>NW_006159808.1:2648286-2680418 GCF_000334495.1 Tupaia belangeri chinensis | reverse complement strand
ATTTGAGCAGGAGGGAAGGGAGAAAGGGCAGGAAAGAAGTTGAAGATACGTCAGTTGAAATTATCCAGTCTGTGATCCAGAAGTGAGGAAAAAGTAGATAGAGCCTCAGGAATCTGTATGACATTGTGAAGTGTGCCAACATGTGAATAATGGCAGTACCCAAAGTAGAGAAGCAAGAGTATTTGAAGAAATAAATGACCCAAAGTCCCCAAATTTGGTGATTTGCTGGGCACATGAGCATGTGTGTCCAAGATCCTGAAAGGTGCAGAAATAGAGAAGCCTGTTTGACCACACCCCACTGGAGATGCTTGTCCCCTTTCCCTCTTCTGGCAAGTACATGGTTGATGGAGAATCAATAGAACAAATAAAATTATATATGTTTACCTATAGAACAGATCTTTTAAAAAAATTCTTAGCTACTGATTCACCATTTGAACTTCTAACTGTAAAATATTTTCAAAATGAAAATTAGATCAGTTAGAGAAAAATTATCAAAATAAACAGACAACATAATTAAGTTTATAGAATATCAAGGGAAAAGAAGCTATCAATATGCAAATTGATTTAAAAAATGGAAGCAGGTAAGGATCATCAGTGGATGCTAAACTCTCAGGTGAAAGTTTGACAGGGAGCGTGCTGGTGCCTTAGGCTGGGAACTCAACACACTGAACACTGTCAACATCTCCACTGTTGGAACCGAGCAGACACTGTGTGTAGCATTATGTATGGCATTTTGTCTCATGGAAATGAAAACTAAGACGATTTCAGCTCCACTTACGAAGTATTTTGGCCATACATAAGCACATGCATGCATACACTATCAAGGTATGTAAGTACCAGGGTACAGAAGATAGTGGGGACAATGGAACATGCCAGACAAGACAAGGAGGAATCAACCAAATCCAGAATGTGGGAAATTCTATAAAGAAAATCAGTCTAACAAACTCAAAACAGCTACGCCACTAGCTGGCCTGAATTACAAAGAGGCCTGGGAATCATAATTTATCTTTCAAACTGGGGACACTTTTAATAGCAGATACGATAGAATTTTATCGAGCCTTAGTGGGGAGGCGTATTTAATGCAGAAACATGCATGAGATGGGACTGTCCCGCTCAAGAGCCTCAGCTGAATGTGAGGTAGAGGCCACTTCTCCCATACTATTTCTTTGACATTTGTGTACATGTTTCATTAAAAAGGATCTTCTCAGGGAATTTGAACAAACATGGTCTGAATATTAAATGATATGAAAGAAACATTGTGAATTTTAAGATGAATGATGACACCCTGGCTAGGTTTTGTAAAAATCCTTACCTGTTTTAGATAATACTGTAGTGGTTACAGATAGGAGGATATGGTATGCAGGCTTACAGGTGAGAGGACATGGCATGTGTGCTTACAGGTGAGAGGACATGATACACGTGTGCTTACAGGTGAGAGGACATGATACACGTGTGTTGCATTGGAACACTCGTGTGGGTGGGTATGGAGAGTGTGGGAGGAACACGTGAAACAGTGTCGGTAGTCTCGAAGCGATGAGAAGCCCATAGGAGCCATTACACTGCACCGCTCCGTTTACATGCATTTGCACATTTTATAGTACATCATTTCTTGAAATGCAGCAGGCATTTCTGGCTTGGATTTCCTCATGATGACAGATACACTCCCACAATGCTTACTTGCCAAAAAAATATTGGTTAGTCTTAGTCATAAAATGGAAATCTCGAAGGGAAATCTTTAAAGGAGAAACAGCTGGTTTGGCTCAGAGGAAATATAAAAATCACTTTTTTACTTTCCCAGTGCAAGACACTCTGGGCTCTTTTCCGAACTCACAGTGGGTGGTCGTGGGTCCACATGGGGGCAGGACTTTGCAGGACTCGGGAAAAGGTGTGCTCAGCTTCGAACATGAAAACTGAGTCAGCAGCTCCAGTCTGAGATTATTCTCTGCTCTTGACAAAGTGTCACTAGTTCACTCCTACCAGCCACAAAATAAAATTTTACTTATGGGGTAGAAGAAACATAAATACTATTTCTGAATGAAGTCACTAGAGCCATCAGATAAGTGTCTATTTTAATCATGTATTTTGGCAGGGACAGACAGAAAAAGAGAAAAAGCACTCCCTGTGGGGCAGGGCCACTCTGCAGTCCCTTCTGTTCCATCCTCCTCTGGGATTGAGAGCAGGCATGCACATTCACCTGCTGTGCTTTTCAAGCCGCTGGGCCTAGGACTGGAACTGCCTATCTGGCCGTGTGGGATCCAGCTGCCTTAAACACTATGCCACTAGCTGGCCCTAAGCCTGTATTTCTCAATGCTTTTTATTTTGGAAAACTGATCAGTAGATATAGACCCAAGCCTACCCATCATCTAAATGAGTACTCTGAAATTCTAAAGAGCAGAAGCGTACTGCTGAATCTTTGAAAGGCCTTAATAGGGCCAGCCCTTGACCTGATGGATAAGGTGACTGGATCCCAAATGGCCAACTACAATTTGGAGTCCTGGACCAGTAGCTTGAGAAACATACCAGGCATGCGTGTATACGCGTGTGCCCCAGTCCCTACAGGATGGAGAAATGAAGGAGAAGGGACAGCGTTGAGGCCATTCCCCATGGCGGGTGCTTCCTCTGCGCCCTGCACCCTGGGTGAATGAACTCTCTGGCAAACTTTTAAAAAGGCCTTAATATTAGAAGCACATGTCTTTTAAAATATTTAACCTTATTTATATTTTAATTTGACCAGAGAGGGACAGAATGTGAGAAAGCAAGCTGCCGGGTTCGGGACCTAAACTACTGTCAGCCATGTGGGAGTCCAGCACCCTTAACCGTCATGCCACCTGCCAGACCCCCAGATGCACATCTTTATTTAAAATGACAAAAAGTTTGCAAGAGGGTGTGTGTGCTCTCCACAGGCAGTGAGATAAAGGAGGGGGAGAAAGCACTCCTAACGAGGCCTGGTTCTGCTTCAACTCCTGTGTGCCCATTTCTCCACCCAGTGCGGATTTGGGGCACACACATCTATACTCCTGAAGCATATCTTTTAACAGTTTTATATTTGCCTCCTATTTAGAGTGAAATTAAAACAAACAAACCCCACAAAACTGAGACCTTTATCCAATCGTTCAGGTTTTAAAATGTCAAATAACAGTTTAGGAAATTTTTTGATGTAAAATTGTTTTTAGGCCAGGCCCACAGCCTAGAAAGGTTAAAGGAGCTAGATCCCACATGGATGACCTGGGTTCAAGTCCTAGTGCCGGAAACTGGAAGACATACCAGCATGTGTGTGCATGCCCCAAATCTCAAAAGAATGGAGAAATGGAGAATGGACCATGGCATGACCATGGCCCACTGGAAGTGCTTTCTGGCTCTTGTGAACACTTGCTCCCTATGGCAAGTAAGAAGAAATCACTATAGGGAACCAGCAGTTAGTGTAATGGCTATGTCGCTGGGCTCCCACATAGTCGACCACGGTTCGTGTCCCAGACCTGGTGGCTTAGAACTCACGCCAGGTGTGTGTGCATGCGTGCCCAAGATCCCGAGAGGAGAATGGAGGAGAAGGGATTGCGGCGTGGCCATCCCCCCTGGGGAGTGATTTCTCGCTTTCTGTCCTTATTTCTCTCTGTCTCTGTCTGTCTGGCGAGTGCACGCGCCCTATAGCGAAAACCTCTCTAAAAAAAAAAAAACAAAAAAAAACCACTATAGATAAATTCCATTTTAGAGAGTGGCATTTATAGCAAACGAAGACAGACTCCAGAAGAAACACATCAGCTATAAAAATTAATGAAAACGAATTACAAAGAATGTAAAATACAGCTTGCACAAAATTTCAAGAAATTTAAACAAAACAACATCTGCCATTTTCACAAGTTTGCTTGTGACTTAGAATGTCACACTGCCGGGACCAGCAGTTAGCATAATGGCTATGTCTCTGGACTCCCACGTAGTCGACCGTGGTTCGCGTCCCAGACCCAGTGGCTTAAAACTGATGCCGGGCGCATGTGCATGCATGCCCAAGATCCTGAGAGGAGAATGGAGGCGAACGGATTGCGGTGATTTCTTGCTTTCCGTCTCTCTGTCTTTCTGGCGAGCACACACGCCCTATAGCGAAAATCTCAAAAAAAAAAAAAAAAAGTCACACTGTCAAGGCTAGAATTCTGCTTTAGAAACAACGTAGTGTGACCGATGTCCTGAGACAGACTGCTACTACTCAGCAGCCCAGTTGCCTTAGCATCTTTTCCTTTGTGTGGAAAGAGGCCTACATACTTCTTTTTCAGAAGAAAAAGAGACATTAAGGAATATTGAAAAGTATCTTTGGCCGGAAGTAGTCCGTCATAAGCTTACAAATCACGTGTTAGGAATTAGCCACTTCAACCGCCCAATGCGTCACCTGTCAAAGAGGATTTATGACAGTCAAATACACACCTCAAATACGAACTCTTCCGGCTCACAACTAGCACAGAAAGTTGAGTCACATGTTCATGCCAGAAGAATAATTTTCCTAAACAGATTATTTATATAGGTTGATCATCCTTGATCTGAAAATCCAAAATGCTCCAAAAACTTGAAACATTTTGAGCACTGAGGTGACAGCATGAGTGGAAAATTCCACGCCTGGCCTCCTGTGACAGTCTGCAGTCAAGTGTTGCAATGCCAAAGGAACCTTCAGGCTATGTGTACACAGGGTATAGGAAACACAAATGGATTTTGTGTTTAGATATGGGCCCCATCCCCAAGATATCTCATGTATATGAAATATACCAAAATATAAATAAAGTTAAAATCTGAAACACTCCAGTCCCAAGCACTTTGAATAACAGATACCCAATCTGCAGTTGACTTGCCCGAGAGAGAAAACATGTTAACATCAAGTTAGCAAAACCCTATCAGTCGGTGAAAGAACAAATCCAGTCGGCAATGGGTGGCTGGGATGAGCAGGAGGACTCTGAGCTCAGGAAAACATTTTGTTTGGTGGATGAGGAAAGCGGATGATTAAAGAAATGCAAAATGAGAATTATTTTTAAACCAATTGTGTGCAAAACAATTACTGAAGGATTTCAGTATAGCATTGAAAGCTATTGTGTGTGTGTGTGTGTATACAGTTTTTAATGTCAGACAGGAATAGCATAACAAAAGAATAATTAAAATGACGGTTTCTCCAAGTGAAGGTTTAGACTTTCTGAAAAATGGATAAAGTTAAAAAAAACAATAAAAAAAATTAGGAACAGACACACGAACTATATTTAACTGCATGGCCTTGCTGTCCCAGCTTACATTTTTATATTCCTGGAAAATAAGTGAAAGTTCGATTCCTTTCCTTAAAGAAAAACTTATTTGATGAGAGGAGAAAGAAAGTGAGAAAGCAGAGGTCTGGGACTTGAACCATGGTAGACCAAGTGGGGAGTCCAGCACCTCAACCACCAGGCCACCTGCCAGCCCCAGTCAGTTCTATCCCTATAGGCCTTGTATTTTTAGGATGGCTACAACAATAAGGCCCTTGACCTGGAAATGCCAACCTTTCTCAGCAAGCTTCCTTTCTGGTTCCCACACTGCCGGGGAAGTGGTGTCCACGCCAGCAAGTGTGACATGAGGGCAGCCATGTGGGTAGACACTCAGACTTCACCCAGTGCCCCTATCTAACGGGCACCCCATCGGGAACACAGAATATGAGTTCATAAATGACCTCACTCTCGTCCTGTTGGCAATACGACTTACTATCGGACTGTGGAACGAGCCCTCTGATGTCGTGTTACCAATGTCAAAATGCAGGTTCACCTGTTTTCCCTCCAACCCAAGATGAGCTCCCCGGCCCCAGGGCAGAGCCCGGCCTGGCTTACTCTTCGTTCAGGGCGCAGCGCCGGTTGGTGAGCGTGCCGTATTTGCGCAGGGTCTCGGTGAGCTCGGAGTACAGCTTGTCCGCCAGCGTCAGCGGGATCCCTTCCCACACCAGGATGAGGATGACGATCACCGCGGCCTCACACGTGTGGCCGGCTCGCTCCCGCACCAGGCACAGCAGCTTCTCCTCGTCGCAGCTTCTGCGAACCACCTGTGCGGATCACCACGCCACCCAGACACCCCGCCCAACCAAGACAGACAAGGGTCACTCGCAGCACGGCAGAGCAGTGAGTTATGCACTTAGCTTATTCACAGTTCACAGGGTCCCAGTTAGGACGGCATCGGTCAGCACCCACAATTTGTCTTTTGCTGCCATGTGCAAAGTGGGGCTTACCTGGTGTCAGAATGGGCAGAGTGTAAACTCCGGAATGTTGTCAGCCCACACCATTAGAGGGGTGGCCCAGGCTGCCCCCGCTGAAGGCAGCGCTGGAGGAAGCCGAGGTCACAGCCCCAGGTGCTCGTAAGGGGGATGTAAGGACTGACGGAAGGAGCCGGAAGCACTAAGGACCACGTCTTCCAGCTCATGCTCGACTAGACAACTTCCGTGTGTGGGACTTCTTTTTAAACCAATTGTGTGCAAAATTGTTTCTGTAGTACTAAAGAGTTTGTTCATGACTTGAAAACTAACCCGCCTTCTTAAGAGGTAGCACATGATAACATAAAAACAGGTAAGGTTCGTTTCAACTGGAACAACCCTTTAATCTGGGTAATTCAGTTCTCAAGGTTTAGGTTCACTAATCTGAAGGCCCAACATTGAAGACCAGATGACACTTACCCATTTGGCAATAGGACATCCTTGAGAGCTTTTGCCTTCCTTGCCAGTATAGATGACTCTCTCAATCCTAATAGCTTTACCCTTCTGTCCAAACCTTAAAGAAACCCACAGAGACACACACACACACATACACACACACAATTAGCAAACGAATTTAGCAAACGAATTCAAGAGGCAATCAAAATATTTGAACATTTGAGTATAATTTTATTCTAGGACCACACCCTGAGAAACGAATTCTTTTATGTTTTAAAAACAGCTCTAAGCCAAGCAAACTGGGTAATATCTTTTAAGTGTCATGTTTCTCTAGTATCCAAATACATTGAGAATTGTAATGAACTATTTTGTGAATTACACGGTGGGTGAAAATAATGGGAGAGCTTATTTTTACACATAACTTCACAAAGCACAAAATCTAAGTTGGTTTCCTAAATTCAGTCTTCTAAAACATATACTGTTTGATCTTTTGTCCTTGACTAAATTTAGCTATTTTAAATCTCGGAGACTCTTAACAGACTTTGGTTAGCGCTTTTACTCAAAGACTCTTTCACGCTTTTTAAAAGGGAGATGGCCAAGAATTAGGATCCACCCATTTAGTAAGCACAGAAGAGTTCTAGAAATAGACTATATTTCCTCTTATGACCAGAGCACCACTTACAGCTTGGTAATAAAAAAGGCACTTTGGAACATCCACTATTTCTGCCAGGCCGCAAGATGATTACTTGGTGAATTTCTACACGCTAATTTAGAAAGGAATAATTTGGAGATGGAGCAAGGATGACTTCGAATCCATTCTCGCTGCCGGAACGTGCACTAATGTATTTTAATGATAACACGCCTACCTCTCTGTGAAAAGGCGTGCTGGCAGACTAAAGCTCAGAGCCGCAGATGCCTCAGTGAAAGGCCCTCTCTGCCTCGATTATCATGCTCCTAGGGACCTTCCACACGCAGGAGGGACTGTGCAGACACAGCAATGCCTGCGGACCTGTGACTGACAGTAAGAGCTATCGGCAGACTGCTTTCATTCAGCATCGAATGCTAGCTCTGTTCTCGGTAAGAAGTCGTCCTAAGATTGCATTAGCAGCGCTCAGGGTGGCTCCTTACTTACGCCACGTGCTCCCCTTTCCTGTTTGACCCTTGAGCACCAAGTGGGGAAGCCGGAATGGGTCTCTCTGCAGCCCAGGCCAGCACCCTCACGCCTGATGCGCTGGCAGGGTGATTCTCGCTTGTGCCTGTGTTCCTGGCGTCCCTCTCAGAGCGGGCAGCCCGTGCCAGCTAGCAGACTATTAGTCCTGTCAAATATTGTGACTCTCTGGTGAATAGCACAGTGTGCAGTATTGGAACCCTGGAATGGCTAAGCCTCCTAATAATCACTCGATTTACAATTGTTTACTGCTTTGTGTGTGAAGGCTGAAAACTTCTGACATACACAAAAGGATAAACGTTAATCTGCCCTGTGCCTTTGCGTTAATTACCTTTCTTCCATGATTTCTCTAATAGCTGCCACATTAGGACCTGCTCCTAGATGGGTATAAAAAGGACCTTCATCTTTTTCAATAATTTGCTCTGTTGAGATAATAGAAGATTATTATTATAGACCTCAATTACACTAAATATAAAGCCTGCACCCACAAAGCTTATCCCCCAACTGCACATTAAGGGCCCTGAAAGTGACTAATTTTTTGTTCTCTTTAAAATGAGCCAGTTGACAGACTGATCTTCTAGAAGATGTGCCGCATAATTAAGCGTGCGGACATGCTGGGGCTGCTGGGTAAAAGTGAATTAGATTACATTTCAGATACAGGATAATACACTGTTTATTTTTAAACCAAGTGAGTGGAACTAGACGCACAAACAAGTAAAAGAGTGAGGAACTGGAATGTGTTATATGTGGTAGCGACTGCAACGCAGTTCTTTACAGCCCAAACACAACTTTAAGCTACGCAGAAGCCTGCCTGCCTCATGGATGTTAAAAGATTAAACATGGAATTTCCAATCCTATCCCATCCCCAGAATATAGCTTGGTTTATTGTCAGAGATTCTTTTTTTTTCCCCCTCTTCTCATTTCTCATGATATTTACATTCAACCCAGGCCCATATCTGTATGTACTTAAAGAGTAATTCATGACGAGAGAGAAATCCAGAAGGGTCAGGGACTGCTACAGACCAGCTCTGATCATGGGAAGGAGGGTTGGCGAGGGAAGGGGTGGAAGTGGAGACGACGAGAACTTACCTATGTTACATACTACATGTGGCGCCTGAGCCAGTGAAGCCTAGGAGCCACACAGAGAGGGGCAGTAGGCCCTCCCTGCAGCCTCCTATGCCCCGTGGGGCATCCTCTGTGGGGGAAATGGGGCGAACATTGGCCACACCACCTTAGCGTTGGCTTTTTCAAATGCCCTCTGGTGTATCTGCCAGGTTGCTAAGATCTTCTCCACCCACACCTCTAGCCACGTCCATCAGCAAAACTAGTTCTCTATCCCTACAGAGGTACCACGTATCCTAAATTCTAATAAAAAGATGTTTAAAAAAGAAATGGAAATACCACTTTTAAACAAGCTGAACCTTTAAAGAGAAAAGGAATCAAAATGAAACATGTCCAAATAGAGGAAGCTACCTTGTGAGTATGCAGAGCTTCAGCAGTATAAACCGCCCAACTCAAGAAGGAAGACGGTAATTGCCCCATTGTCCAGAAATCTTGAGAAACTAGTGATAAATGTGACTTTGATATTAAAAAAAATGAGTATTGCTTACATTAGCTTGCATGTGGCCGTTATGTTTGCATTCTAAGATTTTTTTTCCCTGCCTGGCAGGTCTCTCCAAGGAATGATATACAAAGACTTAAATATTACGTAGGTGGATCAATCTAAAATATTACATAGGTGGAGTAATCTCAAACATACAGGTATATCTTAAAAGAGTGAATGAAGGGAAAAATGAGCATGCACAACCATCTTTTTTTTTTGAAAAACTGCATGTAAGTAAAGTTCTCCTTTGCATGACGCAAGCATCTGTAAATTCAAGACAAAGAAAATGTGAGCTTCAGACTTTTATGGGCCCTTCCAAATTGCTGCCAGACTCGAGATTAAAAAAAAAAAAGAGAGAAACCCATATCTGAAGATAAATTTGCTAATTCTGGATAAACACCATGTGTCTCGCTCCGTTTCTGACACTTACCTACACATCGGCATGATGGGAAGTCATACTGAGTCTTGACAGGTGTATCCAGTAAATTTTTTATGGGAGTATCTAGTAATCTGGAAGGTGACTCTAAGAAATTGCTGAGAACAGGGCCAGCTGTCCGTTTGGTTGGTGTCTTTTCTGAGGAAGAGGCTGCTTGCTGCTCTAATGCTGGGGTGTGGCTGTCGAGGTCTATGGCGGTCATTTGCCTGCTTAGGACCGTGACTGGCCCTGACATTTCGACTTTAACTTGCTTCTGTGATTTGAGAGTCAGAGCTTTATGGTCAAATAACGACTTGACCTGAAACTGTTTCAGATGCTGCTCCATGGTTTCTAGAATGCTCTTCTGCTGCACGTTCTCACAGCTTGGAGGGGGCACCTCTTGCTTGGTTACTTTTTTCCACAGCTTCTGTTGTTCTGGCTGTGCTGACACAGGGCGCATGCAGGCCTGGGGCTTGGATCCTGGCTCGACCTTGATGGGCCGCTGCATCTGGCTGTGGTATGACTCTGCTTGCTGCTGCTGTGTTTGCTGCTGCTCTTGCTTCTGTAAGAGGTGCCACCTAAGAGCAGCATGTCTGTGAATGTCCTTCTGGGGAGGGGTCTGCAGGTGACCTCCTCCCTGGTCAGGCACAGGAAAAGCATTCGCCTGTGTAGGCGTCAAGTACCTTTGCTGAGCTAGTTGTGCACCGTGTGGATGAGACGTATCTCGGTCTGTACTCTTATATCCCTGCGGAACCAAAGCTTGCTGAGGCTTCTCTGGTTCTTGAAAGCACCTGTGAAGGACATCTTGCTTTGGAGTCCCATTATTTGGGAAATATTGGATGGGAGGCATGGTTTGGGCCTTGTTTCCTGGAAAGAGTTCTGGATGTGCAGTCTGCTCTTTATTCTCTGGACCTAGGTGTGTACTGTGTGGACAAGGAATTTGCACTTGGCTTGCACCTGACTTCGTGATCTGGCCATAAGGGAGAGTTCTGCTGTTCAGATGCCGGACTTGCTCCAGTGCCACGTGTTTATCATAAGTCTGGAACTCGTTTGGTTTTGAATACTGCTTTTCACCACGAAAGCATTTTTCCACATTAATCTGTCCAAAGATCGTTCCTTCTCTTTGCTGATCATTGTTGCCTTGGGGATGAGGGAAAGTCTGGGGCATTTGTTCTTTATGCTTCAGCTGCAGTTTTTGCTGCTGCTGGCTAGGAGGGAGCTGTGAATTCTGGGATGGGGGCATTTGTGCAGCCTGCTTATGAGGCTTAGTCTGCAAAAGGTGTGAGTTTGAATATGGCTCGATCTCTGAAGCCTGTTGGTTCAAGTGCTGTTTTAGCAATGGAGTTGTCAGTTTCTCAGTCTGGGGGTCTGCTCTCTGTGGAAAATGAAACCTAGGGGCACAGAGTGACTGCACAGGAGCTCTGGGCGAAGGGTCTGTCCTGGAGACGTGCACCTGGTGTGAGGGTGTTTGGAACTGGAGCTGTTGGTCCCCGGCGCCTTGAGACTGCCCCCGGCTCATCTCGGCCTGGTGCGTCTGTGACGTCTGCTCTGGCACCATTGCTTTCTGGGTGTATGCTTGCCTGGAGAGCTGGCCAGGCGTGTGGAAGTTTCCAGTGTACTGTGTAGAGGTCATTTGATTGGAGGAGCTGGGCTGATACTGGAGGACTGACCGCTGCGAGGCCTCGGCAGGCTTTGGGTGAGATTCCGCTTGACGAAAATGCGGGGCCTTCAGTTCTATCCAGCCTGGTTTCAGGTAGTGCTGTGCTGGGCGCACAGGCTCCCGCGGGTCGTCCACGCCTTGCCGCGTCGGCCTCTCTCGCTCTTTGTGCCCCATCGCCTGCTGACAGGGGTCCTGCAGACCGTCACTGCTCCCGAGCACCTGGGGGCTGTGCTTGAGGTGTTCCGAGAAAGGCCTTGTTACCTCGGGACACGACGGGACGGTCATCGTCCCTGGGGTCCGAAGGTCGCTCTTGTTAACACAGTTATTCTGAGGCCTTTCTGGAAGCAGCAGGGAGGCATCGAGTACCTGCATGGCTGGGTTAGGACTCTGACATGGAGGCGTCTCAGGCTGAGCCTCTACCTTCAGCTCCCGTAGAAGAGTTGTGTTGCTTTGGCTGGGGTAAGGATGGTGTCCTTCCAAGACGCCCTCATTCAGAGAGCTCTCCCCTTCTGCAGGAAGCGGGGGCGCCTGTGGGAGGGGAGGCGGGGGAGAAAGAAGCAGCTGGGGTGGTGGTGGGGTGGTAGTGGCAGAAAAGGAATCCTTAGTGAACACTGAGCTTTGCTTGAAGTAAGCACCATTCGTTTCAATTTGCTTTAAATACCGTTCAGAGCTGCCACCAGGAGCTTGCAGGCTGCCGCTGGAACCCGAGCAGAATTCGTCACTGGAGGCGCTCAGCGTGGTTCCAGGGCCATGGCTGTGTCCCACAGGGGATGGGCCTGCCGCGAATGCCACCTGCTGCTGCGGGAGACGCTCTGGGTTCAGGATGGGACAGGCGGCCAGCGCTGCAGCGGGGTTACTGGCGCTGTCCGCGTCGCAGGCCCCAGTCACCACGGCCGCGGGGTCAGCTGGCTCTGGAGGCAGCTCGGAGTTGGAGGTCTGTGAAGAATTGATCTGCCCTGAGGTATGCGATGGCTGAGAGATCTCACAGGACAACGCGTTAGAAGCCTGGCTGCTAATGGCATTCACGTGAGATGTGGTTTTCTGCACCGCAATGGAAACACGATCTGGGTAATATTGAGACAGTGTTTTCTCCAGGAGTTTGCCGTGTGTGTTTTCCATGGAAGAGGCAGAAACTGTAGCACCATTAGGCATTAGCACTGCCTTGTGTTTAAGAAGTAATACAACGTTCTTGTCCTCGTAGTTAGCACTCTCCCCCTCCCGCTCGCTTAGAACCCGGAGCTCTGGATTTTCAGACCCGCCGCAGTTACGTGTGGAAAACCCGGGGAGACCTTGAGCTGCATTTTCCTGGGCTCCAGAGTTCACGGACTCTGTCTTCTCGCTCAGAGTGGAGGCGTTTGGTCGGCTGCTGCTTTCACCTGCATTTCTTTCTTGGCTTTCCCCGAAGCTGGATATTTCTCCATTAGCCTTTTGGTCTGGTTTCAATTTCTTGCTCTGAAGGAGCCCAGAGAGAGAAGGTTCGCTCACTGTGCGTTTTATTCCGCCGTTCTGCAAGCACTTGGAATACCCTCTACCTTCCTGTATGGAGTCCGGGCTCTCACGGCTGCTCGGACTTCCTTCCATGTGGGGGATTCCATAGTAGCTTTTGAAAGATGGCCACTTGATGTCCCCATTTACTTCTGGAAGAGGTCTCTCAGTTAACGGGCTTCCATTCTGGAGCTTGATAGCCAGAGGGTCTGTCTGGCCACTGGGAGCCGGCAACGGTGTCAGGAATGGACTCAGTCCGTTGCCCTCAGCATGGTTGCTTCTGTCTTGTTCCATCAGGCTTGCTTCGGGGCCATCCACAAGGCTGCCCCCCAAATGAATTCTAGAGAGCAGGAAGGAAAAAACAAAAATGCATTAGGTCTGTCTGTCTGTCTACCTAACACTGTGAACACATCCCAGAGCGGTCGTGGCGTTTATGAGGGACTGGTAAGCGCAGCTCACTGCTACTGATCTTCACGTTGCACAGTGACAACCTACATCTCTCAGGAAATGGGTGCTGCCTGGCTAGACACTCGCTAAGGCTTCTGGTCATGGGAAACAAGGGTGACACAAATCACCAGCTAATGAGAAGTTCAGTTTACCAGTAATTAGTACTGTTGAGTAAAATTTAAGCTTCCATACTAGGCCCCACCAGACCAGACTAAAAACTTAAATGGAGTCACAGACAAAACCAAGCTGTTATCTGCCTTGGATAATGGGGAGATAGCCCATTATTCCCCAGCCAGGCCCCTGATGAAGTGCCCTCTGCTTTAATCCTTACACAAAAGAAGTGCCCTGAGGTGTCTGATGCTAACTAACAGTTCTGTTCCTGCCATTCTGCGGCACCCCGCCCAGTCAGGAAAGTGCCCTTGAAATCCCAATCCGCCCTGTCCTCAGGTGGTGCTTGCTTCATTCCTTCTCTGTCCATAAAACCAGCCTTTCTAATCCATGGAATGCTAATCTATTTTATGGAATGAAGCATTGGTTGATTCTAGAATTATAAAGAGCCAATTAAGATCATTAAACTAAATGGTGGTTTTGTTTTTCCACAGTAACCACCAGAATAATTCTGTCAGGTGCTAAGACCACTAGCAAAGAGCGCCTTCCCCTTCATTTATCCAGTCATTTCCTAAATGCTAGCAATTTTACTTCCAATACTTTTTAAAAAAAAATTTGCTAGAGGGCCATGTGTTCACAGGAAAGGTAAAGGGAAAAGGTAAAGGGAAAAGCCCTCGCCAGAGGGACGGCCACGCCACAGTCCTTTCTCCACTCTCCCGTGGGGTTCTGGGCATGCACACACATGCACCTGGCATGTTTCTGAAGCCACTGTGTCTGGGACTCAAACTGCACAGCCAGCAATGCAGGATCCAGCCACCCTAGCCACCTTGCCACTGGCTGGCAAGTTTCTCCCTGAGTTCAGCCTGCGCTGTTCCCCTGGCTCTTTAAGGCTCCCTTCAGTTTATTATCAAAGGGATGTCCTAAAAGCCACACCTCCGGCTTCACCCTGCTAACTCCTGTCACCAACTTGGCCCTGAGGCCTGAGGTGTGTGACCATCTCCCAGGGGATGGGGTAAGGGCTGATTTGGAAAATGCCCTTTGTAGATCATTCGGGTTTTCTCCACAGATCTGAACCCCTACCTGATAGACTATGAATGGCCTCTCTCATAAGGGTCCAGTCCTGCCTGCCCAGCCCCTTCACGGTGGATAAGGACCAAACAGGTTGTTAGGAACGTCATGATGTGTTTTCATGTATTCTGTGCAAACATGCATCATGGCTTTCTCAATGACCCTATAGTTCCCATTTCAGACCCCCATGCTGCTCCCCCCCATCTGCCTCCCTAGAAAGCTTTCATTATAGAGAGATTTTTTTTGCTATAGAGCATGTATGTGTGCTGACTGGAGAGTGAGAGAGAGAACACGAGAAACCATTCCCCGGGGGAATGGCCACACCACACCTCTCAGAATTTTGGGCATGCACATACACATGTGCCCGGCATGAGTCTTAGGCCGCTGGGTCTGGGACTTGAACCGTGGTTTACTACTTGGGAATCCAGCAATGTCACCATTACACCATCGTGGGCCCCTAGAAAGCCGCCTTAACCCCTTCCTTTGCCCAGTGACTAGTACGCGGCAGTCTACACCTGTCTCAGGTGTCACCTCTGCGAGGTCTTTTAGAGAACAGATCACTCCCACTATGTCTCCTAGGGTCTGTTACGGAACACATACTCAGTCTTGCTGTTTACTCTCCCTGGGCCTTGAGCCCATAGAAGTCTCCACTTGGTTCATTTTTGTGCCTAGCGTAGACCGAGCACTCAGTAAGTTTCACGAGGTTCATAAAAACATTGTTCATCATTGAGTAAACATTTTTGAGGTCAGTACTTGTGAAGATGTAAAAGTCCGAATAACAAGGAGAAGCAGAGCAAGTGGGCATGAGAAGCCTGAGACTCACTGTGGAGGGCGGCCAGCTCCCCATGCACAGCGCAGCATGCTTCCTGCTCTCCTTACACTCATTTTAGGGATGCGAGTAGGAAAAAAGTCAAGAGTTTCTTTGGCTAAAAATAAGCTCTATGAAAATAGCCTTTGCTTACTAAAAGAGACGGAAGAAATGGGGAGAAAGAAGATACGAACACTGGAAACCAATGTAGAACGATCATTATTTGCAGATAGTAAGACTACGCTGGCCACCAAGAGAATCGATGGAAAATGTTGATATCAAGGTTACAGTTGACAACCTGAAAATGAGCAAGGACCCCCTAATGTGTTTGCCAAGGTTCTTGAAATATAGAATGAATGTAAATTAATTACAAAATGTTTCAGAAAAAAATTTTAAGAAGAAACAAGTTAAGGTCCGTTTTCATTGAAACGGTCCAGGGTAAGGAGTAAGTCTTTAGACTTTGGTTATGGTCATGACCAGCATGGACCACGAATGAGGGTCATTTGACCTCTCAAACTCGCACTTAAAGGGAAGATAAGGTTTTCATTTCAATTTCTCAGGTGTTTTGTAGGCTGGAAACTGCTGGTAGTGAGCTCAAAGACTCTAGGCTGAAGGGCTCCAGAAACCTAAAGAGAAATTTGATGATCTGAGGCCTCACCAATCAAGAATGCCCTCTTGAACCAATGACTAAACTGATCATGGCCTGAGACCTCAGCCCCTAATTCTGTCCTTAAAAACGCATGTGGGACATCTCGGGAGACCAGGTCGTTCAGCATGAAGTGCCCGCTCTCTTTGCCTTGCACTTGGCAGTACGTCTGCACTTTCCTCCATCGTATCCCATGCCTAGGGTTTGGTTTTATGGTGCTTGGGCAAGTGAGCCTGAGAAGAAAACTGGAGCCCCAATGTATAAAGGCAACAAGAAGTCAGAAAATTTACCTGATGAAAATAATATACTTACAATGGAAACAAGTTAAAACACTAGAAATCAACCTTTAATGACACAGAAGACTTCTTCGAATAAAACTTTAAGAACATTCTGGGGAATACACAAACCCCAAACACACGGAAGCGGTGACGTCCTCAGCACTGCCTCCTGCCTGCTGCTGACTCTGCGCTCAGCTGGGCGCAGGTACAAGTCAACCATAACAGAGAAACTTGAAGCTCTAGAATTAGAGAAAGTGATTTGCAGGGCTGCCCATGGCCTGATGGTTAGGGCACTGGACCCCACATGACCAGCTCTGTGATCCCAATCCCGGCCCTGGGGTGAGAAAAACACAACTGGCATGCTTGCGTGCCCCCTAGCCCTACAGGACGGAGAGATGGAGAAGAGATCGTGCTACACCCATGTTCTGTGGGAGTGTTCTCCCTCTCTCTGGATCGCCCTAGTAAGCACATGTGTCCTCTGGCCAAAGGAAAAAAAAAAAGTTTTTTCATTTGTAGTCTTTGATGTAACAGACTTCTCCAAAATCAGGGCACTGTTGCTTTTCAAAAATTAAGGCGCATACAAACAATTTTAGGGCCAGCAGATGGCTTGGAGGTTAAAGTGCTGGGTCCCACATGCCCAATTGCATAGTTCGAGCCTTGTTCCTTGTAGTTGAAAAACACTCCAGGTGTGTGTGCACCTGTATGCCCAAGATTCCGAGAACAGAGGAGAAAGAACTGGGGTGGCCAGTACTTCATGGGTGTTTTCTCACTTTCCCTCTCTATCTCTGGCAAGGGCACACAGCCTATAGAAAAGTTAAAAAATAAATAAAAATACCTAGACAAATTCAGAGGGACTAAGTCAGCTTTTTCAATACTATCAAAAAATTGTTTTCTTTTGGCAACTCTAAAGCCAGTTAACATATAAACTAATCGAAAGGCATTTACATGTACACACGTGTACCTATGTAAGTTCTATAACTTGTAGGCTCTGTACAATAATTGTCCTACTTAAATTTCTTTTTTTTTAATTGCCAGAGAGAGAGAGTTATGGACACTTTTCCAACTATTAGACCCTTAACCTAGGAAAAGATGTCGTTATGTTTATCAGCTTTACTGTGAGTTACCTTTGCTAACTGAAGTTTAATACATAGATAATTACTGAACTTCACACACACACTGGCTTGGACTGTGTGGTATAGAATCGGGTTTCTTTGTAAGTTTACCAAAAGTAAAAAAGTGAACTAAGTGTTTAAAATCAAAATATAACCCTTAAACTGTATCATCAGTTTACAATTTTTATAAAGGCTAAAACAGTTTGGAAATGACTCTAAAATAATGACAGATGCTAATTAAATCCTAACAGAATGCCATAATGCAGACCTCACCAGCCAGGGTATTTACATTCATCCTTTTAATAGTCTAATATTCCTCATAAAGCATGGCTTTCTAAGGAACCGAAGAAAAGGATAGTCCCATCGACTGTAAATACCACCAATCTGGGGGGAATTTCTAAAGGTTAAATTATAACCAGGTAATTTAACATAAATAAGAACACACAGTCATTATCTTATGCCAATGCCATGGCGTTAGTGGAATGCCCCGGGGTAATATTTCCTGAGCTGTGAGGGAGGGAACAGAGCCGGAGAGGAATTGAGCTGCCAATTATGCCGGCCTTTATCGCCTAGGTCAGAAGTACACACTTAGGGAGCGTGTTTGTCTCCGTCGGAAACACTGGCCTTCTGACTAGAGAAGCTCACGTTTTGGTTTCTTGGAACAGCAGTCTGCCTTTGCTGTTTGATTTTGCGCCTTCTCCCGCCTCACTGACAATCATTTATTATGAATTCCAGTCGCATCGGCAGCATCTGTGAGACAATTACTGCATCTTGGACTGACTCTGCAGTCTAATCCATCATAATTATGACAGGCCTCTTTGAAGATGCTATGATGCATGACTTAAAAATAGCACATTAGTGTGCAAATGGGTCAGCATCTCACTGCAGCACATGTATTCAGAGTTGTCATTTAGCCCAACACCATTTGACTCTTGGAATCGCTCGCCAACGGGAGCTGGGTCTCACCACATGAGCTAAGAGGCTGCTCGAAAATTGGGAAGAGTGCTTTTTGTTTTTTCTCTTTTTTGTCTGTGTGGTGGTGTATCTTTTACTGTTCTTTCATGGGAAAAAAAATACACATTTAAATCTCACAGCAGCTTTTGTTAAAGGGACAAAATAATCAAATTATAAATCTGTATAGTTCTAATAAAAGGTAATCAAGTTTTCCACTATTACAAAACCTTGGACTAAATAGCCCAGTACCATGAGGATGTGTGAAATGCTTGCCCATCGGCAGAAGAGCCCTGTTTACTGCTGTATTCAGATTAGTGGGAGCACATGCACACAGCTGGAAGCTCGCGGGGACTACATCCATGAAGTCACTGTTCTCGGGGGCTACTGTGTATCTCTGTCTCTGTCATTTCCTCTGACAGCCTTAGCCACCACTGGTAATTCAGAGTGTTAGGATTTATTTTTTGACATGGAAATCTGAGTAAAAATGATATATTTGACTACACCTTCAGCATGACCCTGTTCTCCAAAATGAGTTTCAATTCTTCTGCCCAAATGGCATGTAATTTGCATTAATTAAACATTTATTTCAAGATGCATGCAGGAAATGGACCTCCTAGTTGTCTGTCCACGTGGATATTGCTCTAAGATCCCAACTGAAGTATCGCTTTGAACTTGTCCTCCACTTCTATCGAATCATCTCCATCTAGCTACACTTTCTTGTTCACTTGTACTGTTGGCATGGTTACCAAGTCGTATGGTTGCAAGAAGAAACCTGTTTAGAGGCGCTACTAAAGAAACGAAAAACTCTCCTTAATTTAATATTAAAGCTAAAGTTTTAAAGGAGAATAGTCAATCAATACACAAATAATTCTACCTTTCTCACTCTTTTTTTTCTTCTATGTTTATTAATGATAAAAAGGCATGTGTGTATGAGAGGGAGAGAGGGGAGCTCCTCTCACAGGGCCCTGAGTTCTGTATTTCTCATCTTTTAAGAACGCTGAATGTTCATACTAAGAAATCGGCAAAGATGTGCTTCTTGTCTCTTGAAAAAGAACCTGGGAGGGGCTAGCAGGTGGCATAGTGTTTGTGGTGCTGGACTCCCACCTGGCTAACTACGGTTCAAGTCCCAGACTCAGCACCTTGAAACTCATGCAAGACACATGTGCATGTGTGCCCCACATCCTGAATGAAGATGGAGGGGAAGGGAATGCAACATAGCCATCCCTCGGGGAAAGGGTGATTTCTCACTTTCTGCTGCGCTCTCTCTCTCTCTCTCTCTCTCTCTCTCTGTCTCCTGCGAGCACACGTGCCCTATTGCAAAAATCTCTTTAAAAAAGTGAAAAGCAAAAGGGTGTTCATACCAGAGCCGAGCACGCCACTGCACACACCTTGCTTCTGTGCGACTATGGATGCTCAGAGGGGAGACCTTGTTACCTGTTTCATAATCTCATTTCCATGTCTGAAGTTTTAAACTGTGTTTCTTATCTCAAAATAACAGCATAGCCACAATGTGGTAATGCGTAGGTGATGAGGGAGGAGAACCTGGCGTGCAGTAAGGGGGAGATTCCTTTGAAGATTTCAGGCAGAAAGGGCTCAGAGACCGAGATCTGGCTTAGGGTGTGGAGACGGCCGGTGCCGACAAATAATGCCGTGTACAGGCTGCAGCCCCGGCCCGCCGACCAGCTTCCCGACGGGCAAGACAGGTCAGGCGTTGGCCAGCTCTCAATTACCCACATGTCTGCTGATTGTGGAATCGCCTCTTACATTTGGGTTTACTCATGACTCTCCACCTCTCACAAACTAGTAGGTGCTGGCAGAGATCATCAAACAATTAAGAATGAAATTTGTCACAAGCATCCCCCCCCTTTTTTGGGGGGAAGAAGTTTTTGCTATAGGGAGTGTGTGCTTCCCAGAAAGAGACAGACAGAAAATGAGAAATCACCCCCTCGGGGGTGGGGGGGGATGGCCACGCCGCAATCCCTTCTCCTCCACTCTCCTCTCGGGATCTTGGGCACGCACGCACACGCACCCAGTGTGAGCTTAAGCCACCGGGTCCGGGACTCGAACTGCGGTTGACTACATGGGAGTGCAGTGACATAGCCAATACGCCAACTGCTGGTCCCACATTGTTTCTTTCTCATAAGCTATAAAAAATATTTGGGTTTCTCAGCGTTAGTCCACTGCCATCATTAGAATGGGTAAGGGTCCGGTCATTCTCTGTTCTGCACTCACAAACTAGAAAGCCGTTTAGGTTTGCCAGCGCTGAGGCCCTATCTGAGGATCTGTCCAGGCCACAGGGAAACCCCAGCAGAAAGAGGCAGTGGAGGGCAGGACTGAACTGTGATAGGAAAGGTAAGAAGGAGTTTCCCCCATCAGGAAACTGAGTGGGGGCGGGGGCTGATTTCTTCCTTTCGGTTTGTCTCTCTGGCGAGCGCATGCACCCTGTAGCAACATCACTAAAAATAGATACTTAAAAAAAAAAAAGCTAAAATGAAAACAGATCTCCAAGGGTGTCGGGAGCGCGCCAGTATCTGGATGCCTTTTCCACGCGGGTACAGGAGCCAGCCAACGTGGCTGGAGCTGCAGAGAGGAAGAGGGTAGTCCCTAGGAGTGAGACTCGACTCTCAGCTCCCTGGCTTCGAGCCAGCGGTTCGGCCTCAGGAGAGCATCGACACTGGCTGGAGTTGGGAGCTTTCCATGAACAGGACTGACTTGCAGAGCCTGGAATGAAATTGTTCTCGTAAACAAGGGGTGCTTTCAAAATGATGGGAACTGGTCAAGGAGACACCAACAGGGGAATGGAGTGAAGAAAAACTATTGCAGGCAATTCTAGGAAAAAATACTTTCATCTTTATACCTTGAGGCATGATTTTTTTTCAATAAAATTGCTACATAAATCCAATAAAGAGTTTCTAGTAATATGTAAGATCTTTATACGTAGTTTTTAGCAGGGCCCGTACTGTGAACTCAGCATGTGCTTTATAATAGGCAGTGTGATGGTCACCAGCACCCCACGGCTGAACAGAGAAATAAACATCCCTGCTGCCTTGGGCCCGAAATTCTAGAGGTGAGAGAGACGGTGAGCAATAAATGCAGTAAGGAGTCAGTGTGTGGATGGTCCGAAGATGTGTTTAGAGACATAATGCAGTGGCCCCATAGTGATTAAGGGATTTGGATTCCACATGCCCAACCACAGTTCAAAGTTTGGTCCTGGAAAATTAATTGTGCTGGGCACCAGTCTAAAGAAGAAGAAATGAGCTGAATAAACAACTCTTTAAGGAAGACGTATGAACAGCTGCAAAGCATATGAAAAAATGCTCCACATCCCTCATCATAAGGGAAATGCAGATTACAACCACAATAAGGTACCACCTAACTCCTGTCCGAAAGGCAAAGATTAAAAGTACAAAAAATGGGGATCAGCAGTTGGCGTAATGGCTATGTCACTACTAGACTCCCATGTAGTCGATCATGGTTTGAGTCCTAGACCCGGTGGCTTAAGCTCATACTGGGCACGTGTGTGTACATGCCCAAGATCCCAAGAGGAGAATGGAGGAGAAGGGACTGCGGTGTGGCCATCCCCCTGGGGGGGGGGTGATTTCTTGCTTTCTGTTTCTGTGTTTCTGGTGAGGGCACACGCTCTATTACAAAAACCTCTCAAAAAAAAAAAAAAACAAACCAAAAAACCAACAAAAACAAACAAACAAGAAACATGTAAGTGTTAGGGTTGTGGTGAAAGGGGAACTCTCTCCTACGCTGTTGGTGGGAATGTAAGTTGCTCCAGCCACTGTGGAGAACAATATGGAGGTTCTTCAAAGACCTTCAAATAGAACTACCAAATGATCCAGCAATTCCACTCCTGGATATCTACCCAAAGGTCAGGAGAGCACTCAGCCAGAAAAGTGATTGCACAACTATTTTCATTGCAGCATTATTCATAAGAGCTAAGACATGGAACCAACCCAAATGTCCACAGACAGATGAATGGATTGAAAAATTGTGGTACATATACTCCATGGGATACTATTCAGTTATGAAAAACAACAAGGCCCTGGAATTTGATAGAAAGTGGATGAATATGGAGATTTGTTGCTGAGTGAAGCAAGTCAGGCTATGAGAGACATTGTATGTCTCCACATGGTATATACTGACGGTCCACACTCTAGAGATGGAAAGGTTGCAGGACATAAAAGCATTGAAAATAGTTTTGAACAGTGCTGACAGTATGGAAGGGAAGGGTTGGAGAGAGGAAGAGTATAGGAAAGGGAATTTTGGAGAAAATAGAGAAGATAATTGTGTGACACAGAAATAGTTTACTACCTGTTGATGGCATGTATAGTATTCTCAACTGGACTGGTCTGAGGTATATCTCATGCTGGGTAAATTCCCTTTACAAGCTAAATGTGTATAGTGATTGAGCATATAAAATAACATTTTAAAAATGTGCTGGGTGCACGTGCATGCATACCCCAGATTAGGCAGGACAGAGAGATGGCAGAAAAGGGATTGCTATGTGACTGTGCCCCGTGTCACAGAGAGCTCCTCCTTCTCCCTCCCCTGCCCCCCCTCTCTCGGTAGTAAACACATGCAGCCTCTGGCAATCACAAAGAAACAGAATGAAAGTAGAGGACAGATTATGAGGATCTAGAGTACTAGGGAAGGTCCATTGACACAGTGAGATTGGAACCAAGTCTTGGAGCCAGATTATATAATAACCATCTAATCCATGAAGATGATATTAATTAATCAAGGTGTTAATTCTTTATTATTGGATACACGGCCTCATGCCTTAAACCCTACAAATTCAGAAAGGAAAAAGAAACAAAGCTACCAAAATGTAGAAGAGAACTGTGCAGCTACACTGCATGCCCAGGGTCCTCTAAAACGTGAATGTGCAACAAGCTAGTGACACAGGTAACCTTTTACTGAAAGTCTCCACACAGGGAGCTGGGCATCCCTGCGCTGAGCTGCATTTATGTCATCTCCTGTCTGTTCCCACTGCAAGGGTGTGGGTAACAGTTTCTGTGCAAGAGCCCGTTTGCTGGAATTTCACTGGCGTTGGGAGCTGATGACTCTAAGAGGTGAGGCCTTGTGGGTGGATTTAGGATCATGACGCTGGTCTAGTGAGGGAGCACATGTTCTTGTTCTCATGAGAAGGGATTAGTTCCTGCGGAAGCAATTTGCTCTGAGAGATGGATGCCTGCTGCTGTCTCTCCACACACTCACTGACCCCTCTCAGCCTTATAGTGATCTAGCATGAGAAGATACTAGCTCTAGCCCCACTCTTTCAGACATTTTAGCCACCAGGAGTGTGAGACAAACATGCTTCTGTTCTTTTCTCCCTCCACCCTCCACCTCAGGGCATGTGAATCTGCCAGAGAAAAATATAGCAAGAGAGATAGTGTGGCCATTACTCCCCAGGGTGGATGGCCATGCCACAATCCCTTCTCCTCCATTCTCCTCCTGAGATTTTAGGCATGCACGCACACACGCCTGGTGTGAGTTTCAAGTCACCAGTTCACAGGACTCAAACCACAGTTGACTGTGGGATTACAGTGACACAACCATTATGTCATCTGCGGGTCCCTATTATTTTTAATTTAAATGTTATAGCATGCCTACGAAATGCATTTCTGCCTAATCCTTGCAAACACACGATGCTCTACAAGAACAGAGCTGTCGGCCCTGGCGGTGAGTGCAGAACAGACAGGACTGACCCATACTCTGTACATGCTCATATCCTCACAAGAGGATGCAAGTCCACACTAGAGAAAGACAGGGGAGCGAGGGGCGTCCTGCTGTGACAGGGTGTGTTCATGTCACAACCCCCTTTTCCAGTCTTCTGGACTGCCAGATCCAGGCTGCACACAGCATCCTCATGCAGAGCTGTAAAAATAAAACAGGCCCCGCTGCAGCTCGTGTACTGACAGCACCGGGAGCCACAAGGTCGACAGCGGGTTTGGATCCCAACTTGACCCGAAATACACAGAGCCCTTCCATGCCCAAGAGCCTGAGTGGCTGGAGGGGGCTGCAGAAAGAGGAGACCTTGTTGGGGAACCCAATCTCTCTCGCATGCACTTTGTCTCTCATGAAAGAAACTTAAAAGGAAGACAAACAAAAATTTAGGTGGGTCCAGGCAGAAATTAAAAAATTGTATGTGTGTGTGTGTGTGTTTTGTCCTAAGTGTGGTCTAGACAGACCATCTAAGTTAGGCCTTTGAAGTTCAGGGGGAGGTTCTTTCCCAGGGCGTACCCTGGGTGACTATTCCTTTAACGCTGCCCAGCACTGATACAGATCTTCACAGGGCCTGCACGGAAGGATGAGCACAAAGAAGGAAACTTTAAAAAAAAGAAGAGAAAAAGAACGTAAATCCGCTAAAGCTATGCATTCAGGAAAATAAAAAAATATACTTCCATGTACGCCTGCATTAAAAATAACATTTGAATTCAAAATAAGACCTAACTATTTGCAAGGAAATTTCCATATAACCTCAGCATTTCTCGGGGGGTATCATACGTTTACATGCCACACTGAATGATGCATTGAAGATCCATGTGGCCAAGACTCTGGCCAACACACATAGCTATTCATCTGTTATCACGACTGTAACCGAATCTGCTGAAAGATGAATTGGCTTTTGTTTGAAAACAGCTTCAAATTAATCAGCGAATGATCCAAGTTTGTGGCATTTTTCATAGAACAAAAATAGAATTTTCTGGGGGAAAAATCTACTAAATAATATATAAAGTGTGTGCCTTCATCTGTCGCAAATCATTATTCTCGCACTCCAATTATATTTGAATATGGTACACACAATGTAAATTTGACACAATATACTCCTAAATTATTATCAGTCAGCCACAAGTTGTAGCTTCTCCTGTTTCATCTTCTATCTTTTCCACCTTTTAACAGATGAAAGAACTATGATTTTAACTGCCATGTGATAAATACGG
Organism: Tupaia belangeri chinensis; assembly: GCF_000334495.1. Lineage (NCBI taxonomy): Eukaryota > Metazoa > Chordata > Mammalia > Scandentia > Tupaiidae > Tupaia > Tupaia belangeri. The sequence goes on along the minus strand of NW_006159808.1, from coordinate 2,655,079 downwards.
TACTATAAGATAACCCCACTAGTTAAATAAGCACTGAATGTGGGTGAAGGAAAAGAACGTATCAGATCGACTTACAAAGGTGACAGACTACGGTAACTAGACACACTAACATCTCCATGAAAGGACTGGTTAAAATTCAAACCAGTATTTGAAGTTGAACTCCCTTCCCCTTGACCTGCCCGAAAGAATCACAGTGAAACAAATACATATGAAACATTCATTTTATTTTAGTTTTTGTCTTTAAAAATATTCATTTCTACTCTACCTCTCCTCTTTCACCTTTCGTAGGTGAAAATACTTAACAATATCCCAGGCATACTACAACAGCTAAATACTGACAGCCTGGCTTCTAATCTCACCTTTAGTAAACACCATCAGATACTGTGGAGCTAAACGAGCTTTATCTGAAGGGAGAACAGAAAGTAGGACATGCTTGTTAGTCTCTTTAGGAAAGTGACTTCACGCACATGTGGAGAAAATAGATTCGTCAGAAGTCTACATGCAAAGGCATTGAATCGCAGGTAAAATGGCACTCTGGCCATCCTTTACGGGATTGCAGAAAATTCCAGCATTGCTCTGGGGAAAGCAGGGCTGGAATAGACCTTGGGCCTAAGCTGGCTTTCCGGTTCCGATTCTGAGCAGATTCCTCCCCGTGTTTAAACATTCTCCTTGCGCCAAGACGCAGCTTGAAGGCGATCCCTGCAGCTAAGACAAAGCTGGTGGGCCTCGCTGCCGCTGTGAGGAGGCTCTGAGATGACGCTGAGCACAACACTACGGAGCACACTGCGCAAACGTTGGATTTCTGGGCTTCTCTGTTCAGAATACTTTTAAAACTCTAAGTGGGTCCTTGGAGCCCGCTCTGGCATTGCCAACACAGGAAACCTACCACATAGCTACCAATCTTAGAGATGTGGGAGGACTTCCTAGGTAATTCAGATTTTAAATGGCTGAAATTCTAAGGTGCCAAATAAGAATTCAGGCTTTGCAGTAATAAATATAAGTCAAGGGTCACAATGTTTTGAAAGCTCTTTAACTTTCTAGAACATGGATTTCATGGCCTGGAAGTTATCACACACATAGCCATGCATTTCCACGTGAGAAGGGTTGAGGAGCTGAGATTTACGCCCAGATTTGCAAAACTGGTCTATGTTCTTAAAAGGGAGCTAGATGAGCAAATGCATTTGTGAAATAAAACTCCCATGAAGTCCTTTGGTGAGTAGGTAGAGGCACATGAGAAATATCTTTTTAATAACGTACAACAGAAATTGAAAGAGGCTAATCATACTCATTTTCAATGTCATTTAAGTTGGGGGAAACATTGCATCCCTCGTGGGCCAGAATCACTAAACACACTGTATTTGGACTGCTAGCCTTGGAAATTAACCCAAAGGACTATTAACAAACACATCAACCATTGGGCTCTGTGTCTAGGCTTGTCCAGACCAACTGGGTCAGCACAAGGAAAGAATTTCGGATTTCTTCCCTATCTTGCTGAAGACATATTTTGATATGGAAACCTGTTATCACATCTGACTCATCCTAGAACACATACTGTTAATCAGATGAACCATTACACACTGCTCATCAGACTCAAACCCAGTGAGTCTGGTTGAATAACTCATAACTGGAAGCCACAGCAAAGGGGAAAGGCTGGAACAGGCTCACGCAGAAGTTCTCCCGTGGACTCAGCCCTGATGCATGTCTACACCACGCATGAGGCAACGGTACGTGCTTCTGCTGAGCGAGCTGTAGCTTATTAAGTGCCAAACGTAATTACATTGGCATGACTTAGATTGCTGTCTGGCAGATGTTAGAATTTAACGGCTTCGTCCCTTTGTCCCTGCTTCACTCCACCACCCTTATCACTGTTCGATTTGGAGATTGTGTTTGCTGACAGTTCAGTGCTTTGGCAGAAGGAGACTGTTTTAATTGGTACCAAGTTCCCTGCTGTTTCCTTTTTGTACGGTAGGTCACCATGTCAAAAAAGCAGGAAGACACCACAGAACAGAGTTCATGCTAGATTAATCCCACACTTTGAGATTAATTGGAAAGACCACCACCTCGCCACTGCGTCGCCCACGTCTATGCCACGCCTCTACTTCGTGCTATAAACCAGCAAGGAAAGCTGGGCGTGCTCAGCCACTTCCCTGCGATGAGAAAGACTCCAGGAGGAAAAGGGTCAGCGGCCAAATCAAGGTACCCTAATTAGGTCTTTAAACTCGTGGCACATAGAAACCAACTGTCTCCATTGGTCTCCAACACTTTGTATAAAGGTGAGAAAAGTAATTAGATGATCAAAATAGACGAGAAAACCAAAGTTTCCCAATTTGGAAGGCTGATCCTTTGGAGAACTCAAAATGTGATTTGGAGAAGTATGTTGGGGAGTCTTGTTCCCTGCTGGCCAACTGAATTTTTCACAAATGGACATTTTCTATCGATTTCCAGTAAAATAAAAAAGCATATGAAAGTATTCAAAGTTAGAAAAGTGGGAAAAATACATTTCTGTTCCTGAACTTTATTCTGTTAATGTCTAGCTGCATGAAAGAGGCATCTAAAGGACTGGCCCCATAGCCTAGTGGTTAAGGGAGCTGGATCCCACCCAGCTGACCACAGTTCAAATCCTGGCTTTGGTAACTGAAAAAACACACCGAGCACGTGAGCATACGTGCACCAAACCTGGACAGGATGGGAATATGGAGAAGGGACTGTGGCATGACCACGTCCCACTGGGTTGTCCGTCTTCCCTTTCCCTCCCTCTGTTTCTCTAGCAAGCACACACGGTCTCTGGCAATTAAAAAAAAAACTGGTTATTTTAAATTCATATTATAATAATTCCATTCTTCTGCATCTCCAGTTTCAGTTCTTTACTCTCCTTTACATAGAAAAGGAGAGTTTTCATCTTTAAGGTCATGTTTGTGCTAAAGTAATTTCTTTTTCTTTTTTGCTAAAGTAATTTCTTGTGGAATTAAGTTTACTATCAAAAGCAGATCATAAGACGATCAATTTTTGCCTTAATTTGTGCATACATTCCAAGTTAGTTCCGAAACTTTGAGGTTGCTTGAGAATCTTATGAAAGCAAGCGGTCCACTCCCCTATCAAAATTTATATAAAATTTCCAGTGAGCGTATGAACTTGCATATATTAATGCTTAGAATCCTTACCAGTTAACATTTTTAGCTTTGCATTTTTATTTGAAAATTTCAACTTGAATTTGAAATGTAAAGAAAGTTTACTCCACAACCTGTTTCATAAGATTTGGCTTATTTTTGTCCTTGTGAGACTGACTGATAATTTATTCTTTCTTCTCAAAAAACTTGCTTTCTATTTTAAATTTCCTCGAAACCAATGTCCAATATTAAAGTTAAGTGAAGAGCCTCTTTCCATCATATTCATGAGCAGAAAGAGCTGGAGGACTCAGATGGAAGAGGGAACAGAAGAGCAGACATCCAAGCCTTCTTCCCAGGAAAAGGTTAAAACAGCCAAAAAAAAAATGGGAACATATCTTGAATTAGCACTAAAATACCAAAGAATCGTGCTGGATGAGAGGCAGGAAGTTCAAAGAATTTCTGGAAGGAATGCAGATGAGCCCACATGAAAGGACCCACCTCATCCCGTTTCTGAAGCCGGCTGTGCAGCGCTGTAGAAAGTGAAAAAAGGAGTACCCTCGCAGAGCCAGACACCCCTGCCCTGCCCAAGGAGGGAGGGCTGGGCTGGAGTAGAGGATACTAATGAGAGAGAGAGAGGGAGCGAGCGCAACGGAGGCCTTCCGCCCTCCCCACAGATGGGAAAAGAAACACTGAACTGAAACTCACTATGGCTAGGGCATTCCTTTCGCCCTGACACCCTGACACAGGGAAGCTGCCTTCCCTACCGTACAGCAGCAAGGGCTACCGGGGAGGGAGGCTTTGGAGAAACAGGTGTCGTTTTAGCCACCAGACAGCTGCATGCCGCAGGTACAGCTCAGCAAGCAGGAAGCTGGGAGGATGGCAGCACCCCTCTCCCCGGACTTCTCCTTCAAGTGTGCTAGTTTGACAAGAGCTCTCAGTGTTCCAACCTGGTCAGGCTCATGTGGACGCGGGGTGAGGGTTGGGGGCGGGAATCCCAGTTGGACAAAACTCTTCCCCAACCGGGTGACGCACCAAGTTAGACAGGCAAATTACAAGCAGACAATAGAGGTGAGTAGAGGAGAGAGACAGAGAGGGAAGGGGGGAGCAGGAACTGATCCCAAAAGCAATATATTCAAACTTTTCAACAAAAGCTTCTCTTTGCCCCCATAAGAGAATGTTTCAAACGCTCCATGGACATTCTATTAATATTACACATTTATGGGTGAATGGATCAGCTCCCCAAGGATGTATGAATAAGGGGAACTAATTCAGAATAGTATCTATGAAAAAAAGACTTTGACTAAGGGAGTCAAGTAAACATATTACTCAACAGAAGAACATGCTTTTAGAAATAATTCCGTATTCTACAAATAAATTTTAGTCCTCACATGCCTTATCATGCCAAAAAAGTTTTCATGGACGCTCTTTGAAACTACTGAAGAACAGTTAAATTATAGAGATATTAAGAAGTTAAGAAAAATGTTAGGTAACAATTCCATACCAAAATATAAAGTATATTACAAGAAGCAAAAAACACAAATTACTGCAAATAATACCATTAGTCAAGTAATGAACAAGCTGAAGACATTCTCATTTCTTTTCTTGAATAACTCTTGGCTCTAAGAAGAGTTAACGTTTTGTAAAACTTTAGAGAATTTCTGAAGACGGTAATGGGAATGAATATGGCATATCTGAAAATGCCTGAGCAATTGCTAAAGTACAGACATAGCCACAAAATTCTTTTATTGACAAATCCAAAGGGAACAAAAACAAAGTGTTATAACTCAGTAACTTAGGTGAACAAAGTACATTGAAGCAAACAAAGGTAATTAACAAAAATAGCTTAATTAATACAGAAAAACATGTACAACAGGCTTAATAAATAAAGCCAAGTATAGGTTCCTTGAAAAAGAATCTAGTGACTAAGAGAACGAAGGCAATCTTTAGAAACCTCCATACACTGTGTCTCAAGCGAGCTATCAGATACAGAAAAGGAACAGCAAAGTGTCACGTACTTGGGACAGAGAAAACCCAGAGGGCTGCTGCAGTAGCAGTTACTAGATGGCCACTTGGCTGACCGAGGCCACATGGCAGGCCCGGGTTCGATTCCCGGGGCCAGTTGAGAATGCTGGGCACAGTGGGGTGAACCTGTGGTCCCAGCTACTCAGGAGGCTGAGGTGTGAACCTGTGGTCTCAGCTACTCAGGAGACTGAGGTAAGAGGATTATGACACAGCGTATTTGTCTAAAATACCGCACACACACACAAACTGGAAAATCTATTTAAAGTGTTTCCGGGAAACATAAACTGCTAAACTCATCTGGATAGGAGACAAAAAGCCTAAATAAATGTAAACTTTTCAAATGATCATTAGATTGAGATTAGGCCCAGGAGTCCAAATGCTCCCAGCAACACTTTCTGATGTTCTTTGAACTGTACAGCACAGAACAGGAAGGACCCCTAACAGACCCCTCCATCATTCGGAGTTGTTGAGAGCACTTTTTCTAAGAGCGGGGTGTGGGATGTGAAAATGGTGCCTACAGTTTTAGGCAACAATAGCGTTTTGTTTATTCAAATATCTATTAAGTGTATAGGAGATACTGAAGATTCAAGATGCTTATCGCTGAGATGCTTAAAACACTACAAGAAAGCAGTATGACTCGTTTTCTAATAGACTGGGTACAACTTAGGGGACAGTCATGAGGGAGGGGGACGACCTCAGAGGCACTCTGTGCCTTATTGGAATTAAGCAGAATGCACTCAAAGCTTGCCTCGAGGGCCTTCACGAAGGCTGCTCTGCTCCCAGTGACTTAGTGCTTGGCAGCAGCTCACGGTAATTAAGAGTTCATGCAGGTGTTCCCCAAAGCCAGGCATTCCCTTTTGTGCAGGGGAAGGTACTGGGAAACCGATGAAGACCAACCCTGACGCAAAGCAACTCAGTTCCCAGTTGATTACAGTACGGTCTAGAATAGTAACAGTCCCCAAAAGATGATTTTTCAATACGTACATTGCTTAAAATCCTTTCCTCTCCTTTCTTTTCCCAAGTATCTTCTTATTTGTTTATTTATTTATGTATTTACTTAGTGATTGCTACAGAGCATGTGCACTTGCCAGAGAGAAAAAGACAAAGACAGATAACACTCCCAATGGGTGCGATCATGCTGCAGTCCCTTCTCTGTCCTGCTGGGATTCGAGGCATGCACATGTGCCTGGCATGCTTTTGACACCACCAGGGCAGGATCTGAACTGAGGTCAGCCATATGTGATCCAGCCCTCCTAATGATTAGGCCACTGGGCTGCCCACCCGACAATCTCCTGAACTGGGAACTTTGTGTATGGTATACATAAAAGGTGAACATAAGTGGCCTATGAAAGAGTAGAAGTAGTTCTTAGTATAGCAGAGTCTTACGGCATTCTTTTGAAAATGTTTCACAAAAGCTAAATTAATATTTATAGACAGCATTTTCCCAACCAGCTTCCAGTCACTAGTCGATGACGATTATTCCATGCAGCAAACAGTTATCGGTACCTTACCATATCCAAAGCTGGGGACCAGAATGAGAGCAAGAGAAGTCCAAGTACTCCAGAGATAAATGCCATGTGATCACTTTTTGTTTTACATGGGTGACTATAATTCCAAGGTGTGGTGCTTTTCTTTTTTTCCCTCTTTTTATTTTTATTTTTATA
>NW_006159808.1:2637583-2646066 GCF_000334495.1 Tupaia belangeri chinensis | reverse complement strand
AGAATGAGAGCAAGAGAAGTCCAAGTACTCCGGAGATAAATGCCATGTGGTCACTTTTTGTTTTACATGGATGACTATAATTCCAAGGTGTCGTGCTTTTCTTTTTTCCCTCTTTTTATTTTTATTTTTATATTTTTTTTTGCCAGAAAGCATGTGTCCTTGCAAGAGTAAGACAGAGGGAGTGAGAGACAGAGCAGCCGTCAGTGTGAGGTGGCCGCGCTGTAATCCCTCCGCTTCTCCCTCCTGCCAGGATTCTGGTGTGCATGCACATGTGCCTGGTGTGTTCTTCCAGTCAGCACAGCTGGGATTTTGGACCACGTGGTTAGCCATGTGGGATCCAGGGCCCTTAGCCACAAGATCATGGAGCCAGCCCTCAAGTAACGTTTCTTAACACATTTATAAAACATTTGGGGTCAGCTGGTGGCCCGGTGATTAACATGGCTAGATGTCACGTGGCCAACTACACAGTTTAAGTCCCAGACCCGGTGGCTTGAAAAACATGCCAGGTACATGTGCATACATGCCCAACATTCTGAGAAGAGAGTGGAAGAGAAAAGGTTTCAGCATGGCCTTTCCCCTGGAGGGGTGTGTGCCCACTTCACCTCTCTATCTCTGTCTCTGTCCTTGGAGAGTACACTTGCTGTACAGGGAAAAAAAATGGAAAGAAATTGGGACCAGCAGGCATAGTGGTTACATCGGTGGACTCCCATGTAGTCAACAATGGTTCAAGTCCAAAGATCCGGTGGCTTAAAACTCATATGGGTTGTGTGTGTGTGCATGCCCAAAATCCTGAGAGGAGAATGGAGACGGGAATGCAGTGTGGCCATTCCCCCCCGGGGAGTGACTTCTTACTTTCTGTCTCTCTGGGGAGTGGACATACCCTATAGCAAAAATCTGTCTCAAAACAAACAAACAAAAAATTCTCTTAAAAAAATTAAAATAGATACAACATACCAAAGCCAATGGGACATAGCAAAAGCTGTTCTTGGAAGGAAGTTTATGGAAATAAATACTGACATCAGGAAAACAGACTTCAAATACACAACCTAAGATGCATTGCAAGGAACTACAAAGCCAAGAATAAAGTAAGCCAAAATTAGAAGGAGAGAAATAATAGATCAGGGCAATGAGCCAGCCTGTAGCCTGATGGTGAAGGCCACTAGATCCCACAATGCCAACTGTGTGGTTCAAATCCCAGACAGGGAGACTTGAAAAATATGCTGGGCATGTGTGAGTACATGACTAAAATCTTGAAAGGAGGGAGGGTGAGGGAGGTGGGATTGTAGCATGATGGTTTCACATGCGGGTACTTTCCTGCTTTCTCTCTCCGTCTCTCTCCGGTAAGTGCACGTGACCTCTGGCTAACGGAAGGAATGAAGGGAAGAAGGAAGCTAGGGGAGATTAGAGCAAAAAAAAAAAAATGGAGACCAAAATAAAACAAAAACAACTATAAAATGATATGCAAGAACAAAAAATAGACTAAGAAAAAAGAGAAGATTCAAATACATGAAATCAGAAATTAAAGAAAGCTACTACAGCTGACACTGCAGAAACACGAGGGACAGAATAGATGGCCTCCTCTACACCAATATGTCCAAAATCCAAGACCACAGGACATGGGTGGACTCCGACACCTGCACTCTGCCAGGACTAATTGAGCAACAGCAGAAAGCCTGAGCACACTGATGACAAGGAGCAAAACGGAGCCTGCATGGAAGAGTCTCAGCAAAGAAAAGCCCGGGACTGAATGGCTTCACTGCTGAATTTTACGTTTCAGAGACAAACTAATTAACACCAATTATTTACAAACTTCAAAAAAATTCAGTTAGAGGGAATTTGTTCAAACTCACATTTTTGAGGTCAGCATTATCCTGTGACTGAAATCACGAAAGAGACGACAAAACAGGAAAACTGACGACCGAGATCCCCACTAAGCATAGATCGAAAAGTCAGCAGAACACTAACACATCCAATCCAGCACACACCAGAGAGATTACACGCTCTCATCGCGTAGAATTCTGTTGTTGTTTTTGAGAAATTTCTGTTATAGGCTGCTTGAGCTCACCAGAGAGGCAGAACGCGAGAAATCACCCCCAGGGGGAATGGCCACACTGCATTCCCTTCTCCTCCCGTCTCCTCTCAGGATTGTGGGCATGCATGCACACACGCCCGGCGTGAGTTTCAAGCTGCTAAACTAGGCAGACACCACACACGATGTCAGGAGGAAGAAGATACAGCACAGTCTGTGTCCCTGGAATTTCAGTGTGCAGAGACAGCAGGTACAAAGGACTGCAGTGGACAGTGACGTCTGAGGGACGGCAGTGCCACATGTATGAGGTTTCTCTAGAGACAGCAGCTGCACCAGGAAAGGCAACAAGCCTTACGGAGATCAGCCGCGGTCCAAAGGCTTGCACATGAGTCTGTGGCCCAGGCAAGGTCTACACTGTGCTAGGAGAACCTGAGGGGTGATGTGGGGACGAGGAGGTGGGAGGGTAACCAGGAGCCAGAAGCAGCATCTGCTCCGTTTCCTGTAGGCCAGTGGTTTTCCACGCAGAGTTCTCTGCACCTGGTGGTTCCAGAATGATTCCAGGCCACTCTGGAGCGGGTGGGTGGGTGACCCTAAGGACCCTGCCCTGCAAACGTCTCTGCACCAACCAGATGAACTTGACTGTAACGGACAGACTGAGGGGGTGGAGGGTGGGGAACTTTCTAAGGCTTTTACAAAGCTTGACTACATGTACCCATCAAAGGGTATTTTTAAAATTTCTTTTTAAAAAGCATTTGTTTACTTAATTTTATTTATTATCATTATTTTTCAATTTGACCAGAGAAAGACGGAGAAAAAAGGGAAAGTGAAAAAGCAAGCCAGGACTCTAACTGTGGACTTGAACTGTGGTTGGTCATGTGAGTCCAGTGCCTTAACCACCATGCTATCTGCCAGTCCCCCCATCAAAGGATATTAAATGGTGCATGTAGTCAGATGTTGTATTTAAGAATTAGCACAAAGGGGTGCTCATCCCAATTTAAATTGAAATTTAAATCAGAGAAAAAACAGAAGAGCAGCGGCAGAGGGAACAATTGGGAAATGACCGATTTATGGAGCAAGTGAGAGGGTCCGACGTCAGAGCCCTACTCTGGGTCTGGCGTAGGCGGTCAAGACAACGTTAGCACTTTCCCAGTGCGTTCAATGATATCAGCAAAGGAAGGAAGCTCACAAAGGGAATCTAAGGAAGGACGGCGTGTGCGTGTGCGTGTGCGAGTGTGGACAGGATTTCAAGGTCCTGGGAAAACGGCCAGAAGTCCCTCTAAGATCTTCACCCAGATTCAGGGATTGCATGTGCCCATGGCTGAGCGTTGGGGTGCACACACGTAACATGACATTAATTGCACGAGCATAGATTCTCCTAGAAACCCACTCCCCGGTGTTCTCCACAGTAAGAAGCTAACGAAACACAGCATTTTTATGTGTTTTAAGAAAAATGTCTGGTTAGATTGCCATCTATACAAATGGGTAAAAATTCTTTGTACTTCTATTTGCACTGCCCCCCCCCCTTTTTTTCAGAATACAGAGTCTTTTCACCAAGACTTTCATTTCTGCTTAAAATAGCCCATGACATCAATAGAAGCAACTGATCCTTCACCTTTAGATGAGGAAACTGAAACATAAGAATAGTGAAAATGACTTTTATAGGGTACAGGCTATTTCAGCATGACTTCCTTGGTCAAAGGACATGTCATGTGGAAAATGAATTAATGCAAAAAATGCTATAGAGCTATTTGTGAATTGAGGCATCGTGGGCGTTCTCAGGTGAATCCGTGAGAGTGTCGGGTCTCCTGTAATTCGGTCTCTGGACACACACTGCGGATGCTGGTCTGAGTTTAACAGCCCAAAGTGCCACAGGAGAGAGCTGTCGTTCACAGAGCAAAGCTGTGGACTGTGCTATAGTGCGGTACGTGGAATAGCGAGAGTAAGGAAATACATAAAGAATTACAGAGCCACTGTAAATAGAAAAATAAACATTTTCTCCTTTAAATACATTTATGCTCACTTGGTAACTACATTTTATTAAAAATAAAACAACAGGTAGCAGAAAGATAGTCAGAAGGGTACAGTTTGGAGAACATTTCATTAAATGATTTTTAAATCCTGTGACTCAAAAGATAAATGAACCAGACTTATGAGAATAACAACTATGAGACCAGCATAATGGCTATGTCGCTGGACTCCCGTGGGACCACAGTTCGAGTCCTGGACCTGGTGGCTTAAACGCGCACCGGGCGCGTGTGCGTGCGTGCCCAAGATCCCGAGGAGAAGGGATTGCGGCGTGGCCATCCCCCTGGGGGGTGATTTCTAGCTTTTCGTCTCTGTCTTTCTGAAGAGCACACGCACCCTATAGCAAAAACCTCTCAAAAAAAAACTATCTTATTTTTTTAAATAGTATGAAATCGACCTTTTAAAAATGTTTTGATACATTCAATCACTACATATTAGGACAGCTTACAATCTGAATTTTCTCAGCGTGAACCCATTGTATATTAGTCCAGCTAAAGACATTACCATACATTGTCATCAACAGATAACTCCATTTTCGTGTTCCCTGTTTTGCCCTTCCTCTCATGCTCCTTCATCCTTATCTCATCATAATGGAAGCTCTCACTCTCCTAGAGCACCCCAAGCATGCGTTACCTCCACCCTCATCTTCTCAGTCTGTCAGATACAGCTGTCGTGCTCCTCGCCCGCGCCGGCCTCAGTGTCTGTGTGAGGGCCTCTGCCAGCTTGCCCACCTCTCTCACTACTTGCCAGCATGAACTCTGCCAAGGTGGCCTCCTCATGCCTCTTCCCGGCCTCCTGCCTGGCCCACGCCTGTCCTCAGTGCCCCATCTCACTCCATCTCATGCTGTTTCTCCATGGGACCTCATTCCTTCCTCCCTACCGAATTCTTCCCACCTTCAAGATCCTGGCCATGCCTCACCCCTCCCTTGCAAAGTCTCCTCTAACAGCAACTGCCAGACAGACCTGGCCAGTCCTTGAACCTTCTAAGTCCCCGCCGCACGCTGGGCTCCAGCGTGTTTGCTGGCAGTGTGTGACGAGGCTGCATGCGATGCACTGATTCTGAGTCACTCTGTGGAAACCTTTCACCACTTGAGGCGTCTATGGCTTTTCTCCACTACCTGGAGTGTTCTTCCCCCAAGTAACTTCATGGCTTATTTCTGCATCTTTGTCAGACTTTTACTCAGAACACAACCTCCTCGAGAAGCGTCTTTGCCTGCTGTACACTCAGTTACGACGTCACCGTGGGAGGCAGTTTCCTTTCTCCCTCGTCATGTTCATGCTCGGCACTTACTGGTGTTTAGCATAAATGACATTTTCACTCGGTATCTCGTTCGTGTCCGTCTCCCACTCTGGATTCTGGGCCGAGCTAGGATAGCTGTATTTGACTGGTTTTCGCACTGAGGCATCCCTAGTTCCTGCTCAAGAAATTCTTTGAATGAATTCATATTGTAAAGACTATAAACGGGCCTCCTCCATAGCATGGTGAAGGGAGAGGAATCCCACATAGCTGGCTGGGTGGTTCAAATCCCAGCCCCAGTGGCTTGAAAAACACACTGTGTGTGCATGCACGCTTACAATCGACAGGATGAAGAATAGGAAGAGGAGAGGTTGCAGAGTGACAATGCCCCACGAAGGTTGCTTTCTCCCTCTCCCCCCTCTCTGTCTCTGGTGAGTGCACACTACCCCAGTAAATTAAAAACAAAACAGAACAAAACAAACTAAAAAAGCAACATTAATCATAGTGGATAATAACAAAACAAATACTAATCCAAAACTAAGACCCTCCTGAGGTCCCGGCTCCGGTCACACTACCCATAAAACAATCCTATTATTGTTGCTTGCTTTCCTCCTGGTCAAATAAAGCAAGGCTTAAAAAGGTGAAATAATTTCCCCAAGAACATACTCCTAATAAATGTACTAAAACTAAGTCCTTGGCCTCATTTACTCCTGAAAAAGAAGTCTTAGGCTAAACGTACCCAACTGTAAAACCTAAATGCAAAGTAAGTCTTTGGGGGGATGTGGAGGAAGAACTCCCAAGAGACCTATTTCTAGAATATTTTTAATAAGCAGTGAATACTTTAATTTCTTGTCTTCTTTTCCTATTATGTACACTTTCCCAAGAACCTGAGTTTTTTTCTTACCCACCCTTCACCTGCAAAGAGAAAAATCTCCTGACTGATGTAGAGACTTTTCCTAGAGGTAACGATTCCATCTCACAAACGCGCTCCCCGCTCGCACGTAAAGGACAGTGGCAGAATGAATGGCCTCCGTCCTCCCGGTATGAGGTAAGCCAGGACTGAGGGAGGAGCGAGACGGCAAAGAATGCTCTATTCATAATTACCTAAGATTTTCCAGCGTGCGCGGGGAAAGAGGAAGTCTATTTTCAGTGACAATGATTACTCTAAAAATATTAACATGCAAGGGGAAAATTTTTACTCTGAGAGTTTCTACTACCCTGAGTTTTCTCTCCCTCCCACAGTGACTTAAAATCCCCAGAGGGGAGCAGTAATCTAGGCAGAAGCCCGGGCCCTGCATCTCGAAACAGGCCATCCAGGAATCATGGGAGGTGAGCTGAGGACACCCTGGCGAGGCCCGCTCAGCGCCAAGTCAGTGTCTAAGAATTATCGAGTGACAGCTTGGACACTTCTCTCCTCGAGATGACAGTCGCTCGGGCTTCTTAGACGGCTTCTTAGGCTGGATAATAAACAAGGGCCAGTGAGGCTGAAGCTGAGTAATCTGGGGGGCGGGGGTTACGGAAGGAAAAAGAGGCCTAATTCTTCCTTCTTGCTACCTAACCTCCTGGCTTTCTCCTATAATGCTTCCATGTTTTAAAGATCCCATTTATTTTTATTTTCAAAATCTGTTTATGATAGCGCACATGAAAGTGGGAGCGAGAAGAAGAAAAGCACCATCCACAGGGTCTGGTTACTCCACCGCCTGCTCCCTCCAGTCCTCCAACCTGTTGGACCCTGGGTCCTTGCGTGTGTGCCCCGGGCTGACCAGTCCAGGGATTCTACCTGCAGTCCCCATGGAGGGCCTAGCTCCTCCTGCGTAGAGCACTTAGCCGTGGAACTGGCCCTATCGTTCTGACTCTCCTACAGGCAGGGGTATGCAGTGTTGTTCCAGTCTACATCTTAAACATTTTCAAAGAAGAAGTTGGTCCCCTGTTCTATAATGCATATAAACAAGCATGTTCTGATAAATGACCCTATGTAGGGACTGCCACCAGCAAGCGCTGGCATTCAGAGCAAACCGCTTTTGATTAAGATCAACGATCAGAACACGATGGAAAGCTCCTCGGTGTCCCCGTCGCTGTCACAGCCTCCGTTCCCATGTTCAGAAATCATAAAGCACATGAGCTCTCCCAAGAGCTGCCGTTCTGCTTGAGTCCTGTCAGTTCTATGACACCAGGTTTCCATAAAACCTGGCTGCCCCAGCTCTGCAGGTGTTCCCGTCCGCCCAGCCTATACTCACAAATGCCACTTAGTTGGTCCTTGTGATAGGACTGAACAGGCAAACATGGAAAATTAGAGGGGACACTGGCAAGGTTGCCGACAGCTCATTTCTCTGTGCTTTGCTCCTTTTAGAAAAGTCACAGACCCTAACAATCTGGTGAAATCTTCCCTTTCTCTAAACAATACAGATATGCATAAAGTTAGCACACAGCCTTGGGGGACTCCTGAATCGTAAAATTGAATCCCTGTGCCCCCTGCAGTGGTAACAGAGGCATCTGGGGGGCGGTGCAGATGAACTTAGAACCACAGGTTGGAGGCGAGATCCGCTGATCCTGGGAAACCAAGCTCCCTCCGCCCGCGGCTCACCAGCAGCTCCGGGTCCCTCACTGCTCCTTCGGGGTCACGTCCGGGCGGCGGCCGCTGAGCCCATCCCCTGCTTCCACGCGTGCCGACACAACAGGAGCCCAGGCAGGAAGCCAGTCTCGAGGGGGTCTGCAGCTGAGCGAGCCGGTCTGCAAAGGATGGTTTGAATATTTCCAAGTTAGTAAAACGGAACCAGGTCTCTGCATCTGCTGCGAAAACCATTATCGAGAGGTGGAAAGGCGTGAGAGGCCTGCCACGGGGGTTTCCACCACACCGCGGCCGTCCAAAAGCTTGGGTTCCTCAGGCGTCGGCACTCTCACATGCACCCCAGCAGACCACCGACGGGGCAGAGCGCGGCGCCATGCTCGGAGCGGCGGCGAACCCCAGTCCTGATCTCGGTAATCTTTCCACTTGGGAACCCCTGGCTTACGCCACTTCATCTCTCTGCCTGGGTCAGAAGAGTGCTGCCCAGGGGTGAGGCTGGAGACTTCTTTTTTTTTTTTTTTTTTTGAGAGATTTTCACTGTAGGGCGCGTGCGCTCGCCAGACAGACAGAGAGAGACATAGAGACAGAAAGCGAGAAATCACCCCCCAGGGGGGATGGTCACGCCG
>NW_006159808.1:2631883-2637526 GCF_000334495.1 Tupaia belangeri chinensis | reverse complement strand
CCGCGGTCGACTATGTGGGAATCCAGCGACATAGCCATTACGCTAACTGCTGGTTCCCAAGACTTCTTATTTTGAGACAGAGAATTTTGCTATAGGGCACCTGTGCTCACCAGAGACAGAGACAGAGACAGAAAGTAAGAAATCGCCCCTGGAGGGATGCCATGCCACGATCCCTTCTCCTCCACTCTCCTCTCAGGATTTTGGGTGCACACATGGGATCAGGACTCGAACCACAGTCCACTACGTGGGAGTCCAGCAATGTCACCATTAGGCATCCACTCACTGGTGTCCCAAAGCTGAAGCCGTCACCATTAGCCATCCACTCACTGGTGTCCCAAAGCTGAAGCCTTTTGCTCAGTGATTCTACATTTTTGGCTACCACGAGGCCTTGTTCCCTGGTCATTCTAAAGTGAGGCCAGGAAGAGAGAGAGAGAGAGAGAGAGAGAGCACGAGCGCGCAGGAAAGTGAGAAAGCAGGTAGGAGGGGAGAATTTGTTGGCAGTTGGCCATGTGAGAGTCCAATGCCCTTAACTACCATGCTACCTACTGGCCCCTCAATATTTTTAAATCTGTTTTTGAGCGTAAAATTTGCCAGCCTCAGACACACAAGATTCCTAGCCACGTCTCAGTGGGCAGTGCTGCAGCGATAAATACTTGCCCGCGGCCGTGCAAACGTAACCGTCTATCTCCGAACTTTCATCTCCCACACGGAAACGCTGCGCCCAAACAGTAACTCCCCATTCTCTCCTCCTCCGGGCCCTGACATCACCGTTCCACTTTCTGTCTGAATCTGACCATCCCAGGTACTCAGAATGGAGGAATCACAGCATTTGTCCTTGTGACTGGCTTATGTCACTTAGCATTATATCTTCAAAGGTCACCCATGTTGACATGTGTCAGGATTTCCTTCCTTTTGAAGGCTCAATAATAGACCATTATAATGGACATTCCGTATTTTCTTTATCCACTCAGCAGTCTTTTGAAGACGCTTGGGTTGCTTCCGGCCTTTGGCTACTGGGAGCAACGCTTCATCGAGCGCAGGTGCATACTGTCTGGAAGTTTTTGCGCGATGTATGTTTTCATGACGTACGTGAAATTGCTGGGTCACATGGGAATCCTACACTTAATCTTTTGAGGAACTGCCAACCGGTTTGCAAAGTGGTTGTGCCATCTAAGTTCCCACGGACAAGGGGTCAGACCCGATTCCTCTAGATCCCCGCCAACACTTTATGCATGTCCTTTACCGTGCTCGCCCGAGAACGCGGCGTGGCAGATCTCCCTGATCTCATCACACGCGAGATGCTGGCGGGCTGTCGTGGTTTCGGCGTGAACGAGACGGGGGCAGAGGAAAGGCGAAGATGTGATTGACCAAGAAAACATTGCTGATGACGAAATGAGTGTGACTTGGGAACATTCTAAACGTAGGGAGGGAACACTCAATTACAGCAGTGAGGTTTTGAGCTCGGTATCTGAAAGGAAGATGGTTTTAGGCAGAGAAACGTCACTGTAGGAAGGAATCTGAAGAGTAGCGTGAGGAAGAGGTGAGACGGGCCCCCGGGGTGACCAAAGCCTGCACCCGCCGCATCCCCGTGTCCAGCGCCTGGGTCCCGCCATGTCACCACCATGCCCACGACAAAGGCTAAGGGGCACTGACGGAGGGAACCCCAAGGTGAAGGAGCAGAGAAGGCCTGCATGGTTGCCCGTGACCGCCAAGGTGAAGGAGAAGCAGAGAAGGCCTGCATGGTTGCCCGTGACACCTGCTCCAGAGCCAGAGCCCAAGCCTACGAAGGCCCCTGCAAAGAAGGGAGAGAAGGTCCCCAAAGGACAGAGGGGGAAGCTGAGGCTGGCAAGGACGGGAACATCCCTGCAGAGAGTGGAGATACCGAACATGGCGGCGCAGGGAGCGCAGGTGCTGGAGACGCCGCGCGTGGTGTGTGCGTTGCTGACAACCGTGTGCTTCTGCTGACGGCACAGCTCAAAATGCTATGTTTAAATCAAGTTTTATAAAAATGCAGAATGGTTCTACTTCTTTATTTTTTTCTAAGCGATGTTGTTAGCACACAGAACGCTTCGTTGCTGTTGTGTGGGGAAGGGGCACCTGTCACTACCGGACTGTCTCCGAAGCTGGACTGCGAGCCTTCCTCTCAGCTCCCAGGAGGAGGGAGTCCCTGACGCTGACACACAGCCACCTTGGCACAGATGCCTGTGGTGTGGACAAC
This sequence comes from Tupaia belangeri chinensis, assembly GCF_000334495.1. NCBI lineage: Eukaryota > Metazoa > Chordata > Mammalia > Scandentia > Tupaiidae > Tupaia > Tupaia belangeri. The sequence goes on along the minus strand of NW_006159808.1, from coordinate 2,635,308 downwards.
TTAACATTTGCTTCTTCCACCTTCAGCATAGACTTAATTCCATTAAACCAGAGACCCGTTGGGACCTGGCCGCGAAAACCTTGGTCAGTGTGTCGGGCTACCTGGACTTCCCAGTAACATCAAAATGGCATCCCTCAAAGGGGCAGCAACTCTTTTCTAAATCGCTGGATCTTCACGTTGACCATTCCCGTCATTCCAGTTCCTGAACGTCAGCGTCGGCTCAAGAGTTGCGAAACAACGTGCTGAATGTGAAATGTCAACCCTCGCTCTAAACTTCTCCTGTTCAGACCATCAAAGAAAGACTTCCCTGGGTTTTCACAGTGGCTTTCTGATTTTGGTAGTCCATTGAAGAAAGGGAGTTTGAGAGTTGTCCACTGTTAACGATTGTCTGCCCATATCCTGCCCGAAACACTTCGATTGCTTACACAAAGTATCTTTAATAAAGCTGAATACAATTTGGTTTGGAAAAAAAAGAAAGGAATCTGAAATGACAAAATAAATTCTTGGCATTATGTGTTTTAGAAAAATCCACTTATTCTCAATCAGTAGCTACCAGCTAGGGGACGTTCAGGAGGGTGGGGCTGAGACAATGAAGTATCACCCTGTTTTGTGAAGAAAGTACTGAATGAACGCCTATCGGTACGGCGAGAGCAGGCCATTGCTCGTGTGTGCTCACGGTCCCAAGGCTGACTACCCACAGATGGACCAATCCCATAGAAAGGCAGGAGGTTTGCCTTCTCATCTTCTTTTTGAAACAGGTAAACAGGGCCTCCCACAGCCTGATGTTTACTTGGCAGCTAAAAAAGAGAAAGGAAAAAAAAGTCTCGTGCACATGTGTGCACCCAAAATCCTGAAAGGAGGGAGAAATGGAGAAGGGCCCACTTGGGGGAGGGGTTTCCTTGCTTTCTCCCTTCCCCCCCCCCCTCTAGTGAGCACACGCACCCTCTAGCAAAATTTAAAAAATATAGCTAAGCAATACTTAAACAGTAAAAACAGTATGTTCTTTAAACTCAGAGTTCTATCAGAGCTGCAGCTACAAGCCCCATAAATCGGTACTGGATGTCTACGTGTCCTGTAGGCTAGCAGCAGGCTTGGTTCAAATGGTGTCAACAGGCTTAGGGGTTGCCCTCTGAGGGCTGGCACAGGATCCGGGTGTCCTGCGGGACTGAGTGTCACGACACACAATGATCTGGCTGGCTGGGAGTTGATAGTTTGCCAGCTTGACTCCCAGCCAATCAAGGAGGAACGTGAAATTCCAGTTTTATTTGCCCCAAACAACCCCCCTAGGGAAAAGAGGCCACCCCAAATTGCCAGAACAGCCTGTGAACACGGTTCCTCACCGGTCAACGATCTCACTTTGTGTAGCCTTGGAAAGTCTCCAGTGTGATAATATTCAGCAGTACACACAATGATGACTCGGGTGCTTTGAGTACTTTTTTTTTTTTTTTTTTTTTTTTTTTAGATAGTTTTTGCTTTGGGTTTTTTTTTTTTTTTTTTTTTTTTTTAAGGAGATGTTGGCCTTAGGGCACAGGTGCTTGCCCTGGGGCAGGGGGAGACAGACATGGTGAGAAGGAAAGTGAGAAAGCACTTCCCAGGCAGGATGGCCAACTGCTATCCCCTCTCCTCCAGGCTCCTCTTGGTATGTTGAGCACACACATGGACATGTGCCTGGCATGATTTAAGGTACCAGGTCCAGGACTCGAACCCCAGCTGACCATGTGGGAGTCCAGTGACATAACCGCTATGCAATCTACAGGTTCCTGGGTACCCGTTTTGAAAAAGTAACTTAATGATATACTCTTAGGGTCTGGAGGTAAATATTCTCAAAGAAAACGCAGCTTATAAATTGAATTTGACATGATGTATTTAGAGTTAAAATAATAGAAGACAAAACAGAACAAACGTATTGCTGTTGAAGACAGAAGTACAGGTTTAAGAGTCATGGAGGTAAAAGAAAAAGATAATTGAATGAAAAGAACAAGAGCCTGGGAGATGTTTCAGTGTTCTCACTTCGACGTAACACACTTGCATTTTTAGAAAACTAGGTAGAATGTGTGTGAGAGAAAAGGGGGAGGCTTGGGACCAGCAGTTAGCGTAATGGCTATGTCGCTGGACTCCCATGTAGTCGACCGCGGTTCGCGTCCCGGACCCGGTGGCTTAAAACTCACGCCGGGCGCGTCTGCATGCGTGCCCAAGATCCCGAGAGGAGAATGGAAGAGAAGGGATTGCGGTGTGGCCATCCCCTGGGGGGGTGTGATTTCTCGCTTTCTGTCTCTGTCTCTCTGTCTCTCTGTCTGGTGAGCGGACGGGCCCTATAGCAAAAACCTCTCAAAAAAAAAAAAAAAAAAAAAGAAAAGAAAAAAATGGGGGGGTATAGGGCCATGCTGTGATCCCCCTCCTCACACCCTTTAGCTTGCTGGTATCCTGGGCTTACACATACATACCCAGTATGTTTTCAGGCCACCAGGGCCAGAGACTCAAACTGTGGTTGGCACATGGCTTCCAGATCTGCATCCGGTAAGCTACCAGCTGTGTTGCAGAGGCTGGGCCCACATCTGTTTTTTATTTTATTTTTTGAGAGAGATTTTTGCTATAGGGCATGTGCACTCACTGGAGAGACAGAGACAGAAAGCGAGAAATCATCCTCCATGGGGATGGCCATGCCATAATCCCTTCTCCATTTTCCTCTCAGGATTTTGGGCATATGTGCGTAAGCACCTGGCATGAGTTTAATCTACCAGGTCTGGGACTCAAACTGTGGTCCACTACGTGGGAGTCCAGCGACGTAACCATGATGTCATCTGCTGGCCCCTACATCGACATGCGCAATGCTGCGTGCAATCTTTCTGAGGACAGCAGGGTTCCTGGACAGATTTTTCTTTATCTCTAAGTCGAAGCCTATGCTCACCTATTTTGTCTTTATCGATCGTTCACTGTGTTTAAAATGGAGTATCTACTTTCTGCAGTATTTTCCACAACGCAGAGGTAGGTGACCACCACAACAGCTGAGGTGTAAGAATGCATTCTCACTCGTCCGGCTTTCAAACACTCCGTCGTGGACCTGCGCACACTCTGGGTGGCTGGGCCACTGAGGGCTGTGCTCTCACCACCAGGCTTCCTGACCTCCACGGGCTTACATGAGACTCAATGAACAGAGATTTCTGACTGTAAACTCTAGAGGCAAACCTTTTTCTTACCAAAAACTGAAAAAAATTTCTCTAAAAACCAGTCGCTCCGCCTAGAAGCATGTGTACGTCTACACCAGCGATGTGCCTGGTACAGGGCTGAAATCTCTAGGATACATGTATTCTCCTTCCACTCGACAGGGCCTGTGCTCATCACTCTGGACCCAGTCCCTCCGTTCCCTTGAGCACAAGTACAGCCTCCCTGCAGGTTTCTTCAAGGTCTCCTGGCACGGAGGGCTT
>NW_006159808.1:2605541-2631502 GCF_000334495.1 Tupaia belangeri chinensis | reverse complement strand
ATGCGAAACTCCTCCAGGTCTGCACGGGGTCAGGCCTCTGCAGGGCATGCCACAGAACAGGCCCCCTCCCCTCCTCACACAGAGCCACACCCACTCACATGCACCCTTCTTTCTGCAAGGGAACAGTCCCGACTGTACGGTAGCAACAGGAAGTGCTTTTTCAGAATATCAGCCGCTTGGCCGCAGTGGATGCTCGCCTACCCGGGTTTTGAACAGTCACTACATAGTAGTTCAAGAACAAAGAGGAAATTAAACAGGGCCAGCCCTATGACCCAGTGGCTAGTGACTAATGATTCCACATCCCACAGGGTCAACCATGGTCCACATCATGGCCCAGGCTGAAAAACATGCCAGATGCATGTGCGTGTATGCCCCAAATCCGAAAAAGAGGGAGAAATGGAGGGGAAGGGGTTGCAGATGGCCATGCCCCACTTAGGGGTGCTTTTCTCTCTTTTGCCCCGTCTCTCTGGCAAGTGCATGCACCCTCCGGCAAAGAAAGAACCAACCAACCAAAGAAATGAAAGAGGTCCGGGTATAAATTCACTTGTCATCGCATGTAGGTTATCAGATATATAATTTCCAGAAACTAGTCATGAGGGAATAGATATTTTAAAAATAATAGGTGTTTTTTAAAACCAAGATGGAAAACTCACATAAGAAATCACACCTAGTGTACATAAATTCTCCCATTTGAACCCCAAATATTTCTATTCCCTCTGACGCTCACTAACTCTTGTCCCCTTTGGTCAGGCGCGGGGCCAGTGAAGAGCATGCCCAGAACCGTAACTCAGAAAAGCCAGTAGAGATGCTTTCTTTTTCATGCACTAAAATAGAAAATGTGATTCTCCACAAAAATGGAGAATCCCCAGTATACCAGTATCTTTAGGACTCCCTTGAGAAATTCCATGTACTGGGGCGGGCGGAAGGTGTGAGAGGAAAGGAGGGTAAAAGATAGGGGGCGTGCATGGATTTAATGGTTCATCTGTCATTTCCTTTTATGTATAATTATTTATTTTAGTTTTGCTATAGAGTGCATGCACTCACTGGGGACGGGGGGGGGGGAAGAGAGGGAGAGAGGGAGAGAGAGAGCTAGGGAGAGAGGGAGAGAGAGAGATCACGCCTCCAGAGGAAAGGCCATGCCTCATCCCCTCTTCTCCATTCTCCTCTAGGGATCTTGGGTATGCACGCACAGGTCCCCGGTGTGTTTTTCAAGCTGCCAGGTCTGGGACTCAGACCTCAGAGTTGACCATGTGGGTTTCAGCCACCCCAATCTCTGCACCACCCGCTGGACCCATTTCTTTGATTTAAACCCAGGGAATTTTAGGTATTGATGAGTTGTATATGACTGACTTTAGAAGAGTAATTCTATTGGGTACTAGGGTGCTGAACTGAATTTCAGAACTAGCATAAACCCATAAACAAACTAAGGACTTAGACTGGTAGGAGGGATTTTACAGCAGAAATTATTATTATTATTATTATTAGTATTAGTATTATTAGTATTATTTGGCTCTAACTGAGTTCCACTTCTGACTGCAGTTCTCCACCACTTCAGGATCTTGAGGTGATTACTTAAGGAGACCGGGGACGTGACACGTCTGTACGGTGGGGAGCTGTGTTCTCTGCTCCACCCCAGCTTTAAGGCCGCAAGAGTCCACGATTCTGATTCTCTACATTGATCCAGATGGAGCAAATATATAAGGAAAAGCTAGTGTACAAATAAGGTATAAAACATGAGAAAACGACATTGACTGAATTGTCCCTCGGTAAGTACACCTATATGACCCCAGACGTCTTCAAAGACTACACCTTAGCGGTCACATGTGACCACAACTGTCAGCACAGTGCGCACAATCGATTCCGAAGAAAATTTTGCAACATATGCTCTATTTCTTTGGATTTGAAAATTTCATATCATCTAGTGTCATAACGAAGCTTAAGAGTCGTGGATCTACTCCCATGTTCATTGAGACTAAACTACTAATTGCATCCATTTATAAAAGCCGCAGTCAATAAGTGGATTGAAAGTGCTTTCTAAAAATGGCTTCAAATCTATAATATTGACCTGAATATTTTAAGAAGTTCATTTTTTTTTTCCTATTTTTGTTTTTTTCAGAAAGTAGTAGGTTTGGGCTGATGCCATGGCCTAGCGGCAGCTTCGACTTTAAGGCTCTGGATCTGGCAGGGTCAACCATGCAGTCCGAATGCTGGCCCCGGGACTTGAACACGATGCTGTGAGTGTGCACGCCCTCGCCCTGATGGGACGGTGGGGACACTGCGGAGTCAGCATGCCTCATAGGTGCTTTCTCTCCTCCCTCCCTGTGTGGGAGCCCGCCTACCTTCTGGCAAAACAAGCAAGCCGAGGAGGTTTGTATGAGTCACACCTTCCAATTTCAAGATGAAAGGGAAATAAAAGGATGCATATTTTTAGTCATTAATTACGTTGTAAATTATTCATATGCCAAAGAATATCTTCATGTAAAAAAAAGCTGTTACGTGTCATCTGACCTATGTAAACTAATGAATCTTATCAATGCAAACAAAGGACCAACTGGAAAAATACTACTGTTTGACCAGGCTGCAAAGTGTGTATTAAATGAAAAGGACATTTTTTCCTTAGAGATTTTTGTTTGTTTTTGTTTTGCTATAGGGGCGTACGTTCACCAGAGAGACAGAGACAAAAAGCAAGAAATATCCCCCCGCACCATGGAAGGATGGCCACCCCGCGATCCCTTCTCCTCCACTCTCCTCTCGGGATCTTGTGCATGCATGCACATGAGCCTGATGTGAGCTTTACGCCACCAGGTCTGGGATCAAACCGTTGGTGGAATATGTGGGAGTCCAGCAATGTAATCATTATGCCAGCTGCTGGTCCCTTAAATGAAATTTTAGATTAGACAATGAAACTGCTGACACAGGATCTTTCACTATTAAAAAAAGATTACTGGGGCCAGGAGGTGGTGTGTTGTTGACACACTGGACTCCCACATGGCTACCGTGGTTCGAGTCCTGGACCTGGTGGCTTGCTTTCTCACTTTCCCTCTCTCTTTCTCTCTCCATATCTCCCTCTGGTCAGATTAAAAAATTAATAAAATTTAATATTTCCTTAAAAAAAGAAACCCTTAAAAATTACTTCCATACAATACTGACTACATTCTTCAGCCTACAAATTTACATAAGGAAATTTCATCCACTCTTACTTGCAATAAAAAGGCAAAGTAAACAGAATTCATGAAAAGATTGCAAAACATATAGAAACACTCTGGAGTTACATTTACCTGGATGGTTGAATACAAATGATACATTTTGCAAAATTAAAAGTATCACTAATATGCCATAGAATACTATCACAAAGTATTCCTAAAAGCAGTTTTATAAATATCAAGGTAAGAAACTTTATCTCTCCTTTGGTGAACGCATGAGTAATAATCAAAATCTGCAATAGCTGGCATGTCGAAGCGGTCACAGTGCTGGAGGAGCAGAGGCCACCTACGGGCCACAGATGATTTAGGTCGCAGTGGTGGGGGAGGGGCAGGGCGTCATGTGGAGGGAGCCACGGGGACCTGGGCAGTGGAAGTGCCAGCGCCCCCCGGACAAGCCCAGTGGGGACAAGCCCAGTGGCCGTCAGCACAGACACTCACGTGCGCCTGCTGTCTGTCAGCTCGGGTGTCTGCCTGGTTAGGGATTTCAAAAAGCCATTAGGCAACTGTTGCAAGTCTTTGCAAATAAGTCTACCACTTGTTCATGGAAAAAATGTAACAACTAACTTTGGCTGCAACAGAGCAACCCCATTGAGACAACTCGGTGGAAGAGATGAAAATTTAAAGATGAAACATCAAAAAATGTTTCAGAATTATACAAACATTATATCAAATATTTTATATTAAAGATATTTGAAAATGAAAGTGTGTGGTTCAACTGTCAAGTAATGACTAAGATGATACAACTGAGACCTGTCTCCCAGAATAAAAAGCTGCAAGTTCACGACCCGTAGTTGGAAAGCCAGGTAAACGAGCAAGACTCACAGGTGGACGTTCGTGTAACAAGCGTGTTACATAATATTTTTCATAAAAGTAATTACTGTCATAGTCAACTAGACTTTCAAGCCTCCGATTTCCTGGAAAGGGGTATGACCGCCGCTCCTTACAAAATCATTTCTCACGAGTGGGCAGATACATGTTCGCGAAGTGGCAGGGTGAGACAACGACAGTGACGTGGTGTCACGGATGCAGGAGTCGCTGTACACCCGCGGCACGTGCAGAACATTTTAAAGTCATTTTCTGGGCTGGCTCTAGGTGAGAGCTGACTCTGAAGGGAGGAGGAACTGGCGGGTGTTATTGATCGCCTCTGTGGAAGAGATTTCGGTCACCTAGCAACCTCTGTGTTGTAGAAACCGAAATCAAAGAGCCGGGCTGTCTGTCACCGGCTCTTTCAAAGGGAGGAGCGCAGCCAGGAAAGCGCCTGTGAGCTGCGGGGCCCTGACACACATTCTTCACCGACGGCAAAGTCGAAGTCATCGCGACATTTCCCGGAAAAGGAAACCAGGGCCACACGGACGCACACACTCAAGGAGGGGAAGAGCCAAAGGATACACAGAGTAGGGCTTAGAGTGAAGGTTCTGGAAAGCACGTAAAGGGCTTTAGAATATTCTGGCTAGAAATATAAATAAGCATAGTAAGTGAGTTATAGAATTGAAGACTACTTTCTAAAGTGTGTCAATATTTTCCATGGGAAAGAGACAGAGAGTCAGAGAGACGGGAGAGAAAGCGAAAGGCAGGCCCTCTGCACAGGGTCCTCACACCGCAGTCCACCCCTAGCCCTACTGCCTGCCTCACGGTCACCTGCACATCTGGCGTGTTCAGGGAGGTCGCAGGATGCAAGCAGGACCCTTCTTACAGGGATCCAGTTCTGTTGTCGCCACGCCACTGCCTGGTCCGCTCAGAGACTGCTTTTTGTTTTCTTGTTTTTGTTTTTTAATTTGCTCTCGAATGTGTGCACTTGCTGGAGAGATGGAGAGGAAGAGAGTGAGAGAGAAAGGGAGAGAACCCTCCAGAGAGGATGGCCACGATGGTCATGCCACAATTCCTCCTCCTCTCAGGACTTCGGGCACGCATGACATGCACTTGGCATGTTTTTCAAGACACTGGGTCCAGGACTCCAACCGTGGGCAGCACACGGGAAGCCGGTGCTTTAACGCCACGCCACTGGCAGGACCAACAGCGTCATTAAACTTAGCTTTATAGAAGCGAACAAGGAGTGAAGACGAACAGGACAAGAGGCAGTTCAGAGCGGCAGCTTTGACATGGGAGTAAACGTGGCGACTTGTTATAAATGACAGAAAGGCGGGGTGGGTTGAGAGTGAGAACTGCTGGGATGCAGAGTGCTAGATGGGAGAGAATACAGAGCACACAAAATAAGCTCTGAGCGAAGCTAACACGACTTAGCTCCCGAGTGAAACAAGCGGCTGGCTGCCAACGACGGAGGGTGCGGGGGCCGTGTGCTCGGGCTGTGTCCCTGTTCTCAGCGACCCCTCCAGCTCTCCAGGAGCTGCCTGTGGAAATTCCGCCGAGTCCTCACTCTGGCCACGGGTGCTCAACTAGCGTGTTCTCGTGGAAATCCAGCCTCAAGGCGCGTGGTCAGTGCTTCCCTCGGGATGCCACGGACACAGGCGTCCTGAGCTGGACTAAGCCCTCTTCCTGGAGTGGAGTATCCAAGATAACCACCCGCTGAGAGAAACCATGCTGGCCCTGTGTTCACAAAATGCATTTTTAAACCTTCAATTGAGGGGCCAGCAGGTGGCGCGGTGGTTAAGGTGCTGGACTCTGACATGGGTGACCATGGTTTGAGTCCCAGACTCGGAGGCTTGCGAACAACAGTAGGTGCGTGTACGTGTGTGCCCCAAATCCCAAGAGAGTGGAAGAGAAGGCATTGAGGTGGCCTCCCCCGGGGGTAATCTCTCACTTTCCCTCTCACTGTCTATCTGCCTCTAGGAACGCATATGCCTCAGGGCTAAACCCTAAAAAAATCCAACAAAAACCCCTTCAATTTACGTGTTTTAATGTGACCGGATTAATTAGTTATAGAACTCTTCTCTTTTTTTCTTTTTGGAGAGGTTTTCCCTATAGGGCGTGCACGCTCACCAGACAGACAGAGAGGGGTAGAGAGACAGAAAGTGAGAAATCACCCCCCAGGGGGGATGGTCATGCCGCAATCCCTTCTCCATTCTCCTCTCGGGATCTTGGGCACGCACGCACATGCGCCCAGCGTGAGTTTTAAGCCACTGGGTCCGGGACTTGAACCGCGGTCGACTATGTGGGAGTCCAGTGACATAGCCATTACGCTAACTGCTGGCTTACTTTTCTTCACTTATACTAAAAATTCATGCAGACAAAACTAAAGAGCTTAGTAATTATGGAACATGGCCACTCACACTCGTGGAAGAGCAGAGAGGAGCAGGCATGTGACGGTTTCTGTTCTCCTCTGTACGAATTGAGTGCGGGGAAGTGTTTTTAAACTACAAAAGAATAAAATCCCCATTTTTAACTCATTATTGAGTGAAGTTCAGAAGAAAAAATGAGAGAAAAAGAAAAAGAAACCACTGAGAAGCGACTCTGCCTTTAGAGCAGCGGTCTGAGAAGGCCCGAGTTAACTGCTCGGAGCAGCCCACGCACGGTCAGGGTTGTTTGCCACCGTGCTGGGATGAGAACTAGCAGGCAGGCGGGAGCCCCTCCGTCCTCACACACAGACATGCGGAATGCCGTTCCTAAGAGGTCTGAGGCACAGCTCCAAGACCAGACCCGCGGGAGGGGACACGGGCGAGCCGCCGTCTGCCCGTGCACGGTTCAGTCTGGGCATTCACTCAGTGCCAGCACACCTCTTCCGTTTTGGGCAAGACAAGGGATCCCGAAGAACCTAACAGTGTCCCCCAGAAAGCCGCTGGCTCACGGGACCTCACTGAGGACAGGCTTCTAGTGAAATGTCAAATCTCCCTTCTAAGCAGTGCCGCGGAAACGACTTGTCATTCTAGGTTTACAGCAGGTCACAGGACATGGGACACCTCCAGGGCCACAAACGAAGTCATGCATTATCAGAAAATGGGTCAGAGCGGCCACAATCTAAGTGTAACCGCTGGCTACAAATAACTCAGCTATGAGCACTGCTTTCCCAAATGAAGACGACGTATACTCTCCATTTTTTGAGGTGAGACGAGGGGAGAAATCCTGAGTATGCAGAGAAAGCGTGGCGTCTGTGGGCACCTGGCACTGGCCTTCAAAGCATCGTAGACACCGAAGGCACAAGAATTACGTCCCGACCGTCTCCTGGAAATCTTGCACCTCGACTTGCCTTTAAAGATTGGCATTAAAGGGACCAGCAGCTAGCGTAATGGCTATGTCGCTGGACTCCCATGTAGTCGATAGTGGTTTGAGTCCCGGACCCGGTGGCTTAAAACTCAAGCTGGGCATGTGTGTGTGCTGTGTGCCCAAGATCCTGAGAGGAGAATGGAGGAGAAGGGGTGGCAGCGTGGCCATCCCCCCTGGGGGTGATTTCTCGCTTTCTGTCTCTCTCTGTGTGTCTTTCTGGCGAGGTTATGTTAATAAACTTTTTTCCGAGTGGTAAAATTGGTTCAAAGTAAAACCGAGCCGAAGTGCAGAGTTCGTAAATGCTGTCCCCTGTCCCTACACTCCAGACCTCGCCCACTGCCAGCACCCCACAACCCACGGTGTGTCTGCTCCAGCCAATCAACAGCCAGCTTACACTAGCAGCACATTAACCCACGTCCGCTGTGACGTCGTGGGAGTCATTCTCGGTGTTAACGCTCAATGCACTTAGCTAAGTGTATAATGGGGAGGCCCCAAGCCTAGCAGTTAAAACCACATGGCTGACTGCAGTTGGGGTCCTACTGGTGGTGTGTTAAGGTGGGCTCGTGAGCACGCGTGCTCCAGACCCTGACAGGACAGAGCAGCGGAGGAGAGGGGACTGTGGTGTGACCATTTAGGGGGGCACACATGCCCTCTGACAATTAAAAAAAGAAAGATAAATGTAGAATGACATATATCCACCATTGTGGAATATTAAGAGTAGCTTCACTGCTCTTAAAAAAATCTGTCGGGACCAGCAGTTAGCGTAATGGCTATGTCACTGGACTCCCACGTAGTCGACCGCGGTTCGAGTCCGGACCTGGTGGCTTAAAACTCACGCTGGGCGCGTGTGCGTGCGTGCCCAAGATCCCGAGAGGAGAATGGAAGAGCAGGGATTGCGGTGTGGCCGTCCCCCTGGGGGGTGATTTCTCGCTTTCTATCTCTGTCTGGTGAGCACACGCGCCCTATAGCGAAAACCTCTCCAGAAAAAAAAAAAAATCTGTCATCACTACCTCCCCTGAAAGCAGGCTTCCTTGACATTGTATCAGAATTCTGCAGTTTTTCTCCTTCAGATCCTGCATATATTTTGTTAGACTTACATGAAGTGTTTTACTGGGGGGCACAGATACAAGTAGTAACGTGCTTTCCATTTCACATTACACTGTTCATTGCTAGTGTATAGGAAAGTGACGCTTGTGTATTAACTTTGTATCCTGCAACTTGCTACAATCCCTCACTCCACTTGTTGGCCAACTCTGGATCTCCTACATAGATGGCGTCTTGAACAAAGATGGTTTCATTTCTTCCTTCCCTGTCTGTGCCTGTCTTCCCTTTCCGGGTGTTAGCGTGCTGGCGAGGACGTTCAGTGTGGTGCTGAGAACAAGCGGCGAGCAGACGTCCTTGGGCTGCATCTGATTGTAGCAGGGAGGCGTCAGGGTTCCCACCAGTGAGGACGATGTTAGCTGTAGGGTTTTTGTACGTGTCCATTATCGAGTTGGGAAGTTGCATTCCATTCCTGGTTTACTGATAAGATCATGTAATTTTTTTGGCCCCCTTTTGCTTGCTGGTGTGAGTTGTGTTCACGTATTTGTAAATACGGAGCCAGTTTTGCATATCCGGAATAAATCCCACTTGGTTGTGGTGCATGATTCTTTTTACACATTGTTACATTTCCAGCGTTTGGTGAGGATTTTTGCATCTGTGTTCAGGAGAAGTTTTGGTCCGTAGTTATTTTCCTTGGGGGCTTGGTCTGGTTTGGGCGTAGGCTAATGCCGGCCTCATAAAATAAATTATGATGTGCTTCCTCTGCTGTCTTCTGAAGGAGACTGAAGAACTGGTGTGGTTCTGCCCTGAAATGCCGGGCAGCACTTACCACCTAAATTCATTTGGGCCTGATGCTTCGGTACTGGGGCATTTTACATTTCGGACTCACTTTCTTTAATAGATGGAAGCCTATTCAGATCATTTGTCTCTCCTTGCATGAATGGCAGATTGTGTTAAAAACAAATAAAAACTGGTCTATTTCACCTAGAGCATAAAATTTGGGTGCATAGATTTGCTAGAAGTATTTCATTATTATCCTTTTTTCTTTTAATTTTGCCAGGGGGTATGTGTAAGGCTTTGCTGCAGGGCATGTACACTTGCCAGAGATGGAGAAGGAAAGTGAGAAACCACCGCCCACCCTGAGAGCAGATGGCCATGCTGCAGCCCCTTCTCCTCCGTTCTCACCTGGCGTTTGTGGGCATGCACACACACACACACACACACACACGTGCCCAGCATGATTTTCAAGCTGCCGGGTCTGGGCCTCAAACTGTGGTCGGCCATGTAGGATTTGAGTGCCACACCACCTGCTGGCCCCTTTCCATCATGCTTTAAAGAAGGGATGATGAATGAGGGGTTACCAGTTTTTATCTTGTCATATACTTCGTATGATTATGATCAATAGCAGGTAGTCAAACTCATCTATCAGTTCTCCTCTGATTTCAAAAAGTTCCCTGGACTTGAAAGAAAAGTAAACAAAAAACTACTCTAACAATCAGCACTTCATCTCACTAGCATGGATCAGAGTGTTTGTCAACACTGGTGTTTTATTCCACTACATTTGTGGAATGAGAATTCTCTAAAAATACGGATCTACATTGGCCAAATATTAATTGTGGCCTGATACTGTGCTAGACCCCGGAGACAACACTCGGACAGAACAGAGATGACACCCATCGTGGGGCTCACAAACTGCACCGAAACGCTGCTGGATATGAAGCCAGCAGTAACAGCAGCAGAAAGGGCGCAAAACAAAATCTCAACACTATGGGTTTATTTTGGCCATGTCAAAAAGTATTGAAAATCGAGCAGAAAGTTTGCATATGAAGAATCATCTTGTTAAGTATCCGTCACTGTGCAATAAACGCCAAGGCCCTTCAAACTGAACTGCACAATGAGCACAGAGGTGCCGGCTCCCCACGGCTGCGAGGAGGGGCAGCTAGAAGCCGTGCAGCGGAAAGGATGGAAGAGCCAGGACCCAAGGTCTATGCAGAAATTCAATTGTTTAAAACCTGAAATGAGTGTTGCAAGTTGTGTTTGTATTTTGGAAGTAGCAACAAATGGCTTAAACACACAAAGTAACTGAAACACTGCCCAATTATAACAACAATGGAAAAGAATACAGTTGCGAATGTCTGTTATTTCAGTACAAATGCTTCCTTGGCCCCAGAAGCTCCTGGGAGATGGTCTCAGCTACATCTCAGGAATCCAACTGCCTCATTAACTCAATAGTTATATTAAGGATTTTTTGTTTGTTTGTTTTGTTTTGCTACTGGGCAGATGTGCTGGCCAGAGGTTTTGAGAGAGAGGGAGAGAGATTAAATGAGAAATCACCCCCCAGGAGTGATGGGCACACCACAATCTCTTCTCTACTCTCCTCTTGGGATTTGAGCACTCGTGCATAGGTGCCCAGTGTGATTTCAAGCCTCTGGGCCTGGGACTCAAACTGTGTAGTCAGCCCTGTGGGATCCAGTGCCTTACTCTTCATGCCACCTGCTGGCCCAGTGTTTAATTTCTAATGGGGAAGAATCAGGAGAGAGAACGAAATACCAGTAGCCTCCAACAGAAGAGCAGTAAAAATAAAATTACATCGTCATTTTAAAGACCATTTTCATCCACTTATACATATGCCAGTATTTGCAGAGTGACCGCCCCAAGCCAGCCAGCACTGCCTGTCCTGAGGCTGTACGCCAGTGATTAAATCGCTTTCCCCGACCTTCACGGAACTCACTTCTATTGGGGGGAGTGGATACTATACACGTTTTAAAAAGAAAAGCAAGATGGATCCTGTCAGAGTTGCTAGGGGGGTAGGATTCCACATGGCTAACTGTGGTTCAAATCCCAGCCTCGGAGGCTTGAGAAGCAGGCTGGGCACAATTGCACGCATCCTCAGCTCCTTAAAGGATGGGAACATGGATAAGGGATTGCAGCATGGCACCCCCACTGGGGCTCCTCTCTGGCGAGCAGATGTGCCCTATAGTAAAAAACAAACAAAAAAAAACCCCAAAATAAAACAAACAAAAAAACAAACAAAAAAAACGGGGGGGAGGGAGAGAAAAGAAAACAAAGACAAAAGGAAAGCAGACACAAATATTCTGCCAAGAGCTGATAAATCTTATGAAATAAAACAAGGTAAAGAACAGTCCCCCTGCAGGTCAGACGCTTGGCGAGCATGTCCTGGCAAAGCAGCTCGCGGGGAGGTCAGAAGCCACGCGGCCCGCCTGAAGGAAGGTGTTCCAGGAGGGAGCAGCAGTGCAGAAACCCACAGGAGAGGGGCGCGCCCCACCTGCCAGGATGGCAGGACCCGCCGGGCTCAGAGTGGAATGAGGGAGAAGAGTGCAAGACATGGAACTGGAAATGTGAACAGAGGTGCCTCGCCGGGGACCTGCGGGCCACGACGGCCTCGGCTGTGTCCCAGCGAGATGGAGATCCACGCAGGATTTCGGGCAAAGGAGAGGGCTGTGCTGATGCCATTTTAAATGACCTCTTGGACTTCTGTCCGAGTCACAGACCATGATGAGGTGAGGCGGGAGACGGCTGGAAGGCGGGTCACCGCGGCGCACGCGGCCTGTCACCAACCAGCTCATTATTCAGTGCATGACTTTCGTTCATCAATGGCACACTAAGTAAGAACCCCAGATAATCATATGGTGTGATAACAATTTTTTTCTCAAGAAAAAAACAAAATGGTGAGTAGGGTTTTTCAGAGAAACTGAACACTTACAGGAAAATCTAAGTCCCAGTGTGAAAGGCCCCGCCTCGGTGCCACAGGTGGTCTGGCAGGGAGTGAATGGTGGTGACAGAAGCCACAGGGCCGACCACAGGTTTGGACCCCACGTTGACCGAAGGCCTGCTGGGGGAGCAGGTGCCCCTGTCCTGCCAGACAGGGGTTAGGACAGTGACTGCAGCGTGACGAGACCTGCCCAGGGTGCCTACCCATCTGTCTTCCTCTCTCCTGCGTGTGTGCACACTTTCAGGAACAATTTTCTAAGAAAATGTTAATGTGGGGAAAAAACAGAACCAGAAATCACAATAAAAATAAATGTTGAAAAGGTTAATTACATATAGAACAGAAGAATTCTCCACTTTTTGTCCCTATATAATATTCTTCCTATAATTCCAGGGACTTTATGACTTCCTGGAGTTGTTTGGGGGAGCCTAGAAACCCTCACGATACGGGAAACACATACAGGGGTGCAGGGGCATGGCCTCCGAGCACAAGGGGGTGCAGGACCATGGTAAGGAAGCAGCTAAGAGACAGCCCAGCAAGAGAAAGCGCACTGCTCAAGTACAGCGAGTGGGGGCTCGGGTCAGATTCGCTTTGCTTGTTGCCAATCTAGTGTGGAAAATAATTTGTTTCAATGAAAGTAGACTTAGCGGGGTGCTCGGAAATATCCCCAACCTCCATTTCACCACGAGCCCGTCTGTGAGCGTGGCCAGGTCTGCTATCCCCTTGGTTGCTTGCTAATTACTGTAGGAGACTCAGCAGACCCGTAAGACGTGGTCCTGCTTGCAAAGAAACTTCAGTGCTGATGAAAGAAGGCTGCTTCTGAAATGTACATAGCTGAAACACTTTTAAACTGTTGACTGGTTTTTTAGGGTTTTTTTTGCTATAGGGCACATACACTCACCAGAGAGAGAGACAGAGAGAGAAGAGAGAAAGCCAGACAGACAGAGGAAGAGTGAATCACTCCCCCCGTCCAGGGGGAGGGCCACACTGCAATCCTCTCTTCCATTCTCCTCTCAGACTTTGGGTATGGGTGCACACACACCTGGCTTGAGCCCCTGGGTCCAGGACTCGAACCGTTGTTGTCTTTGTGGGAGTATAGTTCCTTAGCCACCACACCATCTGCTGGCCCCAAACTGTTCTGTTTTGAGAAACAATCTAAAACATCGTTCACATGGGCGCCAAGTCCCCTGAAACTGCGGAGCAGGACATTCTCACTGTCACGGGAAGCTCCTGGCATCCGCACACCAGGTCACCTACCTTTAGGCAGAGGCTGGGAACGTATCTGTTCTCGCTCCTACAGGTGGGGTGGGCACTAGGCAAGGACACGTGACACCTGCCCCGCTCGGCGACACGCACCCTTCCACCTGCCTGGGAAGGAGAACGAGGCAGGACTGCGAGCAGAGGAGAGCCCCATCTGTGCCCTGATTAAATGAACGGAGTGGCTGGGAACAGCCTTCATCCTCTCCTGCGACGCGGTTTAGATGGTGCTGCTACCCGCGTGCTGGCTGCCGGGCCTCGGGTCGGGCACGTCAGGACCGCCGGAGAAAGCACATCCCCTTGGTTGCTTGCTAATTACTGTAGGAGACTCAGCAGACCCGTAAG
This sequence comes from Tupaia belangeri chinensis, assembly GCF_000334495.1. Classification (NCBI taxonomy): domain Eukaryota; kingdom Metazoa; phylum Chordata; class Mammalia; order Scandentia; family Tupaiidae; genus Tupaia; species Tupaia belangeri. The sequence continues at coordinate 2,617,768 of NW_006159808.1, read as the reverse complement.
ACGTGGTCCTGCTTGCAAAGAAACTTCAGTGCTGATGAAAGAAGGCTGCTTCTGAAATGTACATAGCTGAAACACTTTTAAACTGTTGACTGGTTTTTTAGGGTTTTTTTTGCTATAGGGCACATACACTCACCAGAGAGAGAGACAGAGAGAGAAGAGAGAAAGCCAGACAGACAGAGGAAGAGTGAATCACTCCCCCCGTCCAGGGGGAGGGCCACACTGCAATCCTCTCTTCCATTCTCCTCTCAGACTTTGGGTATGGGTGCACACACACCTGGCTTGAGCCCCTGGGTCCAGGACTCGAACCGTTGTTGTCTTTGTGGGAGTATAGTTCCTTAGCCACCACACCATCTGCTGGCCCCAAACTGTTCTGTTTTGAGAAACAATCTAAAACATCGTTCACATGGGCGCCAAGTCCCCTGAAACTGCGGAGCAGGACATTCTCACTGTCACGGGAAGCTCCTGGCATCCGCACACCAGGTCACCTACCTTTAGGCAGAGGCTGGGAACGTATCTGTTCTCGCTCCTACAGGTGGGGTGGGCACTAGGCAAGGACACGTGACACCTGCCCCGCTCGGCGACACGCACCCTTCCACCTGCCTGGGAAGGAGAACGAGGCAGGACTGCGAGCAGAGGAGAGCCCCATCTGTGCCCTGATTAAATGAACGGAGTGGCTGGGAACAGCCTTCATCCTCTCCTGCGACGCGGTTTAGATGGTGCTGCTACCCGCGTGCTGGCTGCCGGGCCTCGGGTCGGGCACGTCAGGACCGCCGGAGAAGCCACACCTTCCCTGGAAGGCTGAAGCTCTGTGGGAAATGACTCACGTGACCAGTCTGAGTCCCACCATTTCCAACTTCCTGTGATTTTGAAAAGATCGCACGCCCAGCCGTGGCAGTGTACCCTGGACACCATCTCTAGGCAGGCCGAGGCCATGTAAGAGGCCCAGGTTTGAGTCTCAGTCAACCCGAAAACAGTGCGTTCACTAGTCCCAGCCCTCGGGAGGCAGGGATGGGGAGTGGCAACAGGGAGGCTTCCTCTAAGATGGCCCGCACACGCGGCTATCTTAGACAGGGTCACAGCAGGTGGGAACATCTCTCACGTACATGTCTAGACCCAAAGTAAGAAGACCCATTCAAGCACACACATACATAAGTGGAATGAAACCTACGGCCGGGGGGAGGGAGTTAAAGTTCACAGAAAGGTAGACGAAACAATCATGGATCCTTGTAAGTAGGAAAGAGCCTGAAACCGATATCCACACTTCTGGCTTGTCCGCAGTTAGACAGTTGCTGTTATCTAAATGTTACCACTTCATTATTATATAGTTTTCAAAATTATTTCTCACTTTTTCTTTTATCAAGAACCTATCAGATAAGAAGGGGCTCCCCTCCCCCATATTATTGCAGTTACAGGTTCTTTTTTTTTTTTATGGTCCCCCCTACCACCGCCTGTGGCCCCTGCAGTTACAGGTTCTTAAACAGAATCTTAATATTAAGCAAAGGAGTTCTAAACGAATGCAGTTTTTTTTTTTTGTACCTTATAATAGGATTTTCAAAAATAATGGATAAGAAACACTTTTAAAATCAAATCAAAACAAAACAAAACAGCCCTACCTCCAGACAAGTACCCCTCCCGGGTCTGCAGCAAAGTCCGGGGACATCTAAGTCACTACCTGAGCTTCCCAGGGCATGTGAGTGGGCTTAGTTGAGAAGTGACACCTCTCTGACACTCTCAGGGCTTCTCCCCTCCAGTCCTTGCACTCTAAAGTGCTTACTCACTTGTGCTGGTGAAAAGCTATTTTAAGTTCAAAGAGGAAAGCTCCTCTCAGGTCTTAATGATAATTGAAAATAAACAACATGTGTTCGTGGGGGGTAGAGGGAGGCGGTGTCTCAAGTTTTACAACAATCAGTGCTTGCTTATTCTGTGTTGTATTTGGGACCCAGGTCTTTAAGCAGTCTGTGAGATACAGGCCACCCCTGCTCCACCCCCACCCCATTCTACAGCACCGGCTCAGGGTTCCCTGCGGCGGCGTGGAAACATTAAAGCCCCGGTGTGTCTGACCACGTGGGAGGCTAGTACGCATCAGGAGGCCAGCTGTTTGTTCCTGTGTCCGCAGTTGTATTTGATGTCTGGGCTGTCTTCTACCGGGACCAATGAAAAGAGTTTATATTAAAGGCCCTGAGGATTATGTGCACCCTCAAGATACTTGGAAAAATGTCATCACTATTTTTTCATTTTGCATTTATAGACAGAGACTTTTACTATGGTCTGTCTAAGGAACTGTTTCTAACAAAGAAGTCTTAATTCCTATTAAAAACCCTCCCCCCAACACACGCAGTAGTACTGGAAAACGGGGACACAAGTTAAAGTTCCACATTGCTCCATGGAATGCATCATTTATGTCCTATCTGCCACTTTGATATTTATAATACAGAGACAATTACCACTCAGTCTCATCTTAACGAAGCTAATCCCAGGGAATAAATCAACATTTATCACATGCTGCCCCTTCAAGGGAAAACTTATCTAGCCAAACGAAAGTTATATTAAATTCCCTTTTTAGCAAAAATGCACTAACTTACAGCTTAGTAAAATTCTGAGTGCTTTCAGCTTATACCTGAACATGATTTACTGTCCAACAAAGGTCTAAGAAAAGAAAAAAAAATTAATGTCCTAATAAGATGATTCTAGGAAAGTTCAGGAATGTTTCAGATGCACTCCGTTCTGCACAGGAAAGTACACTCAGAAGTAACTTTGCGCAAGTTTTTCTTATTTGGGTCTAGAGTGATTAAGATAAATATGTCACTTTTAGCCCCAAATAAAAAGTAACCAAATAAGACAAGCAAAGAAAAAGAACCTTTGAAAATCTATAACCTCTTCCACCGTGTTTTAGTGCAATGTATTAGAACTATATGATAGCTCAGAACTGATAAACGCTAAGTAAATTATATTTTTTTCAAATCTAGATTTTTTTTTTGGCTGAAGGACTGAGATGAAAAAAATCTATCCTTAGATTTCATTGTACATTAAATGAGTCACTCTTCATAATTTCTTCTAAACGAGAACAGATTCCCACGTTAACTGTCCAGATAAGTAATCTGGGGAGGTAATCCCTACATTATTCCAGATCCGAAATTCTCTCGTGACAAACTACATCTAGTACTTGATTTATCTTGGGGAAAGAGCCTTTATTTAAAAACTAAAAACCCTTTCATTTATAATACCATATTTCAAAGACTTTTTTTTCCCTATTTTTAGACAAGTAGTGTAATTACAAAAAAAAAAGTATTTGAAAGAAGAGGTCGAATAAGCCAACTTCTTAATTAACCACAAGTTCATTATTTGATGATCCCAGTCTAACCCTGTTAGGCAAGAAGAAGGCTTCTATTTTTGGATAATCGATGATGCCATCCATCTAAAATGATCCTTAGCTACAATACAAACAGGACTCGCATTTGCACACATTTTAAACATTCTAACCAGTCTGTTCACAACAAGTGAATAATAATGGGAAGCATATACCAGATATACAGGATTAGACATTTACTTCCTTGGCATTTTATTTTTAAGAACTCAAAAAAACTTCCTTTTTCTTGATAAATATAAATAAGAACCTCCAAAATACCAACCTGGAAAAGGAGAGACTGTTCTGTACATAGACTCAGCCTCGTTTGTCTCTAAGTAGAGTTACAAAGGGAGGTGTGGAAGAGGGAATTACAAATTGGGGGGGAGGGACCAACCCAGAGTGTTCTGCGTGTTCTCTAACAGGCTACCTATTTTATGGCTTGGGGAGTCAGTTTGTGAGTTCTCTTAAAGCTTACACATATCAAGATACTCTAAAAAATAAATAAAAAGCTTTTTGTGAGGCTAGCAGCAGGCACGTGAACCGGTTACAAGGTCACTATAAATTGCAATCAGACCTAAGGCATTATCTTCCCGTATTTTCCTAAATCACAGAAAGAAGTTTGGCATGGCTGGTTCCTTTTACTGCAGGAGGATAAGAGATCCTTCATGGCCTTTGAGGCTGCAGGAGGGAAAGCTGTGAGGATCCTACCTAGACACCTTGACCTTTGGTTCATGACCCTACGGTGCCAGACGAGCAGTCTGAGAATTGGGCTGTGTGGATTCCTCCACCCACAGATGCACAAAGCCTAGGTTGTTACGTAAGAGTCTCTGGAATCCTGGGACCGGGTTTGTAAACAGCGCTGCATGTGCTCAGGCCCACGTGTCCAACGCTCCAGTGGCAGGAGCAGTGGGAAGGTGAGGAAGCACCAGGAAATCCCAGAGAGAAACCTCCTACTTCTTGGGCTCTGAAAACTGAGGGTGTAGATGGTCAGGAGTTATCTTTAAAGGTGATTTTTCTTTTCTTTCGTTCTTCTTTTTTCTTTTTTTAATTATGGAGAAGGGAAGCATTTTGGATAAAAAGAGGTCCCCAACTTTTCCTCTCCAGTCTGTTTCTTTCCTTTTAAAAAACTGTCTTAATTGAATTTAGGGCAAGTTTGGAAACCTCAACAATGCATTACGAACGTGCGGTTTATACCCTCCCATCCCGCTTCTCACTTGCTTTCGTTCCCTTACTCAACATGATCTGAACTGGTATAAAAGAAAAAAGTGGGCTAGTCATTGCTAGAGATAGACACTACACAGGCAAAGGGTTTACAAAGGGACAGCCGAGACCCAAATGAAAACACCTGACCCTTTAGTGAAAAGTATGCACAGGCTTTGCTTGGGGGAGGAAGAAAACAATTTAGCATTTTATCATCTTTATAGTTCAGATTTCACCCCATCTATATTCATGTATCCTTTACAACGGGTTCGTGACCTAGAGACAAGGAAACTCCAGTCCTGAAGAAGGTTGAATTCGCACCAGTATTCTTTCTCCCATCCTGAAATCTGATCAGCAAGTGTCCTTTCCAATTCTGATTTTCAGTAGGAACATAACTTGGCCATTATGAGGTGTGACATTAGCAAAATGTCTATTATGTCCTTGTTTTCTGCCAATGACTTTTTACAAGCTGTAATGGTAGATGTTTCCAAAATTAAATTGCAACCCTGTTTTAAGTTCGATTTATAGATTGGATGTCTTAGGAAGAACATTAATCATGCAGGTGACTGGATAAATTTAGAGTATAAACTTTGTAACACATTCTTTCCTGCTAGAAGGTACCTGTTTCTGTTTTTCCTCAAATAAATAAGTTATGTTGTGAGTATTTTAAAGTTGGAATATTTTCCCCCTCAGATTTGAGAAGTACCCATTTATGGTATTTTTCTTTTCATCGGTAATTATTTGGTACATTAAAATAGGGATATAAGTTAGCATTTTAATAAATGAATTCACCTAAGATACTCTAATTTTATAGATTATCACTTTATTTGCAGAAATTATTTGTTATTTATCCAGTAAAATAAACAAACAAAGCTAACAATATTCTGAACTAATTAGAGGGTGCTTAATGTGAGTCTGAATGCAAAGATCACGAAAGGTTCTAAAAGAGCTGAGATTTATGGCCAATGGCAAGTATGAAAATTCTGACTTCAAAGTAAGAGACTTCAAACAATAGTGAGAAGCGAGAACAAACAGATATAAAACTAAATTAATAGGGATGAGACGGTATGTTCAGGATGGAATCTGGGTGTGGCATCCCTGGAATATTTCACATTCTGGTGCTTTACTTTAGAAGCAGCACAACTAATAATTAAGGTATTTAATTATTATGTCTTAGTGCAGACAGAGAAGAAAAACAGGAAGGTACTCCTGATACCAGGTTAAGTGGGGTTTTCAAAAGTTCACAGAATGACTATGCATGGATTTCAACCTTTTTTGCTCCAAAATAAACTCAGACTTCAATTTCATTTTTCCACGAATATTTTGAAGTCCCTTCATCTATCATCTGACTTTCACTTGTCATTATTTAGTCCTTTTTTCTTCCAGACAAGAATACACTGATTTCAAGAGAAAATACTGTAATAAAAACCTATTTGAAAGTTGGGTGGAGGGTTTCCATTAAGTAGAATCTGGAGAGAGGCACTAGATTTAATATTCTATCAAGAAAGTAAGTGAGCTGGGACCAGCAGTGAGCGTAATGGCTATGTCGCTGGACTCCCACGTAGTGGACCACGGTTCAATTCCTAGACCTGGTGGCTTAAACTCACGCCTGGCGCATGTGCGTGTGTGCCCAAGATCCCAAGAGGAGAATGGAGGAGAAGGGATTGTGGCGTGGCCATACCCCCTGGGAGGGGATTTCTGGCTTTCTATCTCTCTGTCTCTCTCTGTCTTTCTGGCGAGCGCACGCACCCTTATAGTGAAAACCTCTCCAAAAAAAAAAAAAAAAAGGGGAAAAAAGTGAGTCGATAAGGCAGGTGTGGCAATGAGGGATGGCATGATTAACCTCACTGTTACTCAGCTGCCACGGAACAGACTGTGACAGACCTCAGAACGGTATGAGCAGCGAATGGAGGCACCTGATTTGCACGTCTGTGATGTGCCACAGAATGGCACACAGAAACAAGGACTTGCTTAAACCCTGTGAGATGCTTTGTCATTTTCATTTAGAAATCTCAAACATGATGACAACACGTGGAGAGATCAGGTAAAAACAATCCAAGTGTCGTGTCCACTTGGCATGACCCTTCTGTGTTCACGTACAGAAGACATTTTAATGCAAAAGAAACATAAGACATCTAGTAGTTTGTTACTGAAATACACAATCTAAAAAGTCCTCCTTATTGCTAGCCTAAGCTACGTATTTAGCGGCAGTTTAAATAAGGATTGCAGTTTTTATAGAAATCCATTTTAACAAGTCGGCCCTGTAGCCTAGTGGTTAAGGGAGCCAGATTCCCACAGACCAACTGCAGCCCAAGCCCATGGTGGCCTAAAACCTGTGCCATGCACATGTATGTGCCTGCCAAAATCTCAACATGGTAGAGAAACAGGGGAAGGGATTGCAGCACAGCCGTGCCCCCTTTGGGCTTCTTCTCCCTCTCTCGCTCTTTGATGAGAGCACACACACACTCTCTGTGAAAAAAGAAAGTCCTTTTAAAACTTGGGTTATAGCCCCTGAACAAACGGAATAGCTAGGAACTGAAGGTACCTGAAGGTTTCCTGTCATTACACATCAAGCCCCATTCACCAAATCGCCCACCCTATCACCCACCTACTGAGTCACCCGTACAAGTTCGGAAGGCTTTTTCCTACCACTAAACCCAATGGGAAACTTCTGTGTAAAGGGCAGTTTAATGACACAAAACCCACTGGTGCCACATTCCTAGAAAGGTACGCTTAACCCCATTTGAACCAAACAGTACTTGCATGAGACGTGAGATACTTCTGAAAGTCAAATACCTTAACTCAATTGCATACATTCTTTTAAAAGAAGTTTTGCTATGGAATGCATGTGCTCACCAGACAAAGACAGAAAGAGGAAAGGGGAGAGGGGGAAAGTGAGAAATCCCTCCTGATGGGGAGGCAGCCAGGCCACCTCTTTGCTCCGTTCCCCTCAGGAGTTTGGGCATGCATGTGCACACAATGCCCAGTGTGCCTTTTTCAGGCCATCGGTCCAGGACCCACACTGTGCGACCAGCCATGTGGGATCCAGTTGCTGTGACCGCCACACCAGGTGGGCCCCAATGTATGCATTTTTTAAAAGTTTTAATGAGATCTAATTTATACGTATTAAAATCCATTCTTTTAAAAAGTGTACAATTAAGTGTTTTTTAGTATACTTGTAGTCATTAGAAACTAATGAGCTTTTTTTTTTTTGGAGAGGTTTTTGCTATAAGGCACATGCACTCACCAGAAAGACAGAGAGAGACAGAAAACAAGAAATCACCCAACCACCACTGGGGGGGTGGCCACCCCGCAATCCCTTCTCCTCCATTCTCTTCTTGGGATCTTGGGCACGCATGCACATGCGCCCAGCGTGAGTTTAAGCCACTGGGTCCGGGACTTGAGGGGTTGACTACATTACATGGGAATCCAGGGACATAGCTCTTTGGCCAACAGCTGGTTCCCTAATTAGCACTTAACACCCAAAAGAAACTTGCATTAGTCACTCTGTCCCCTGCCCCAGGTCTCCGCGAGGCCTGTCTGCCCTGTCTCTGGTCTTACTATTCTGGACATTCTGTAAAGGAGGTCACATGTGTAGCCTTTTGGCCCTTCTCTTAAGGCACATCTCTGGCATGGCACTTACTCAGCCTTGTTTTTCTGAATTTGCCAGCGGGCATATGTGCTTGCTAGAGAGAGACAGAGACAGAGAGAGGAGAAAGTGCCCCATGGGGCACGAGCATCCACAATCTCTTCTTCTCCACATCTCTACTCAGTTGGGACTTGAGGCATGCATGTACGTGCACCTGACACGCTTTTCAAGTCACCAGGCCCCAGATTCTAACCACGGTCAGCCACGAGGGATCTGACCCCATTAACCAGCAGGCCATGGAGCTGCGGCTTACTCATTCCTTTTTACCACTGAGTACTATTTAGTACCTATCTATTCCTGAGTTGACGGACATCTGATGGCTTGCTTTCTCTTTCTGTTAACTGTCAGAAGATAAGTGCACTCATCTCAGAGACAGACAAGACAGAGAGGGAGGGAGAGGGAAGAGTATCCTCCTACAGGTCACTGTCATGCCACATCCCCTCTCCACAATCCTATTTCTCCTCCTGTCAGGATTTGGGGCACATATGCATATGGGCCTAGCATGTTCCTTGACCCTCAGAGGCTGGGGTTTGAACCACACAGTTGGCCGTGTGGGATCCAGCTCTCTTAACCACTAGGCTATGGAACTAATCCTCCATTTTAAAAAATGAATAATGCTGTTATAAACATTCAGATACTAGCTTTTGTGTGGGCAACTGTATACATTTTAAGTTTCCTCCTGGGCTTTGCGTTCATGGTTCCATTATGGCTCCACTTCCGTCCTTGGAGACACCGTGGTAGAGCACAGTGATGCCAGGACAGGGCCTAGAGACAGCCTCGCCCAAACTGCAGCTAACCCATGCTGGCTGTCTGCACTTGGCCAGGGTCTTGAACTCACTGTACTTCAGTCTCCTCACTCTTAAACAGAGAGAATAATCATACCATGTCTGAGGTTGTGATGAGAATTCAACATCAGCATAGGAGTCATGAAATAGCAAAATGACAAACTATGACCACATAGTTTTTAATAAATGCCTTCATTCTATTAAAAAGAAACCTTTAGGGACCAGCAGTTAGCATAATGGCTATGTCGCTGGACTCCCACGTCGTTGACCGCGGTTCGAGTCCCAGATCCAGTGGCTTAAACTCACACAGGGCGCATGTGCAAGCATGCCCAAGATCGAGAGGTGAATGGAGGAGAGGGGATTGCAGTGTGGCCATCCCCCTTGGGAGGGTGATTTCTCGCTTTCTGTCTCTGTCTCTCTCTGTCTGGCGAGCGCACGCACCCTATAGCAAAAACCTCTCCAAAAGAAAAAAAGAGAAACCTTTAAGGAAATAAGTACATTCTGATATACATTTTATAGACATAATTGCACAATCACATGACTGGTGGCGATAGAATCATCTTCAACTTCTCTGTTTTTCGAGGGAGAAAAAGGTTGAAAAATATATGCTCATGGGGCCAAGCAGGTGGAGTGGTGGTTCAGGTGTGGGACTCCCACACGGCTGGCTGGACCTGGTGGCTTAAAAATCACGCTGGCACGTGTGTGTGTGTGTGCGTGCCCCAAATCCTGAGAGGAAAATGGAGAAGGGATTGTGGCTTGGCCATCCCTTTTGGGGGGTGATTTCTCATTTTCCTTTCCTGTGAGTGAATGCACTCTGTGACCAAAATCAAAACAAAACCCTAAAAAAAAGTGTTCATGCGATAAAATGGTAAGGACTAAATACACACATACACAAACGAGTGCCACTCAAGTCGGGGAACTGCAGTAGGATTAGTGCACTGTACCCATTCAGTGTCCTGGCAGGGATGTCATACTGTCATTTTGCAGACTGCATCCTCTGGGGGGACTGGGCAGGGTACGCGTGGGATGGCGCTGCAGTAGTGTACACAAGTGCACATAACTCTACCTTGATACAGACCTCAACCAAGGACACGTACTCCCTGGGCAACCCTGGAGCCCAGAGGTAAAGGGGGCGGGAGCCCCTGTGGCTGGCCGCGGGGTGATGCCTAGCCCCAGTGGCAGAACAACCTGCCGAGTGTGTGCACCCACAATCCTGGCAGGAAGGAGCCATGGAGGAGAAAGGATTGTGCTGTGTCCAGGCCCCATTGGGGAATGCCTTCTCCCTGTCCCTTTCTCTGTGTCTCTCTTGTGCTTACTCTCCGGTCATTGAAAAACAATGTTGGGCCAGCCAGTGGCAGTGGTTAAGGCAGCCAGATCCCACATGGTGGAGTGCACGGTTGAGTCCTGGGCCTGGCAGCTTGAGAAACATGCTGGGCATGTTGCGCATGTACCCAAATCCTGAAAGGAGGGAGAAAAGGAGAAGGCATTGCAGTGTGAGCACTCTCCATAGGAGGTGCTTTCTTACTCTCCTCTCTCTCTCTCAGGAACACACCCACTAGTGAATTTTTAAAAAGAAAAGTGATCCCAATATAATCTACTAAAAACCATTTAACTGCATGCATGTAGTGAGCAGTTTTTGTGGGCAGTTGCTATAGTCTGTAAAGTTCCATTTTGGGAAAAAACTCTAGTACCATCACCACCACTACCGTCAACACCACAACCAACATCACCACTAACATCATCACCACATCACCACCACCATCACCACAACCATCATCACCACCTCTACCATCATCACCACAGCCATCATCACAACCATCATCATCACTATGACCATCACCACAACCATCATCACCACTACCATCATCACAACCATCATCACCACTATCATCATCACAACCATCATCACTATGACCATCACAACCATCATCACCACCACTACCATCATCACAACCATCACCACTATCATTATCACCACTACCATCACCACCACCACCATCACCACCACTACCATCATCATCACAACCATCATTACCACAACCATCATTACCACTACCATCATCACCAGCACCATCACCATCACCATGACCATCATCATCACCACCACCAACAACAACAAGCCTCTTACAGTATTCCTCTCTTGTGCACTGAAAATAGATTATGCATTCACTAGACAAGTGAAAATGTTTCACCAGCTTTGTGCCATTCATTAAGTCTCGACTCTGTCAGGTCACAGCGAAGTTCCATTGGAAAGCAGAGGCAGCCAGGGAGGTACAGAGATAGCACAATACCCCCGCAGGTGAGGGTGGGAGCAGATCATGGCAAACACACTGTCAGGGTATTCTCCTTCCACAGGAAAAGAAACAAACATTTAGAACAGAAGAAAACACATGGGACCAGCAGGTAGTATATTTGTTACATCACTGGACTCCCACGTAGTTGACCAGTTTGAATCCCAGACCTGGCAGTTTAAAACCCAGTCTGGGCATGTGTACATGTGTGCCCAAAATCCTGAGGAGAATGGAGAAGGGATTGCAGCATGGTCATCCCTCCTGGGTGGTGGTTTCTTGTATGTGTCTCCAGCAAGTGCATGTGCCCTATAGCAAAAATCTCTCTAAAAGAAAAGAAGAAAACACTAAGGCATTGAAATCAGTGCCTCCCTTTCAATAGAAAGAAATGTAATTTTTTAAAATGCAATATTTGAATAAAGAAACCACTCTGAGTCCTAAACTGCCCTTCAAACACATCACCTCGATGTATTCATTTTCTATTTTAATTTCTAGATTTAGAATGTAATTTCAGTTTGGAGTAACACTCTTCAGTGAGTGTAAAACATTGAGTTCTAAATTCTTACAACTTAAGGTAGGCTGACATTATTACTAAATTTCTGTTTATACAAGATTGAAAATCCACCTACTACTCCAACTTGTTGAAGCATGACACATTTAACTGCATTTCATGACTTGTGGGGGTACCAACAAAAGCGGATGGAATTCACTATTTCAAAATGGGCAACCAAAAATCCATGTATTGAAAAAAGATCATATACCTACTGTAAGTGAGGGCTTCTCTGCAACGTGCAAGCTAGGGTCGGAATAACAGCGGAGGGGCCAGCAGATGGTGTAGTGGCTATGTCGCTGGACACCAACATGGCCAACTACAGTTCGAGTCCCAGACCTGGCAGCTTGAAATTCACGCCAGGCACATGTGTGTGTATGCCCAAAGTCCTGAGAGGAGAATGGAGAAG
>NW_006159808.1:2597626-2603058 GCF_000334495.1 Tupaia belangeri chinensis | reverse complement strand
CACCCCCACCATCATCCCCCCCATCATCCCCACCATCATCACCACCATCATCACAACCAACATCACCACTAACATCACCACATCACCACCATCACCACAACCATCACCACCACTACCATCATCATCACTATGAACATCACCACAACCATCATCACCACCGATTATCACCATGATCATCACCACTACCATCATCACCACCACCACCATCATCACTACAACGATTATCACCACGATCATCACCACTACCACCATCACCATGACCATCATCACCACTATCATCACCACTACCATCATCACCACCACCACCATCACCGTGACCATCATCACCACTATCATCACCACTACCGCCACCATCACCCCCATCATCACCACAACCATCATCATCACCACTACCACTATCATCACCATTACCATCACCTCAACCATCATCACCACCACCATCACCACTACCATCATCACCACAACCATCCCCATCACTACCACTATCACGACCACCATCATGACTGCTGCTATCATGACCACTATCACTGCCACCATCCCATCACCACTACCATCATCACCACTATCATTGTCATTGCCATCACAACCAACATCGCCATCACCATCATCACCAACACCACCACCACCATCATCATCACAACCATCATTACCACAACCATCATTACCACTACCATCATCACCAGCACCATCACCATCACCATGACCATCATCATCACCACCACCAACAACAACAAGCCTCTTACAGTATTCCTCTCTTGTGCACTGAAAATAGATTATGCATTCACTAGACAAGTGAAAATGTTTCACCAGCTTTGTGCCATTCATTAAGTCTCGACTCTGTCAGGTCACAGCGAAGTTCCATTGGAAAGCAGAGGCAGCCAGGGAGGTACAGAGATAGCACAATACCCCCGCAGGTGAGGGTGGGAGCAGATCATGGCAAACACACTGTCAGGGTATTCTCCTTCCACAGGAAAAGAAACAAACATTTAGAACAGAAGAAAACACATGGGACCAGCAGGTAGTATATTTGTTACATCACTGGACTCCCACGTAGTTGACCAGTTTGAATCCCAGACCTGGCAGTTTAAAACCCAGTCTGGGCATGTGTACATGTGTGCCCAAAATCCTGAGGAGAATGGAGAAGGGATTGCAGCATGGTCATCCCTCCTGGGTGGTGGTTTCTTGTATGTGTCTCCAGCAAGTGCATGTGCCCTATAGCAAAAATCTCTCTAAAAGAAAAGAAGAAAACACTAAGGCATTGAAATCAGTGCCTCCCTTTCAATAGAAAGAAATGTAATTTTTTAAAATGCAATATTTGAATAAAGAAACCACTCTGAGTCCTAAACTGCCCTTCAAACACATCACCTTGATGTATTCATTTTCTATTTTAATTTCTAGATTTAGAATGTAATTTCAGTTTGGAGTAACACTCTTCAGTGAGTGTAAAACATTGAGTTCTAAATTCTTACAACTTAAGGTAGGCTGACATTATTACTAAATTTCTGTTTATACAAGATTGAAAATCCACCTACTACTCCAACTTGTTGAAGCATGACACATTTAACTGCATTTCATGACTTGTGGGGGTACCAACAAAAGCGGATGGAATTCACTATTTCAAAATGGGCAACCAAAAATCCATGTATTGAAAAAAGATCATATACCTACTGTAAGTGAGGGCTTCTCTGCAACGTGCAAGCTAGGGTCGGAATAACAGCGGAGGGGCCAGCAGATGGTGTAGTGGCTATGTCGCTGGACACCAACATGGCCAACTACAGTTCGAGTCCCAGACCTGGCAGCTTGAAATTCACGCCAGGCACATGTGTGTGTATGCCCAAAGTCCTGAGAGGAGAATGGAGAAGGGATTCAGGGAGGCCATCTCCCCAGGGGTGATGTCTCAGTTGCCCTCTCACTATCTCTGCTGTGCACAGCACCTAAGGCAAGGACCTTTCGAAAAAAGAAAAAAGGAAAATAAAAGAACATTGGAAACAAGCAGATAGGCCCACCTTTTTTTGCCTCAGTAACAATGATTCGTATGCTCTCTGCCCTTCCTCTTCTGACTACCCAATAAATGAACAGATGTCCTACACGTCCTTCCTTGATAAGCCACTGTATTCACAAAGTTTTGGCATTGAGTCAAAACAGAAATCGGAGCTCCAGACCAAGTCAATACTGTATATTTGGCAAAATCATTTGTGGTTGTGCTCTCCAGCACGGTTTCCAAGATAACCACCAGCTCCAGTTGGCAAATGGACTCTCCCACAGTGACGGCTCCAACTGTAAAGCCGGCCTGGGAGCTCTTTCCCGGCCGCTGGCTGGAGGGCCGCTTCTGCCCCAGGAGTTCCGGTGCGGTGGCGACAGAGCTGTTCAGAAGGTGCTCTTCTGATAGACAGCACTGACAGCTGGTACAGTTTTAGACCATCTCCACATAGGAAACAATGGAATTGGAACAGTCTCTACAACTGTTATTTATGAAAACAAAGAAGATTCTCCTAAGATAAGAAATTATATTAAAACAATAGCAACCACCATCACACTCGAACTGGAAGCAGAGCGTAAAAAGGCAGACCTAAAATATTAGACAGTCTATAATGTTGACACTCCAATGTCAAACATCCATAACTTCAGAGGGTGTTTTACTTCAAGGTAATTTATAAGATTTCATAAGAGTTTATTAACTTGGACTTGGAGCAGAATGGAAAATGGAGTTTTTGCGAGGTGTGTCAGTGACTCATAAGGCCTTATTAATGAGATCATCAAACAAGGAAATACATTTCAAAAATGACACTTGGCTTACAACCTGATGTGTGGGTGAATCTTGGAGGAACTGATCGAGAAATCCTAATTTCAACAAGTGAAACCAAAACATTAACTCCAGATTTTGTTACCTCATGAGTCCAGTGCCCAATAAAAACTTTGGGCGTCTGTCATGACAACTCCCTGGCAGGTGTATTTCACTTGTTCTGGAAGTGAGCGCCTGCCAGGGTCTAGGACTGTGAGCCACAGCGTCAGGTGTTGTCGGTCTGAGACTCTGGCTCCTGGCAGAAACTCGGGGCAGCACAATGCCAGATCTAATCAGAGTCGCAAGAAGAGTGTGGCAAATGTGAGCATTCACTCAAAGGAAGGGACTTACCTTCCTATCCCAGGCTAGTTTCTCTAGTGATCCAATCAGAAAGTAAGCAGGGTGATGTAGTTTAAGAAAAGCTCTCATATTACTGTTCACTGTCACTCTCTTCCACTCCGACTACCAAGACAGCTCTATGGAATTTGGGGGACTTCCAGATGATGCCAGGGACCACATATGATAAAGAACTAAGGTTAAACCTTTTATTGTGAACTATTGAACTCATAATTTCTCTTCTCTCTCTCTCTCTCTCTTTTTTTTTTTTTTTTTTTACTATAAGGCACGTATGCTCACCAGAAAGACAGAGACAGAGAGACAGAAAGTGAGAAGTCACCCCCTGGAGGGATGGCCATGCAGCAATCCTTTCTCCTCCATTCTCCTCTCGGGATCTTGGGCACGCACGCACACGCGCCTGGCATTGAGTTTAAGCCACCGGGTCTGGGATTCGAACTGCGATAGACTATATGGAAGTCTGGTGACATAGCCATTATGCCAAATGCTGGTCCCATAATTTCTCTTTTCTAACAAAGGAGAAAGTATTACTTGTATTTAGATTGCTGAGTAATATACACTTCTCATCCTTATAATCATTGAAATCCCTCATACAGTATTAACAGCTATTTTCAGCAAGTAAGTAGACTGCATAAAATAACAAGAGTCTAAATTTGATGGAGGGAATATAAGCCTTCCTGGTCACAAATAAAATAATTACCCAATGTAGGTTTTCTTAACCTTACATTAGCCTGGAAAATATTCATATATTATTGAGTAGACTGAAGACAGCAAATACCATAACACTTGAAAAGTCCCCCCAAAAGTGTAAGATGGCATAGTCTCATAGCAAAAGGAACTGCTTATTTTTAAGTCTTTCTTTTTCAGTTTTTTTTTTTTTTTTTTTTGCTATAGGGTATGTGCACCTGTCAGAGAAACTGAGAAAGGCAGAGAAAGAGATAGACAGTGAGAAATCCTCCCGCTCAGGAGAATGGTCACACTGCAATCCCTTCTCCTCCATTCTCCTCTCGTGATTTTGGACAAACACACAAGCGCCTGGTGGGAGCTTAAACCACCAGGTCCGGGACTTGAACCGTGGTCGACTACATGGGAGTCCAGTGACATAGCCATTACGCCACCTGCTGGTCCTGAATAATGCCTCACCCTTTTAATCAATTCAAAGAACCTTTGGTTTATCAATGATTACAGCTATTCCAGTGATCAAAATAGAAAGTTACAAAGTGAACTACCGAGGACAGTTTTCAAAACTTGACGTGCAGAGTAGTTCCTTGCTATGCTTTTCCTCTTAACCTTCTTTGAATCCAATAAATGCCTCCCATCTTAACCTGACTCTCCAATCCTTTATTCACACATCTGTTTTATAACATTTTCAAAAACCAGTATTTGTTGTGCTGAAACATATTTGGGGCCGGCAGGTGGCGTGGTGGATAAAGGCGCTGGACTCCCACATGGCTGATGGCGGTTTGAGTCCTGGACCTGGCAGCTTGCTTTCTCACTTTCCCTTTCTCTCTCACTGTCTCTGGTCAAATTAAAAATAATAATAACAAATGAAATTCAATAAATAAATCTTAATAAAAAAGAAATTTATATTCTACCAAACCTTTCAGGAAACACACATGTAAACATCAGATAATGACTCTCCTCCAGTACTTCAACTTTCCATTAAAATGCAAATGTAATGATTTCATTAGCCAGGCAACAATACGCACTGTCTTAGATCAAACCAGACCGGTGTCTTTTCTGTGCGAATCCCAACTTCCCCGAGGTCTCTCCTGTTATTCCTACCCTGGAGCACTGAAGTGTCTTTGGATATGAATGTGCTTTAGTGGACAGGGAAAGCCACGAGGTGTGGTTTGCAATTGTACACTCAGATGAATTCTGTTTTAGGCAGGCAAATAGAAAAAGACTTAACTAAACTTTAAGCAAGCAGTTAGAAAATAGCCTTTTTCCTCCCCAACTCTGCACCATTAGATGAAGGGGAGAGGAATCAGTAACACCACGAAAGTACACCATGAGGGCACCACCGGCCGCGAACACCCGCGTTTCCTAGCCGACTTTCCCAGGCGCGACTCCAGGCCGCACGTTATCTGGTCACAGGTAGAAGCAACTCTCCTTCCACGGAAACCCTGCCCGCTCGGCCACAGGGAGAAGGGCCAGTGGCGAGTCGGCGAGCTGCGAGCGGGGAGTGTGTGGGGAGAGAGGAGGGGAGCGGGGCGGAGAGCGAGTGGAGGACGGAGGAGAGCAGAGAAGGCCCCGGCCGGGCGGGCGGCCGCGGAGGCGGGGGGTGCGGGTTGCG
>NW_006159808.1:2596727-2597282 GCF_000334495.1 Tupaia belangeri chinensis | reverse complement strand
AAGCGGAGCGCCCGGACGTGCTGCAGGGGAGGGGAGGGCGGGCTCGGGAACGTGGTGCCCCGGAGCCCGACTGTCCGGGAGGCGAGCGGGGCAGCACTTTCTCGGGGAAAGGCCGGACAGCGGCCGGTCGCGGGCACCGAGGTAAGTGGTCTGGGGACGGCGGCGACAGCGCGGCGGGGACACAGCGCAGGTTGCAGGGAAATTAAACTGTATTTGTCAGCCATGTTGAAGAGGCTCCAGTAATTTGTGAAGCTTCCCTCTTCCCTCATGGTATTTGCGGGTGACACTGCGGGGTCCACCGCCCGGCCCCCGGGAGCCCGAGGGGGAGCGAGGGGCGAGGGCAGGGGGAGCCGCGGAGGGCGAGCGCTCTGACCTCGTCGTGGTCCCGCAGCCTCGCGGCGATCCGGAGCGGCCGGCGGGTCTCCTTTCTAACAAATCCTAAAGGGCAGCCATCTTGCTTCCTTCTGCTCCTCTACGAAAGCAGCCTGGCCTCCGCATCAATATTCATAAGGCAGTTTGACGTCTGTTCTCATCACTCGGCGGGCGGGGGCCCCG
>NW_006159808.1:2590085-2595434 GCF_000334495.1 Tupaia belangeri chinensis | reverse complement strand
CGCCCCCCGCCTACGGCCGTCGGCAGGCCCGGCGCGCTTTAGGGGCCTGCGTTTGCTAAGCCTCGACCCGTTGGGAATCGCCCAGCCCGCGCGCCCGCCCGCCCGGCCCACCTTGTTTACCTCGGCCACGTGGACTGGAGGCGACAGGGCGTCCCGCTCCGACGGGCGCCGCTCCCCGACGCGGCCTGCGCTGGGGGAAACGAGCCCCGGGCTCGCTGGCTCCGCAAGTGCGTCGACTTGGAAGAAATTTCCGCCCGTACAATTAAGAGATGAAGAACCGGACCCAGACAAGGCTCAGTTGCGCGTCAGGGGCGCTCGGCCCTCCCGGACGGCCCGGAACGCTCAGCTTTGCCACTGACCGAAGTTGGTCGCTTTCCTTGCGGAGTAGATGTGCTTCTCTTTTAAGCGCTTTTTCTGATCAGCAACTTTTTTATCTGAAGATGAGATAAAGAGCAAAGCCCATAGGAGCGCTCTCTCTTAGTAGTTTTCAGAACACGCCCTCCACCTTTACGCAGTTATCACGGTCGGGGCATTCAAATGTTAAGTAGGTATTTTGGACACACCTTTTATGGGATCACTGTATTTTCATCTTAATACTCTTAGGCCCACACTAGCTATCCTATGTAGTCCATTTTTTCCTTCTATTTTTTTTCTTTTTTTGGTCAATTTCTTTTAGAAGTGAAGCCCTTTCCCCAATTTTGTGAAATCGGAATATTTCCTCTTTGAGAACTGTTAAAAAGGGGAACTCTTTTTCGTGTGTCACATTGTTTCCCAGAATGTTTAAAGTATGTTCTAATCAAACATAGTGTATTCCATTTCGAAAGAAAGTTGACTCAGATTTCTGGTTTTACATAGGCTCAGCAAAATCGTTCATTTCCCCCTAAGCCTTTAGTGTGAGATACAGTCCCACCCTTTCTAGCTGTGCGTCCATGTATCACTCCGGCCTGGGCCACTGTTAATGAACTTGAAAACCTAAGCTGTTAGCAAGGTTCCTTGTGATGCCTTCAAGTGCAGGAAGCCAGGTTCTCCAAAGACCATGGGTGTCGCTTTCTGCAGCTCCATATTGTAGAGTTCTTCCAAGCGTGGGCTTTGGCCTGACACTTGAGTAGATCCTGACTCCACTTCTTATGGATGGTGTAACTTCGAGCTTGCTACTTTTTCTGTATCAGTTTCTTCATCTGTTAAACAGGCTGTAAAGCAGCGGAGTTTTCGTGAGGCTTAAATAAGACACTAGGCATGCTCCCGGGTAGCTATTACCAGGGCCAGTCATAAACCACCTACTTCAAGGACTTTTTCCTGACTGACCATAGAAACATATAACTGATTATATGGCTTCTTACACTTAATAATATATGGAAAGTACATTCATATGTGTTTGAAATAAGTACCTGCAGTTCCTTTAGATATTTATATTGTGTCTGGGAAAGCGATCTTTAAGGTCACCTTCTCATTTCATCTTCTGAAACCTCTCCGTGCTGGAACAGGTGCCTCTTGCCTGTCGGGATCGTGTTTGGTGTGCAGCTGGTTCAACAGGCCCTGAACATTTTCTTGCCAGCTTCTTTCTCTGCACCCCCGTCCTACCCTTAACCACCATGGCATGTGTTAATTTCAGAGAAAATGCGTTAGTTCTTTGACTACTGTGAATTTTCAACAGCAAAAGGAAGTAAAATTCCAAAGGTCTCCAAGAGTAAAATATTTCAAATTTTGTTTTCTTGATTTTATTTTTTAAAAAACTTCTTTCTAAATTGCTATTTCTGGGAAAGAAAGCTCTCCGTGCAAATTGGTTTTCACAATTGGGACATTAGTGCACATTTGTACTGATAATTCTGAGCCAGCTTTTATTAATTGTGTACATTCTTGAGATTTCTCCTCCCATAGGTGTGGATAATATATTTTTAAAAGATAATTTGCTGTTTTAACAGCAGCCAATTGTTACTAAATTCCTTACTGGGTTTTTCCCCTCAAACTAGAAATAGCAGTGCTGCTTCCACAGAAAATTCTTTGCCTCCTTAACAGAAGGGAAAGAAAAAAAAAAAAAAAAGAAGACTAATAGAACGAGTCCCACGACATGCTACTTGGGTAGAAAACTGGCCAATTGGCCTGGGCACCTGCTGTCTATGGCAGTTCTCAGTCTCCCAGCCCTGGAAGGGTGGAGCAGCTTCCTGTTTGCTGCTGCCCATTCAAACCCTGACATCAACAGTTGGCTTTACAATGCAAAAACATCTTTGTATTGTACAGGACTAACAAAAAGAGGACTAGATGGAGTCTTCCTTTTCTCCCCACGTGCAGAATGGGGAATTTTCTGTTCAGACTGCGTTTTCTCTTTAGCAGGGAGAAGTAGCGTGACCCGTACTGCTTTGGAAGAATCATAGTCGTTTAACAAAAACATTAAATCATGGCCTGGGGTCTCCCATCTCTGAAAATGTGTTTCTAAAGTGTAACATGATGAAGAACCTCTGTGTGCTTAAAAGACGGTTGACCTTCAGACAGCCTAGCAGTCATCCTGAGAAGAGGCGTCCTTGTTTCTCTAGGTGGGTGGCATCGTTGCACACCATGGGAAGGTGCTTATTTAACACAAACAGAATGCTAATTCAAAACAATCCTAAATGGATCAAACATTTAGCTGTATTGCCTTAACTTACTGATATATGTATACTGA
Source organism: Tupaia belangeri chinensis (assembly GCF_000334495.1). Taxonomy (NCBI): domain Eukaryota; kingdom Metazoa; phylum Chordata; class Mammalia; order Scandentia; family Tupaiidae; genus Tupaia; species Tupaia belangeri. The sequence goes on along the minus strand of NW_006159808.1, from coordinate 2,592,775 downwards.
TTGGCCGGTAGGATGTGCCCAGGCACCTGAGAGACAAGAGGGAGAAAGCATCGCCCAGTGGGGTGTGCCCTTTCCCCCTCACTTCTCTACCCAGCAGGGTTTTGGCGCATGCGCATACACCCAAAGTGTTTTTCAAGCCAGGATTTGAATCGTGGTCAGTCATTTGGGATCTGACATTCTCAACCACTAGGCCACAGAGCTGGTCCACTTGTTGATTATAAATCAATAATTTTAATTAATACTAAAAACCATTATTGTAAAAATAATCATCATAATACTATTATGATAGGAATAGGAATCAGGAATCATGATATTATGAGGGTCTTTAGAATCTTTCTTTTAATCTCTTTTTTCTGTTTTATGCAGAGGGTGTGCCACATGAGCACGTGTGTGAATGTGCACGTGTGCGTGTGCGTGTGCGTGTGCAGTCAGACAGCGAGAAGCACACCACCGACAGGGCCTGTCCCACGGCAGTCCTTTCCTTCCAGCTCTCCATCCTGCTAGAGTCCTGGGAAACTCGCAGAGCTGTACTCAACGCCTGGTCGGCTGTGTGGGACCTGGCTTCCTCTGCCCAGCACTGAACCACGTACTCTGTTCCTGACCTTTTTTCATCAAATAATCTCTCTTTACACAATTTGGAAATTTAAAGTAGGTATAGTCCGTGGGGACAACTGGTGGCATGGTGGTTAAGGTGGCTAGATCCCACATGGCCAACTGCATGGTTCAAGTCCTGAACCTGGTGGCTTGAAAAACACACCAGGCATTTCTGCGTGCCTGTCCAGCATTCTGGGAGGAGAAGAGCAGGAGCAGGAGTTACAGCATGACTCCTCCTGTGAGAGGTGCTCTCTTGCTCACCCTCTCTTTCTTTGCTGCAAGTTCATTCACTTTCTAGTAAACAAACAATCAAAAACCCCAAAAAACAAAAAACTATATATATATATATATATATATACACACACACACACACACACACACACACACACACCCCTAAAAGACTCAACTCAGGGGCTATGCAATGTGTGTACTAATTTAATATGGTTGAAGTAAAGTATCAGATAAAACCGATGAAACTCAAAGCTTCCATCCTGTTAGAACATTGCCAAAGGCATTATAAAAGAATATTAAAATCTTCAGTGGGACAAAGGTCACATAGTCCCTTCAGAGGTATTACAAATATGCTGCTAATACCAATCCCCCGTTTTGTTTTTTTCTTTTTGCCATAGAGCATGTACACCTCCTGAAGAGAGACAGAGAGAGGGAAAGTGAGAAAACACCCCCCAGGGAGTAAGGCCATGACGAACCCCTTCTCCTCCATTCTCCTCCTTGAATTTTTGGCATGCACGCGACATGCTCAGTGTGATTTTCAAGCCACCAGGTCTGGGACTCAAACCATGGTTGGCTATGTGGGAGTCCAGTTCCTTAACCACCATGCCACCTGCTGGCTCCCCAACCCATCATATTTTGAGAAACATTTTTTTCTCTTTGTAAATTCTGCCTTTACAATTCAATAACCACTCTTGTTATTCTCATTTAAATTTGGTAACTCACTTCATTTTGACAGCAATTTTTCAACTTTAAAGATTAATTTCTATTAATTAATAAATTTTGGTCTGGCTCTGGGGCCTGGTGGTTAAGCGAGACGGACCTCACTCACATGACTGCCTGCGTGGTTTGAATTCTGACTGACAGCTTGAAGAACAGGCCAGGCACATGTTCATGCATGTCAAAAATCCCAAGGATGGGGACTAGCAGTTAGCGTAATGGCTATGTCGCTGGACTCCCATGTAGCCGACCGCGGTTTGAGTCCCGGATCTGGTGGCTAAAACTCATGCTGGGCGCATGTGAGTGCATGCCCCAGATCCCAAGAGGAGAATGGAGGAGAAGGGATTGCAGCGTGGCCACCCCCCCTAGGGAGTGATTTCTCTCTTTCTATCGCTCCTCTCTGTCTTTCTGGCCAGCACATGCACCCTATAGCAAAAAATCTTTCAAAAAAAAAAAAAAAAATCCCAAGGAGGAATGAGGAGAAGAGATTGAGAGGTGATCGCTTTTCTTTTGGGGGTGCTTTCTCCTCTCCTTTTCTCTCTGTCTCTTTCTCTGATGAGTGCATACATTTAAACATAAATAAATAAAATAAAACCAAAAAAATAAATTTTAACTATTAGTAATTGCCTCAGCAATATTTCACATTTATATAGAATTTTATAGTTTTTTAATTATTTCATGTATACCATTATGATTTAATATTAAAAATTATATGCCATATGGGGCCAGTAGGTGGCATGGTGGGTAAGGCCCTGGAATTCCCACATGGCCAACCATGATTTGTGTTCTGTACCTGGAGGCTGGCTTTCTCTCTCTCTCTCTCTCTGGCAAAACTCATGTGAAAAGAAAGAAAGAAAAATAATTCTTTAAAAAAATCACATGCCATATTCAAAGTGGCATTTACTATCCCATGATATAAATATGAAAAGTGAGGTTAAGTGACCTGGTCAGGATCAGGCAGCCTGTGACTCGCGGAGTGGCCCTCGAACCTAGTGGACAGTGCAGCGGTTAAGTACTGCCCCAGGAAGCCAGATCCCACATGGCCAGCCAGGGCTGCAGTCCCAGCTCTGGCAGCTTGAGCGCGTGCACCTAAGATCTTGATAGGATAGAGGAAAGGATTAGAGACTGTGGCATGACCAGACCTGCCG
>NW_006159808.1:2536595-2590020 GCF_000334495.1 Tupaia belangeri chinensis | reverse complement strand
GGAGGAAGACAAGGAAGGAAGGAAGTAAGGAAGGAAGGAAGGAAAGAAGAAAGACCAGCAGTTGGTGTAATGGCTATGTCACTGGACTCCTATGTAGTCAACCATGGTTTGAGTCCCGGACCCAGTGGCTTAAAACTCACGCCAAGCACATGCGCGTGCGTGCCCAAGATCCCGAGAGGAAAATGGAGGAGAAGGATTGTGGCGTGACCATCTCCCTGGGGGGTGATTTCTTGCCTTCTGTCTTTCTGTCTCTCTCTGTCTTTCTGGCGAGCACATGCGCCCTATAGCAAAAAATCCTCTTTAAAAAAAAAAAAAAAAGGAAAGAGGAAAGAAAGGAAAGAAGGAAAGAGGGAGGGAGGGAGAAAGGAAGGAAGGAAAGAGAAAAGAAAAAAGGAAGAAAGAAAGGCCAAAGTTCAGTGAATAAATGTTCAGGTCTTTTTTATTGTATCAAAGTTAATTTTATATCTGTTCCTGCTTTTCTTTCTCTAATTTTTCTCATTATTAGTGCTGACTAATATAAAAGAAAATTTCCTTTCAAAGCTCATAACTTTTTATTTTCCTTTAGCACTTGAAAAGCTCAGGCCAGGCGGTGGCGTGGTGACCCACTGCTGACTGCAGTTTTGAGTCCCAGAGTGCCCTGCTTGCAAAGCACATGGGCACATGTACACTGCTGCTGGATTCCTGAGAAGGGACTGTGAGGTGGCTGTCCTCCTGGGGGTGTCCAGAGAGCCCACACACCCAATACCAAAATTCAAAACAAAGCCCAAAAAACCCAGCTTCTGCGTTTCTTCTTCCTAAGTACTCCAAGGGTCATTTTATTTACTAAATACTGATTATGCATGCAGCGTTGAGATCATTGGTTAATATCCATGATCTTTCTCGATTTAATGCTTCTTACAACGACTAAGTAAGTTAGGTAAGCTCTCACTGAGAATTAAGGGTTGAGTTAAGTGCTGGGGATTGAAGGGCTGGAATCATTGTCTAACCCCTGGTGTGTCCCACTGGGAAGCTCAAGTCCTTGAGGCCACGCTGTGTGTCTCCCAGTTCACAGAGACGTCTATGTGTGCTCCGTGGTACATGTTCCATACAACAGGCGTGTCTCCGTCGCAGTAATAGCACTCTCGCTCGTCCCTTCCTCATGTTCGACAACAGCACCTTGCTGTCCAAGTCTCCACTTGGCTCTCCTTATCGTTTACTCTCTCCCTGTCTCTTTCCTCTCCACTTGTGCTAGGAAGTTGGCGTGCCTGGACTCTGGAAGAATGATCGCATTTGTCTAATAAACACACGGTCCCTGTCCCCCTTCACTTTAACACGTATCAGAGCTCACTGGCAAGTGGTTTGCGAAGAGACGCTCTGCCGTAGGTTTTCTTTTATTTTTTTTCTTCCTTTATTTAAAAATTTTTTTAATACATTCAATCACATTATTTAGCTTACAAAGTGAACATTTCAATATTTGAACATTTCTTTCCAGTCCAGTTGATCAAAATATCTTCAACCGATAACACCACGCGTCCCCATCCCACCAATGCTCTGCCTCTGTATCCCTCCTCCAATGTCCTTCCCAAGCCCCACTCCACACACACCACATCTGGCATTCACACCCACCTCTGTGTTTGCACCTTTAGTCAATCAGTTTCAGTCATAGCGTGTTGGTGCAGGGAAAGGGAATTGAGCTTGGTCTGCTTCTACGGCCATGAATGACTCCAGTCGGTGGCACCCAGCAAGGAAGCTGGCAGGTGGAAAGAGCGCCATCTACTGAAATCGTTCATGGGACGTGAGTCTTTGGGGACAAAATACTCCAGAGTGGGACAGCACCAACAGCTCAATTGAGAAAACAAAGTCACCTCGTCCAGGGGGTTCTGGAAACGGATGTATAACTAGGTGCCCCCATCCCCTGACCAGTCTTTGGAAGGTTCTGGCTAGTGCGATCTGGGATGGGGCTGGAGCAGTGACACTTTTCGAAAGATTCACAAGCAGATGTAAACTTCTGCTTGAAGATCACTGGGCTAGTTTAACGTGTGAAATGAAGTAAAGCATTTAATGCGTATGCCTGTGATTAATGGCTAATAGGCACACACTATGATCATCCATAGCGGTATCTTTCTATGACGTGGGGGTCCTCATACCTTTGCAAAGATTCAGCCAGCTGCCTCTGACTCCCTTGTGGTATTTCAGGTTGATTAATCCTTCTGAATTCTCTTGTGGCAGGTATAAGAAATCTTGGAGGAAGAGATAAATAATTAGCAGCTGAAGAATGACTCTGATTATCAGCAGTGAAAGAGAAAGACCAGGGGCTGCATAAGTGGCAGCTCTGACTTCCTGAAGCTGAGAGGAGGAAGGCACCGGAAGCTACCTGGATCCAATTTGTGAAGAGTGTTTTGGTGCTTTGTACTCATGGGAAAGCTCATTGGTTGAGTTTTGTTAATTTTTCTAAAATTTCAAATCCATTTCTGCACTTCTGGCAGCCAGTAATCATGGCCATGCAGTCACTTAGAGGTGATTACACAGACCACAGGAGGGTTTTCCAGTGGGACCTTCCCTGGAAGAAAGGACGATTGGGACCAGCAGTTAGTGTAATGGCTATGCCGCTGGACTCCCATGTAGTCGACCGCGGTTCGAGTCCCGGACCCAGTGGCTTAAACTCACACCGGGCGCGTGTGCGTGCGTGCCCAAGATCCCAAGAGGACAATGGAGGAGAGGGGATTGCGGCATGGCCATCCCCCCTGGGGAGTGATTTCTCGCTTTCTGTCTCTCTGTCTCTCTTTGTCTGTCTGGTGAGCACATGCGCCCTATAGCAAAAAATAAAGAAAGAAAGGACGATTGAGGCTCCCGAGCTCAGTCATCCCCTTTCCTACAGATGGTCTGCATGAAGAAGAAAGAGAAATAAAAAAGGAAGGAAGGTAGCCATTATCTGATATGCAGTTTTCTTCAATCTTGTCAAGTGTGTTTTCAAACTTTCTGGAGATGTGTGAGGAAAGCAGGAGAGATCTGACTCAACGGCAGCTCAGAGCCCGTTAAAGCCCCCCAGAGACCAAGGGGTTTTCTGCGAAGCTCTGCTACCAACCTCTGCTTGTTTTCTTGCTTTCTGTCTTAGAGTGTCATGTTATTCCCATTTGGCAGAAAACCCCTGCATCCGCCAGTCATCAGGCATGCCTATAAAGTGAACTTGGGTCGATGGCAGACAGTTCTGCATTTCACGATGACTTTTATCCCCAAGAGAATAAATGACATCCAAGCAGTGACCACGAAACTGGGGTTCCTGACAGACAGACTGGGATAGAAGGTGAAAAAAAGCACCCATACAGAAATATACCTTAAATTAGAACACCAAAAGCAAATGCCAGGGTGGCCCCCATGTGCTAGTGCTTAAGAGAGCCAGATTCCATGTGGCCTGCCACAAGGTTCCATGACCATTCTCCATGGCGGGCGATCTGTCCCTCTCCCTCCTTGCCTTTCTGTGTCTCTCTGGAAGTGCGCACACCCTCTGGGAGAGGAAAAACAGAAAACAAATAAAAAATCACAAAGGAGTATTTCACAGGGGTCCCTAACTTTCATTTCTCTGAAATCTTATAATTAGTGGGCTTTTTTAGACCGAGGGGGAGAGCATGGAAGTGAGAGCTACTAGAGAAGGGGACATTGAGCATGGTCATGGGGCAGCTAATCCAGCTATGATGATAGATTGTAATGAAGGGAAAAAATTTATAGCACCCTAGTGTGCGGTAGAAGTTAGTGTTCATCCTAAATGAGAGGTAGAATTTAGTTTATCCCCTAAGAACATCTTTAAGGAAAAGAATAGTTTAATAAAAGAAAATTATTGGACATGAAAACATAGATTCAAGTTTTTATTTTTAAAAATTTGATTTAAAGGACCAGGGGATGGTGTAATGACTACATCGCTGAACTCCCATGTAGTCGATCGCAGTTTGAGTCCCAGACCTGGTGGTTTAAACTCACGCTGGGTGCATGTGCATGCCTGCCCAAGATCTCGAGAGGAGAATGGAGGAGAAGGGATTATGGTGTGGCCATCCCCCCTGGGGGGTGATTTCTTGCTTTCTGTCTCTCTGTCTCTCTGTCTGTCTTTGTCTTTCTGTTGAGTGCATGCGCCCTATAGCAAAAACTCTCAAAAAATTTGTATTTAATATCTGAAATGTATTAAAACGATTCCCTGGGCCAGCCCATGGCCTGGGGGGCGTTAAGGCGCAAGATCGCACTTGACCAACTGTGTGGTTCAAATCCCGGGCTTGAAAGCATGCCAGACATGTGTGCATGTATGCCTTTTCTCTCGCTCGCTCGCTCTCTTTTTATTTTTTTTCCCGAGGTTTTGGGCATGCACACACACAGTGCATTTCTCAAATCTCTGGGACCGGGACTCAAACCGTGCAGTTGACCATGTGGGATCCAGCTCCCTTGACCACCATACCACAGACTGGCCCCAAAGTTATAGATATTTCTGGTGAAACCCCAACTCACATCGAAACTTCATATACACAATCTGAAATGGGTGAAACATTTTCCATGTAGTCGATCGCAGTTTGAGTCCCAGACCTGGTGGTTTAAACTCACGCTGGGTGCATGTGCATGCCTGCCCAAGATCTCGAGAGGAGAATGGAGGAGAAGGGATTATGGTGTGGCCATCCCCCCTGGGGGGTGATTTCTTGCTTTCTGTCTCTCTGTCTCTCTGTCTGTCTTTGTCTTTCTGTTGAGTGCATGCGCCCTATAGCAAAAACTCTCAAAAAATTTGTATTTAATATCTGAAATGTATTAAAACGATTCCCTGGGCCAGCCCATGGCCTGGGGGGCGTTAAGGCGCAAGATCGCACTTGACCAACTGTGTGGTTCAAATCCCGGGCTTGAAAGCATGCCAGACATGTGTGCATGTATGCCTTTTCTCTCGCTCGCTCGCTCTCTTTTTATTTTTTTTCCCGAGGTTTTGGGCATGCACACACACAGTGCATTTCTCAAATCTCTGGGACCGGGACTCAAACCGTGCAGTTGACCATGTGGGATCCAGCTCCCTTGACCACCATACCACAGACTGGCCCCAAAGTTATAGATATTTCTGGTGAAACCCCAACTCACATCGAAACTTCATATACACAATCTGAAATGGGTGAAACATTTTCCTTTTAACGATGTCATAAAAGCCAAGTTTCATACAAGTCTGGCAAATGGCAATGCCCTCCAACAGAGCTGCTTATCGCGCAGTGACACTGGCTCACATACTCTATAGCATTTGAAAAAACACAAAAGAATTCTTGGAAGTAGTAATGATTTTAATTGGTAGCATACATTTTTACTTCTGAATTTTTAGAGACTTCAAGGATGACAGATGAAGTTGTGGATTTGAGTAGTAATTCATACCATTTAAAAGCAGAGCTTTGGAGTGACAAGAGAAATAGTTGTGGACCCCGGTTTTCGGTGGAGAGAGACCTCTCGAGTTGCTTTTCCTGGGAGAGGTGTGTCGCGATGTGGAGGGAAGGAGAGCCACCTGAAGAGTCTGAGATGAACAGAAACGAGCCGAGTCAGGGCACTTTCTCAGAAATGTTTTCAAGAGGACTTTAGAAATGAATGGTCCTTAGTCTCATTTCCCATCATATAATGGCTGTTCAAGTCTGAATTTCTGATTTCTCATAGTTCCTGGAGATGTGTTGACAGACAGCCGGGTCATTTGCATTTCAGTTTCCAAGGTCCTGAGAGACAGCTGGATCATGCACGGCCACCACCAGCGGTGCTGGGGGTCTGCTTGGCCTTGGGAAGGCCTCAAGGCAGGAGGGTCGGAAGTGACGGCATTCCACATGCTGTTTTCTCATCCTTATGTCATGCTTAAAGTGAAGTTGATGTGGCGATGATGGCGTGCAGAATTCTCACTTCAACATACGTCCTGTTCATTCACTGAGACTCTCATCTGGGGAGACAAGTGAGTAAGATGTGCCCCCTGCCCTCACAGAGCTTGTGTGTAAATGGAAACAAATACATGAGTAGCCGTTGGAAAGTAGCATATGTTGTGTGAAGAACAGGGAGCCCCGGGGTGCAGTAGCGGGGATGCTTAGCAGGCTCTGGGCAAACTTCCTGTGGAAATAACCTTTGTGCTCAGATGGTAAGGATGCGTAGGAATTGTTCAGGCCCAGTAGGGAGTCAGGGAAGAGTGCGTGGTGGAGTTAAAGGACGGTGTATGTAACAGGCGTGAGAGAGCATGATGTGTGCGAAGAAATGAAGTTAATTTCAAAAGGATTTTATGAAGAGTCAAGAGGAAAGATTTAGACCACCAAAATGCGGCAGTTAGCAGCATTTTGGACTGCGAGGGTCCCTGCAGGTCGGGTCTGGCTGGTGGCCTGACGGCACTGGGGAATCCGTGATGACTGTAGAAGAGAAAAACACAATGAGATGCAGACTTTGGACATATCTCTAGTTGCAGTGAGGAGAATGAATCTAGGGAACACAAAAGCAGAGGCTGGGATACCCATGAGGGCACTGCAAGAGTCACGTAGGTAAGAACGAGAGTGGGTGAAATAGAGACCGGACAGTAGGGAAGACAGGAATGGATAGATCCTGGGGTTTCACAGAGGAGGAAGAAATTGAGCCCAATGGCTACCTGGGTACAGAGCAAGGAGAGTCAGGGTCCAGGGTGGTACCCAGCTTTCCCACCTGGCCAAGGAGACATTGGTGGTGACATTCACTGCAGATGGGAAGGACAGGAAGAGACGAGGACCTGGTAATAAGTGTTTGGGGATGTGGAAAGAAAAAATCAGTGATGAACAAGTCAAGTTTGAGGCCCAGAGGGACGTGGGGCTAAAGACGTGCAGTGGGTCGCTGATATCTGAGGCAGAAATGCAATGATCAGATCCAGAGTGGGGATATACATTGTGAGTTATGAGCACAAAGATGACAGTGGCGGAAGATGTCACTACCCACCAAGTGAGTAAGTGGAACTCTGGAAGAGAAATACAGCCACCACCTTGATGCCCGAGATGAAGGAGAGAAGCCCCCCCAGTAGGGAGCCAGAGCAGGTGGTATGACACCCAAGCTGGTGGACTACTATCACTTTACTTACAGAAATACCTGAGACTGGGCGACTTATAAAGAGCGGAGGTTTATTCTTTTTTATTTTTTTAATTGCTAGAGGTCACATGTACTCACAAGAGAGAGACAGAGATGGGAGAGGGAAAAAGTCCCGCCTCTGCACCATGGGGTCTGGTCACACTGCCGTACACTCTCTTCCATTTCTGCATCCTGTCAGGATTTGGGACACATATGCACACAAATCAGCACGTTTTCCAAGCTGCTGGGTTCAGGCTTCTAACTGTGCAGTCAGCCATGAGAGATCTGGCTCTCTTAGCTACCAGGACATGGGCTGGCCAAAATAGAGGTTTATTTGACTCACAATTCCAGTGACTGGAAAGTCCAAAGGCATGAGGCTGACTGGTACTAGACCAGCTGCATCAAAATGTGGCCGACAAAAGCAGGCATGTGCCGAAGGTGCGGTCTGGAGTCTGTGTGGGTTTCTTTTTGTTGTTTGATCTCATTCCCTCTGTTTATAAACTCACCAAAACTCAACCACAGCAGCTTTGCCCTGACCATCCAGTCATGACTCTCTCCTCAGAGACCCGCTATCATCAGACAAAGTTTCCACCCTCTTCATCCTTTATGATGGTTCAACATGTGAGCTTGGGGGGGGGGTTGTTATTTACACATATCACATGGTATGGAAAGTCTCCATGAGAGAGCATGTAACTGGCTGGCCGTGCCATGTCCCACAGAGCTGTCACTGAGACAAATGGTGTGGACTCTCAGTTGGGTGTACACGGTGCGTTCTCTGCCACCCTTGGCAAAGTAGTTTCCATGGAAGGGAGAGGGTGAGTGATAGAAGCCAGATTGCCTGAGGCTGAAGTCTCAACAGGCAGTGAGGATGTGGATATGGCCAGTGTGGATGACTAAGCACGTCGAGCCCAAGAGAGGAGACAGGGGACAGCCTTGCAGTTACAGAGGATGTGGGATGGAGGAAGGCATTTTTCAGGAGGGAAGAGAACTGAACATGTTACAAGGCTGATGGGAGAGATACAAGGCGTTCAGGTGGGTGGCTAAAGGGAAGGCAAGAGAGTATGTTGAACGAGGTCACTGGAAGGTGAAGTCTTTTGAAAAATTGCTTTGCTGACTCACTGAGATAGAGATAGGCCTTAGAAAGATGCAGGGCTAATTCATTCGGTGTAAAGTTTTCTTCAGTTTTTTTTTTTTTTTCCCTGAATGGTCAGGTAAATTGGTGTGAGTTTAAGGATCCTGACTGAGTGTTGCTCTGGGGATTTAGCAATCATAGCCTTCCACTCTGGTTGTTTGAGTATCTCTGCAAACCCAAGTTCCTTAGTTTAGTAAGTGAGGGCCAACAGGTAAGTATTTGTGAGCATGTGTGCAACAGAGAGAGAGAGAGAGAGAGAGAGAGAGGGAGAGAAGCTATTGAGGTGATTACAAAACAAGAAAAAATGGGGACCAGCAGTTGGCATAATGGCTATGTCACTGGATTCTCATGTAATCGACCATGGTTTGAGTCCTAGACCCGGTGGCTTAAACTCATGCCGGGTATGTGTGCATGTGTGCCCAAGATCCTGAGAGGAGAGTGGAGGACAAGGGATTGTGGCGTGGCCATCCTCCCTTGGGGGGTGATTTCTCACTTTCTGTCTCTCTCTGTCTTTCTGGTGAGTGCAAGTGCCTTATAGCAAAAAATAACAACAACCAAAAAAACAAAAACAAACAAACAAAAAAAAAACAAGGAAAAAGGGATCTTTTTCCTTTTTCTCATGAGAGGGAGGGAGCAATCTCTATGATATTAGCAGTTGTGAAACTTTAGAATACATGGTAATTTCTTGAGAAATTGATTGAAAATATAATTTCTTGGGCTAGCCTTTGGTGTTTAAAGCAACTGCACCCCCCATGGCTGACCGTGTAACTGAATGGGTTGAGTCCCAGACCCAGTGGCTTGAGAGACCTGAAAGGAGGGAGAAATGGAGACGAAGGGGCAGGAGGGTCTGCAGCATGACCAGTCCCCATGCCAGTGGCTTCTCATTTCCCTCTTCTTTTTGTCTCTCTAGCAAATGCACAAGCCCACTGGCAAAATGAGAAAGAATACCCAAAGGTAATTCCTGACTCTACTTCCAGAGATTCTCACCTACAGGGTCTGAGTGTGACCTAGGAGTGTGCTTTTTGAAAATGAGGCTCCTAGATTATTGTGAGACCTTAATGTTTAGGTTAAGGTCTACACTTAACAACACATTAGATCTGTCAACACCGTTTGTGGAGAAGTGGGACTACGGTCTGAAGAACTGTGTTATGTAACAGAATAACAAGGAGTGCTTCAAAATTCACAAATTGTTTTCATACCAAAAAAACGAATCCCATTGAGCACTTTGCAAATCATGAGTTTCTTATAAACAGTGACTATTTTAAATTAGTTTGAATTTAGTTCTGAGACACAGAACTTGAAACATCTAATTCTGCATGTTCTAAAGATGGGCTTACAATTTGCCAACATGATAAAATGATTGGATTATAGGAAGTGACGGAGCATTTGAAATTTATATCAGATAGATAGAAAGCAAGAGAGAGACGTTTTGGTAAGAGAAATACTCAGTTCTGTATTTCCGACAAGATAAAAATTCTACACTATAAATTTAGCAACTATAAATTTAAAATAGGGAGATACGCTTCATATTTGTTTCTTGCACGTTCCTTTAATTTTCTGGAGTGGGAAGGTATAAGAAAACAGATAAGAAAAATGAAAGGAAATACCAGAGGGCAAGGCCTTGTCTCACACCAAAGCCTCAGATCTAAAAAAGATTGCGGAAAATGTTTTATCTGATAAAGCTGCAGTGACAAACAAAAGCCCATCTGAAGAACAAAAACAAAATGCCAGAACTTTACATTTTTATGCTTTTTTTTGCCATTTTTGTTGAATTATGTGTCTTCTACCTCTAATATTGTGAAGAAAGGAGAGCCTGCTTTTCAGCCTGCAAGAAAAATGTTACCAGAGGAAGACCGAGACTTAATGCACACTTTCTGTAAAGATAGCTCTGTTCATTTCATGGCAGGAAACAGCGGACACAGCTGCTCCTGGGCTGCAACCAGGGGGGCCTGTTTCTCTTCCAGACAAGTGGCTTTAAATGTCTCTCCTGGGGCCAGACCAGGGCCTGCTGGCCAAATAGGGGGCGCTCTGAGAGGCTGATTCTCAGGGAAAGGTTCTTGGAGAGGGTCTGGAGAGGATTAGGCACAGGCTTGGCAGCGGAGGGTGGGGCGCATCCCAGGCAGAGACCCTGCTGGGTGCTATTTCCCTGTCTCGGTATTTCTGTCTCTCTCTTCATGGAAGAGATAAATAAATGAACTTAAAAAACAATAGATGCCTCTCTCCCTCAAGAGGAGCCATATTGAACTTCACATTGATTCAACTTAAAAATACGGAGAGAGGACTATTCACACATTCTTTTTTTTTTTGTTGTTTTTTTTTTTTTTGTAGGTATTTCTAATGAGCAGGCAGTTTCCCTTTAACAGACATTTTTAAATGCTCTTCTTCAGCATTTTCATTCCTGAGGAGCGAGTGCACTTTGCATGGTGACAGTGCTGTTATTACTAAGTATAGACCCCTCTCAGGAGACTTGAGGATTGCTTTCTACGAACAGGTTTCTAAAACCCAAAGCCATATTTGGTATAAATATAACTAATAAGGTAACTACCTGTCAACAATATCAAAGTTCTTGACAACCTATTGTGGACCTAGGTTTGGGTAAGAGATTATTATTTACTTTTTATTGCAGAAATAAACCAGACATGAGATATTTACACAAAGATTCCCACCGTGTCAACTCAACTGCAAGGGATAATTGTATGACGTAACCCAATACTATATTTCTTACCGAAGACATTTAGAAAGATCACCTTGGGGAAAAAAGCCATCGGTGTTTTTAAAAAGTTTATTATGTGTTTCTATGAGGTTTTGAGAGAGAGAGAGAGAGAGAAAAAGGGAGAGACTATTCTTCAACAGGTTCTTTATCCTCAGCCAGACTAAGTCATGGGCATGTCTCCCAGTTTTTAAATAATTTTTTGTATGATTTTGAAATAAATTGTGAGATAAGTTTTTAAGAATTATTTTATTTAATTTTACTTATTTATTTTAATTTGACCAGGGAGGTACAGAATGAGAGAGAGCAAGAGAGATGGAAAGTGAGAAAGCAAGCCACCAGATCCAGGACTCGAACCATGGTCAGCCATGTGGGAGTCCAGTGACCTTAACCTGCCAACCTCGTGATATAATTGTAAACTTTAAAAGTAGCATTTTAGTTCTCATTTAATGCTACCACTACTTTAACATTTCCTAGATGTTTCTCAAGTAAAAAAAAAAAAAAAAAAATCACCAAACTTCTTTAAGTAGATTCACACAATTCTTTTATTTTTTTTTTCTATAATTATTAGGACAAAATATCTGGATTTGTAGGGAGGAGAAAGCTTCCTCATTACAATAAATATTCATATGATTATTCCTAGAGGTTTTATATATCTTTTGCTGACCTAGTGAAAATATAAACTACAACTGAAGATGAGCGGGCTGGACTCATAGCCTAATGGTTAAGGAAGCTGGATCCCACATGGCCAACTGTGGTTCGAGTCCTTGCCTGGGCAGTTAGAGAAACATGCCAAGTGTGTGTGTGTGTGTGCGCGCATGCACCAACTCCCCATAGGACAGAAAAATGGAGGAGAAGGAATTGTGGCAAGACAGAGCCGCCCTATGGGTGAGCTTTCTCTCCTCTCTCTGCCTCTCTACCTCGGGTGAGCACGTGTGCCCTCTGGCAATTAAAAACAAAACAAAAACAAAGCCAGGCTTTGTGACCATTAAAGTGCCAAGGTTTAGGGTAACCCTCTTGTAGTTTCACAACTGAGTTAAATCTGAGTTTCTCCACACATGGATCAGTGAAGACCCTCGCTAATTCCCCACCTATCACTCTATTTTAACCCATAGCTAAGTGTACGTTTAGCCACAAGAAAACTGGCGGCCCCATGCCATCATGGGTCTAGGGATGCCTCCCAAGTCTTCAATGTGGAGGGCACTGGCAGGCATCAGTGCGACTCACGGAAGTTTTTTCTGAAAACTGATTTCCTGAGTGCTTTTGCTTTGATGGGGCCTCCAGGAATCTCATTCAAATACATTTTGCCATAGTATGGTTATTAACATATTGATGCCCAAAGAAAGAAATCATTTTACTTTTTAGAGGAGAAATGTTCTCATCACACTATGTTAAGGTCGATTTACGAACTTTAGTTATTTTTCATTTGGAGGTAGATATTTTTCATCTGTCCCATGGACAGTTCTTTAGCCAAGAATATCTGCAAAGCCAAATATTTTATTGAAATGTCTGGTTTTCTTTAGAGTAGCATAAATAAACAAATTGTCTCTGTTTCATAGAAATTTGAAGTGGTCATAGTTTGTGATGAAGGAAACACACCATTTCCATAGGTCCGTCAGTGGTTAGCAACGGCCCCAAACCTTATGGGACAAATCAGGTTGCACAAGTCTATAGACTTTCTCTTCCATAAAGGGGTACAGAGAAGGTGTTCTCATTGAAAACATGCTAACATTACCACTTAGAAAGATATTTATGTATAATTTCCTTCTTGGAACTAGCTAACGGTCCCTCTCGATCAAGATGAACATTAAAAGTCAATGAAGTTAGTATCTGGGCAAGCTTGTGATGGTTAAGGGGGCCGAACCCCACATGGCTGATAGTGTGGTTCAAGTCTTGGACCCAACAGCTTGAGGAAACACTCATGGCGTGTGTGCATGAGGGCCCCAAATCCCAAGAGGAGAATGGAGGAGACAGGATTGCAGAGTGGCCATCCCTCTTGGGGCTGCTTTCTTTCTCTCTCTCTCCTTCCAGAAAGTGCCTGTGCCCTATAGCAAGTTTACAAGAAAGAAGAAAGAAATATAAGTTAGTATCTACGTTACAGAGTGGATCTTTCTATTTTATTTGTTTTTCACATTCTTTTTTGAAAGAGGATATTTTCGTCCATAAAATGTAAGACTTCCAGAGACTTTATTTTGCTGGAATACTGTGCCCAGAAGTTAAAAAACATGGAAAAATACTGACATTGAAAGTTTTTGGATTCTTTTGACTTTAGAAAGCCTTGAAGCCTTTCGATGATGCTATTTTTCTTGAACAGTATTTATTGAATACAGAAGTTGTGCTTCTGTGAGGTACCTTTGTAAATTATGTGGAATAATTTTTAGTTTATCAGATTCTAACTCATTCTTCTGCTTATTAGCAGATTTTTCTCTTAGCTATACCCGCTTATCATTTCATAGGTAAATACTCAGAATTGGTGATTCTTAAAATAATACTTCTAGGAACATGTCAACATTGTAGAAAAGTTCCAGTGAAAGAGCTAGGAGGCAAAGAGGGACCTGCAGGACCCGGAGGGTGCAATCAAGTTGGGGTAATTTGAGGTTACTGGAGAGGTATCATGCATGTTTGGGACGGGCTTAGAGGAATCGCACAGGGGAGCATATTATTACCCCTGGGCTTGAGGGGCAAGGTGGGGGAATGGTCACCGAGTCCCCCAATACAGAAGTGTGTGTCGCAGAGGCCACTCGAGAGGAGCCACGGCCTCTGGACGAAAGACAAAGCCAGTCTGAGCTGACCCACCAGGGAAGGCGTGAGGGAAGACACAGTCCCAGATTTCCTGTTTGCCCGCTCTGTGACCCATTGCCAGGGCTTCCTGCAGGCTACACTGCCCTGTCACAGAGCCACCGGGCACCTAGATGTGTCTGTCAAATGTAAACACACATCAGATCCTGAAGATCTGGGGCTGGCCCCAGGGCCTGGTGGCTAAGGAGCCAGATCCCACGTGGCTGCCCGTGGCTCCGATCTCAGGCCTGACCAGGTGAGAGTGCACTTGCACTGCCCACCTAGTACCTCAACAGAATGGAGAAGCGAGGGAAAAGGAAGATTGTGGTGTGACCAAGTACCGTTAGAGGGTGCTCCCTCCTCTTCCTTCGCTCTCTATCTCTCTGGTAAGCACGCATGCCTTCTGACAATAAGAATAATTTAATTTAAAATGTTTTTTTGAAGATTTGGTATTAAAAGCAAAAAAGAGGGCCAGCAGGTGGTGTGGTGGTTGAGGTGACTGCAGTTTGAGTCCAGACCTGTCAGCTTGCTTTCTCTCTCTCTCTGTCTCTCTCTGGTAAGCTTGTGTGACCTGTAGCAAATTAAAAAAATAATAATAATAAGTAAAATTAAATAAATAATTCTTTAAAAATCCAAAAACCAAAAAGGAATGTAAATTGTCACATTAATAATTTTACATGAAGGAAAACTGAATAGGCAGTATTTTGAACATATAAATTCAATATACATATTAAACGTTAACATATATTATCTAAATATGTATTTATTAATATATGTAATATACATAAATAATACCTAAGATACATTGTTAATATTGATTTCAATTTTTGTTTCTTTTTAATTTTTAAAATGTGCCTAATAGAAAATTTAGATAGAAAATTATTAAGATTAAGAAAGCATGTTTATACAAATTTTCTATCTTATCGTATCATTTCTCTTTGACAGCATTGGCTAAACCCACGGGGCAGTGGCAGGATCTGGTCCACTGAACGACGGGCCAGCCTGCTGGAGCAGGAGGAAAGGGAGCAGGTGGCTTGGGGCCCACAGAGACCTGCCTCTGCTCGCTAGCAGAGAACGCTAGGAGGCCAGGCACTGTAGCCCCCGCAAGGCTGGAAGCCATGCGGCAGACCACGACTTGGGTCCACAGGTTGGCTTGAAAACATGGTGGGTGCATACTTGTCAAGGGTACCTCTCTCTCTCTCATACACAATGCATGTGTGCACTCTCTATCATTTTATATATATATATATATATATATATATTTTTTTTTTTTTTTTAAAGAGCAACACTAAACATAGAATGCTTTATCTTAAGTACGAGGATATTTTTCTGGGTGATTTCTATTACTGGCATATGGAGTACTTTGTTAGGATACTTGTTAAGACATTCTAGAACTAGTGAGAACTAGTGTTTACTTTGTATTTATTTTGTTTTGTTTTGTTTTTAAAGAACATTGAGGGTGGACCAAATAACAGTTTGAGTCACGTCCAGTTGCAAATCTGGTGTGCGTTCCACTTTGTCACCTCTAAATCTGAATGGAAATTCCTACTATGGAAGTACGTTGTCTGTAAGGAGCAACTGCAGCGGTCCTGACAGTAGAAAAGCGTTTCTAAATGACTTTCTAGGCTGGTATTTCTGAAATTTGATAAACACTGCTTTGGAAAATCTGTGTTTAATTTTCAGGTATTTTTCTATTTATTTAACTAGCATTAATTGAGACCACAGATAACCGATGAGGAAAGAGAGTTGGCAAATAAGAGTCCTCATCAGTCATTGCTGATTTTGCTTTTCTGATGGTAGCTATTCTAACAGGACTGAGGTCAAGAAAAATCTCTTTTTCTTCTTCTTTTTTTTTTTTAGAGGTTTTTGCCTTAGTGTGTATGCGATCGCTAGAGAGAGAGAGAGTGAGAGTTAGAGACAGAGACAGTGAAAGGGAAGTGAGAAATCACCCCCTGGGGGGATGGCCATGCCACAATCCCTTCTCTTCCATTCTCCTCCTGGGATCTTGGGCACGCATGCACACACACTGGGCGTGAGTTGCAAGCCACTGGGTCTGGGACTCACACCAGGGTTGTCTATGTGGGAGTCCAACAATGTAACCACTATCCCATATGCTGCTCCTTCAAGAAAAATCTCTTCTTAAAGGGTCATTTGACCAGGTCGGGTCCACTCAGTTGGTTTCCCTATTTTAAGGTAGGGATTTGGACCTTGATTCTATCTCCAAAAATGCCTTCACAGCAACGACTAGATTTGCATTTCATTGAATAACTGGGAGAAGCTGTGTTTATATCAGGGCTAGAATTCTTGAATTCCATCAGCAATTCTGCTTATCGTGGATGGTTAGACCAAAGCCTCTCTGTGGAATCTCCATATGAACTAAGGCCTGAATGATGAGAAAGAGCCAGCCCTGTGCAGATACTGGGATAGGGTGGAGGGAAATGATAGCTAGATTGAAAGGGCAAAGGCGAGCCCCCAAGGCCTGGGGGCCGGCCAGGGATCAGTGTTTTTAAGAAACAGAAAGTGACTACCCTGTGAACTGGAGAGTGCAGAGATGCATCTACAAAAGCAAACAGAAGGTATTAGGCCTTCAGGAATGAAGAATCTATTCTAATTGCAATGGAAATCATTGAAGAGTATGTGAATGAGGGACATTTTCAAAGAGACTTTATTTTCTGTAGTGGCCTCCTCAAAATGCAGGCTCGGTCATATCGCAATGGAATGGTCCTTTTCTGGTCCTATATTTCTTTTTCCTGGTGATTTATCACACAAGAGCCAGATTCCTGGGTTCTTGTCTCCGCCATTGCAAAACTTATATTTGACATCCACCTCCCTGGATTTGTTTGTACAGTTTTGAGTGCTCTGACTCACTACTGATTAGAGTTTGTAAAGTGTATAAAAATAACTACAGGTTGTAGGGAGAACATCAAAAGTAAAGACTTCAAATTTCTAATTGTATAGTCTTTGATTAAAATAAAGATTAGTCCAACTAAGAGTAGAAAGATAGTTCTTTAAAATCTTGAGGGGGTTGGCCATATAGCCTCATGATTAAGAGAGCTGGATCCAACATGACCGATCACTCTTCAAATCCTAACCCCGGCAGCTTTACCAACACACTGGGCACATGTGTGTGTGTGCCCCAAATTGTGACGGGATGGAGAAGTGGAGGAGAGGGGTTGTGGTATGACCATGACCCATTGAGGGGAGCTTCCTTCCTTCTGCTGAGCACATGCATCCTCTGACCTGTGCGCCCTCAGCCTACGCTCGCTGCTTTCTTTGATTTATCCCTTGGGGGGTTATTTCTATTCTTTTGCACTTGCTATGTTGGATAATCTGCATAATCCACCAAGAGCCCTGATATTTGGGAATTACTCGAAGAATTATAAATACAATTTTAAAGTCATTTCAAAAACTGACACCTTCCGAAGGCGCACAGACCACCACGGGTTAGAATCCAGTGAGAGGACGTCCCTGCGTCTGTTGTGCCAGGACTAAGTATGCAAGTTACCAGGAAGGGACAGTGAGCAACCGCGTTAGGCCTTACCCTTTCTATTCTTCCCGTAGTTTCGACTCTCTTCCTCTTTTTCAGAAGCGCCAACCTCTTGTATTTCCCCTTCATGTGTCTCCTTCCGTCTTCCTTCTCCTTTGCTGTCAGACGGTCTTAACCATCACGTGATGTTCATATTTATGCCTTTGCACCGTTCTTCCAAGTGATCCCACGTCTCAAAACCCCCTTTCTTTTTAGCTCTCTTTACAAAGTCTATACTCTACCATTAAGCAAAAAGTCTACTCTAGGCAAAGCGAGAAAAAGAAATTGGTCACTATTCTTTAATGTTTCCTTTAAGTCCTTGTTGACTTATTTTCTAGCAACTCTGTCAAGCATCCAAACAGCTCACGCTTTCTTTTTCTTTTCTGATGTTAAAGTTCTGATTCAGCTAGATCCTGTTGGAAAACTTTAATAGATATTAAAGTTTAAGTAGTGATGGGTAGTTCTCTGTGTTCAGGGAGAGTATACACGTTAACACTGAACAACTGATTCACCCAAGAGACCGAGGATTTAATCAGATGCTCAGAAGAATCAGGTTAGATGCCGACCATGCCTGATGTCCCCATGAACCCCCTGTGCAGGAAAGCAGCACCAGGCTCTTTGTTTATTATTTTAAAAAAATCATTAATTGAGTTGCATTATTATTATTTTTAAATTTGCCATAGGGAATATGCACTCACTAGAGAGAGACAGACAGAGAGAGAGAAAAAGTAAGAAAACAAAGCACTAGGCTGGGACTCAAACCACGGCTGGCCATGTGGGAATCCAGTGCCGTAACCAGCATGCCACCTGCTGGCCCCCCTTTGTACATTTCTGTGTAGAGGGAGATGTTAACTTGACCAGCATAGGTATTTGGTCAGTGAAGACCCACCCATTAAAAAAAAATGCTGATAAGATAAAGTGGTATCAAAGGTTTTGCCCAAGATGAGCAAGATAATGGCTCAATCAGCCTATCTCTTTCCAGGGTTTTCCAGAAGGATTTCCCAGAAAGAGTGCAAGAGTATGAGACCAGTCAAGAAATGCAGAGACCCCATAGGAGAGAGACCATGTGGGTAATGAGAGACTTAAAGGATACTGAAATGCACCCTGCCTTACCTTCTCCTTAAAATCTACTGGGTACAGGACCAGTAGATGTTATAAAGGCTACATCACTAGACTCCCAGATAATCAACCACAGTTTGAGATCTGGACCCGGCGGCTTAATACTTACACTGGGCGTGTGTGCATGAGTGCCCAAAACCATGACAGAAGAATGGAGGAGAAGAGATTGCAGTGTAGCCACTCCCTGGGGAGTGGTTTTTCACTTTCTGTCTCTGTCTCTCTGACGAGTGCATGTATCCTATGGCAAAAACATCTCCCAGGAGCCTGGCAGGCTAAGGTGGGGTGCAGGGAAGTAAAAAATGACCATGAGGCACAGATATTGGCTTTAAGATGGCTCCCCATTAACCTGGGGAGATAAGACTCAAGGCCCTTGGGAACAAGAAGGGAGTCATATTAGGGCTAGAGGTCTTCTACCTGGGTCTTCTTTCTTGTACAAATGATTACCATTATTTGAGAGACATTTTTGCTGTAGGGTTTATGCACTTGTCAGAGAGACAGAGACAGAAAGGGAGAATTCACCCCCCCCCACCAGGGCGATGGCCAGGCTGCAATCCCTTCTCCCCCACTCTCCTCTTGGGACTTTGGGCACGCATGCACATGCACCTGGTGTGAGTTTCAAGCCACTGAGTCCAGGTCTCTAACCATGGTCTACCACATGGGAGTCCAGTGGCTTAACCACTACTCTATAATATCGTTCAAGTTCCTGGACCTTGGAAATACTTCTGGAGATTACTTTCCATGAAATATTGCTCCAAAATAAGCTATTTCACCAATTAGACTAGTGGAAAACCGTGTGGCATTAGCCCAGGATAAGCCAGCCTCCACTGCTGAGTGGAACCTTAGACATGTGGCTGGCAGTTTTGCGAGGCCCTGGTGCTGGGAGCTCTGCCTGCTGCCGCAGCTGCCCCACGTGGCCTCTCAGGATGTCACCTGGGGCAGGCCGACCTGCCGAATGACCCGCCCTGTTGGCTCAGACCAGAGCACCGCTGCAGTACTCAGTTCTGCTGTTCCTCATTGGGAGTAGGGAGGGCAACCGAGGCAGTTAGGAAACCCAAGAGACGCCTACTTTGTAATTAACCAGGAGCTGCACCGAATAGTGATTGTACCCTGACAGCAGGAGGGCGACTCTGCTGGGCTTCCAGCCTGTCAGGACGCGCATCTAGGAAGAGAAGCTCTTAGCATCTGCTGTGGTTCTGAGAGTGAAAGGTAGAACCATGCCGTTGGTAACCGAGATGGCCCGGTCTCCTCTTTCCGTTCTTGAAGTGCAGAAAGTTCAAGATCTAAGTCATGGGTGGAACTAATGAGAAGCAAAACAAACAAATGAACAACAACAACAACAAAACAGAAAAAAACAAACAAACCAAAAAACCAACAAAACAAACCCTACAACTCCTTGCTGGAAAGAAGCTTTTAGGGTTCAAAGCTTATTCCCAGCCACGCCGTGATGGCTCCATTTCGTATGCATGCCTTGTTTGTTAGGATCTAGTTAATCGTGTTGTCCCTTTACTGTAGATCAAAGAGGGCGAGGCCTGCTGTCTACACTGCCCGAGCAAGGCCTTGTTCCCCGAGAGTGCCCTGGACCGCTTGGGGACAGAAACAGCGCCCAAATTCTGTCACCCCCTCCCCAGTTTATTTCCTGAGAGAGAGAGGAAAGCAAGCATCCCCATCAGGGTCTCAGGTCCCAATCTGCCTGTGTGCTCCCACCCCACACCTTCCCAGCCTGCGAGGGGCCTGGGTGCCGGCTCTGGCAGACACAGGTTGACCAGGGAACAGATCCGTGGGCCCTGTGTGGACCCACACTGCCTAGCAGCCGTGTTACTCTTTCACCACCCAGATGGCCCCCACGGGAGTCTGCTTATTCCAAAGAGGTTTGCTTGGTCCATTGTCACCTTCCTGATCACGGCTAGATTCAAAAGTTAGACCCATTTCTCAAAGACATTTGGGTTAATGCTCACGATCTTGCAATTGACTTCTCTAGAAAAACGAACAAGTGTAGCTGCCTTCACATGTCTGGCAATCTTCTGGGTGGCCCAGACTCTGAGTACTGGAAAGGTAACACCGGAAACACCAACTCTTCCCAGTCTTGGTTTCTGGAGAATTAGATTTTGCTCTTCAGCCTCTCTTCAGCCACATGTGCTCTGTGGACTCCGAGCTGACACACCTGATGTAAGTGTGCATAGTTCTCCTGAAAAGAGCTCCCAGACCTTCCAGTACAGTGCGTGATGGAGAGTCTTACAGGAGGATGCAGCTAGGGCACTGTCGAGGTCTTCAGGGGCTGCTGCCCACGGATCCTGTGGTTATGAAGGAAACGGGTCTCAGTACAGACACGAGCTCCACTGTGTTAAAAGATGTGCCCTAGTCTCACCACTCCTAGATCCAACTGCTTGTTGTGTAAAAGTGGTGGATTAAAAAGAACCACTAACTGCCCTGTGGGTTACCTAACTCACTGCGTGCCAGGCGCTGTACCTAAGAACTTTAAACGATCAAGTCCTTTAGCCTTCATGATTCCCTTATAAGGTGGGTATAATTTTTGTACTTTACAGATGGGGAAATTACGGTGCAGTGAGATAATAAGAAACCCGTCTAAGGATGCTCAATGAGAAGGCACCAAAGGGATTCAAATGTAGATTAACCTCCTGGTTCTAACCCAAGGATACTCTATGCTGCTCCTAAATGGAACTTTCTCCAAGTGATAAAGGAAGCAGAGTGTTGCCACCTCTCACATGGCACTGTACAGATGCAAATCTCAAACAAATGCTTTCATCGAATTGGCATAAATAGTCTTTCTAATCTTATAGATACTGTTTTCGTGTCTTAAAAATACTTTTACAGCAGATGGACTGAGAAGCAACATATATTTACTATAATTTCATATGGCTAGTCTGCAAAAAGGTGAAGGGAGACAGAACTCATCCTTAACGATAGTCCAAAAGATGTATCGGTTTGGGATCAGCAGGTGGCACAGTGGTTAAAGTGTTGGACTCCCACATGGTCGATAGTAGTTCGAGTCCCAAACTTGAAGACTTCAAACTCAGGCTGGGTACACGTGCACATGTGCCCAAAATCCCGAGAGGAAAACAGAGGACAAGGGATTGTGATATGGCCATCCCTCCTGGGGGTGGGGGGTAATTTCTCACTTTCTCTCTGTCTCTCTCTATGTCTCTAGGGAGCATGTGTGCCATATAGCAAGCTATCTCTCAAGGACAAACCCAGATGTATCAAGTTAGTAGACTTTGCCGCACTCCAAGTCTGATTCTATTTAGAGATCAACTGTCTACTCTTATAACAGTAACAATGGAGATTTTAAAAGACATACCTCACTCCTGTCCGGTCCTAGTCTAACAGACAACCTACTGCTAGTACTTTTACGATGCTACAGAGCTGAATCACAATGTGGATGCAGTTTGCAACTGCATGCAAAGGACTGGACACCGTGGTAGCCTTCCCCTCCTTCCTGCATTGTCTGAAGTGTAGAGACGTATGGCACATGCTTAATGTTCTTATGTAAACAACTCATCGATGTTGAGCGTTTTTCTTTCTCTTTCTCTCCCTTCTCTATTGTGAATGTTCTGAAATGGCCATCTTGTTATACGTAGCTATTCTTTTTCTCTCCGTGCCCTCTCTATTTCCCTTCTCCCCTTTTCTCCCTTACTCTGTTCTGTTCCCTGCCTTTTTTCCCTTAGAATAAATTGTGAGGAGTGATTGAAAGATACAAATGATTTTGTGGCTCTTCAAACCTCTTGCCAAATTATTTACCAAAGAAGATGTTTTTTTACTGATCTAAGTTAAAATAAGCAATGTCTGGGGTACATTTCCTTTCTCCTTGCCAGAATTGCTCATCGTCATTTTAAACTTAATGTAATGATCGAATGTTTTCTCATGAACAAAATTCAACATTTTTTTGTGAGGGGAAGATTCCTTTTAATGTTGTTTATCTTTTAGATTACTAGAAAGGAAGCATTTTTAGAATTAAAACCTGCTCAATTACCTGTACTTCTCTTTTAAAGGTAAACCAGCAAAACCAGTCTGCTCTCCCATAGCTGCGGAAGTGACACGGGACACCTTACTGTGTCTGTTAGTTGTCCCCTCCTTGTCCACTCAAGACCTGGCACTGTTACCTCAGCAGAGGAAAAGAAGTTCCACTGGGCTACTATACTTTTAAAATTTTACTTTTTTTTTTAAACCACAGCCTTAATTTGCATTTAGAGGTTCCCATTTTCTTTCTCTCAATGTTACCCAATTAGATACCACAAAGTAACTGCTGCCGCTCAGACTGGCAGTAGAAGCGCCTGTGGTTCTAATGAGAAAGGCGCACCCAGCCTCCCAAGAGCAGGCCTGGTCTATAGACCCGCTCAGTGACTAGTCCTGGTGTCCACTCCTCCTTTGCGGACACTTGAGAGGAGGACAATGGACCAGGGCTCAGTATGGCTGAAAACTCGTTCTCTCACACATATAAATATTTGTTTAAATAAAGATTTAGCTAAATGATTCAATCTCACGTAAATTAGTCCCCTATTCCTAACCTTGGGAAATCTATTTTTTTTCTTGCCTGTCTCCCTGGGTTTTTGCTATAGGGTGCTTGCAGTCACTGGCGACAGAGACAGAGAGAGGGAAAGTGAGAGATTACCCCCTGGGGAGATGGCCACACCACAATCCCTTCTCCTCCATTCTCCTGTCACAATTTTGAAAACACATGTTCACGTACCCGGTGTGATTTTTCAAGCCACTGGGCCCAGGATTTGAACCATGTTTTGCCATGTGGGAGTTCATCACCTTAAATACCACACTACCTGCTGGTCCCATGTATGTGTGTGTGTGTGTGTGTGTGTATCTCACAACTTATTTATTCATATGTTATGTGAATCATTTTTATACATTTTAAAAACTTTTGACTTTGAAAAACATAAAAATTATAGTTATGAGACTAATACCCTTGTAAACATTTCATCTACATTCATGAATTATCAGCATCTTCCCACACGTACTTTGTCCCCTTCTCCTTGGATTATGTTGAATCCATAGTCTGCTCCATCTCCGCTTCCACCAATGGATTATGTCTGTAGCACTCTGGTCCTCCCAGACTCCCCTTGACCTGTCCCGCTGCCCGGCCCTCCACTGTGCTTCCCGGAGCTGGGGCTCCCCTGGCTCCCTGATGGTGCCGTAGGGTAGGACTCAGTCCTTGCCTGGGCGACGTCAATCAAGTTCCTTGTGTATTTCTTTCTTCTTCTTCTATTCATTATTATTATTATTACTTTTCTTGCAAATATATGTCCTTGCCCCTCCTCTCTTTTATCCATCGGCTGGTTAGAACAGACACACCAGTGATGCTAGTGAAAGAAGGAGGGAGAGTCAGTCTCTCTCTAGGTTTCAGGCAGCATTTAGTTCACACCCAGTTTTAACCTGTTATATTGTTTGCTGTCTGAAGTGGGGACAAGGATTAAGAATCGCTTACAGGCATCAGCGAGTGGCATAGTGGTTGGAGGGCTGCATTCCCACATGGCCATTCACAGTTCAAGTCCCAGACCTGGTGGCTTGGGAGTCACACTGGGTGTGTGTATGTGCATGCCCAAAATCCCAGGAGGAGAATGGAGATGGGAATGTGGCATGGAAAAAAAAAAAAGAACCAGATTACATACATCATTCTATAAAACAGGAGCCCAAGATGGAAACTAAGCCCTTGTTTCTAACGTTCTGCAAGAAGCTTTTGCAAACTTTCTGAAACAGGAAACTAGGATAATTTCTCTGGCTTCGTAAGTTCCTCTGCAAGGGCAAGTAAGTGCCATTTTGGGTGTTCAGAAGAGAAATTCCCTCTCGCACTGGAAGCATGCTTTCTGGACGACTGCATACAAGGTACACATGGCTGTCCTGGGAGCCATCTGTGGGGTTCCTCTCAGAGCTGCTTGGCCTCTGCCTTCCCACCTTTTGAGTTCCTCATGACCGAAGACTCCAAGACCTCTGGGATTTATAACTCAGCTCTTGGGCAGAGGTTTTGTTTTGTTTTTTATCTATCAATCACAAGTGGATTAAATTTCTGTGACTCATAGAGCCTTACTGTAGATATTGTGAAGACATTTACTCCAAGCCCCAAGTAACTATGTCAACAAGACTTGTTCCCAGGAATCACGACTGGTTTGGTGGACACAAGCCAAGTAACAGTTGGTCCAGTTGGTAGTGTTTCCGATCCGGAGATTCTTGCTATCATGCTTGGGGCTTAGTTTATAACGCCAAACTAGAAATCACAGGACTAGGGAGATCAAGGTAGAAGCAGGGGTGGAAGGAGACTATGGCAGAAGCAAAAGCAGGGCTATTTATAAGACAGATGGCAGGAAGATGGGATGAGGTCACTATAATCGAAGTTTAGAGCATTTTCATCACCCCCAGAAGGAACTTGATCTACCCAGTAGTAGTCGTTCCCCATTCCTATACTTTGCTCTCCACTGCCCAAACCAGTCTTGCCAATCACTCATCAACTCTCCGTGTCTACAGGATTGACTATTATGGACAAGGCATGTAAAAGAAATGCAGTACTTGTTACCGACTTCTTTCAGTTAGTGTTGTTTTCAAGGTTCATCCAGGCTGTAGTATGTATTAACATTTCATTTCTTTTTATTGCTGAAGAATACTCTATTGGGGGCCAGCAGGTGGCATGGTGGTTAAGGTACTGAACTCCCACATGGTTGATCTCAGTTTGAGTCCCAGATCTGGCAGCTTGAAAAATCACTCTGGGCATCTGTGTGTGCATGCCCAAAATCCTGAGAGGAGAGTGGAGTGTAGAAATTACAGTGTGGCCATCCACCCTGGGAGGTGATTTTTCACTTCCCCTCTCACTGTCGTTTTTTGTCTCTCTCCTGTGAGTGTGCAAAAACCCAAACCCAAACCAAACAAAATATAAAATACACTCTATTGCGTGGACACCATATACGGTTAGTTCTCCATCCATGGGTTCTGCATCCATAGATCCAGCCAACCGAGGATGCAGCCAGCCCATGCCAATTGTTACAAAATGGGTAAGAGGTGGCTCCCCAAAAGAGATCATAGAGATGCTTATCTGTATTCTTTCCTCTCCGCTTCTGTCGGATGCTAAGATTACTCGTAGGCAATCTGGAAGTGATTTGAAGTTTATGAAAGGATGGATGCAGACTTTAAGCAAATATACCATTTAACATAAAGGATTTGAGCATCCTCAGATTTGGGCATTTGTGGGGGTCTTCAGAACCAGTCCCCCACAGATACAAAGGGATAACTGCGCTGCACTGATTGGTAATTGTAAGGATTATAAAATGGACTGGCTTTTGTTAAATTCCTTAAAAGCCTTCAATGGCTATAAGAGAATATATTATAAAAATAGAATACCAGGCTCTGGTCAGCTACAACTCAGTGCAGCCTATGAAGCCCAGAAGGCCTCTGTGGAGGCTTTAAAGAGAACTTTGATACCTACAATCTGAGGGCAATCTATGTCGAGAAGAACTTTCTGAAGAGACTGTGCAGCCATGAGAAGTCTCATAGGCTGAAGACACAGCCCTGATGGGGAAGCTGTAGAATCCTGAGACTGGATATGGAATATCTGGGTGTGCTCACTTAGGAAGATTGAACTTTTTAAGTTCTCCTGGATCCAGCAGACTGCCATAAGCAGCCCTTCCCCCAAACCCCTGGGGAGGCCTCTTCTTACGGAGGATCTTGTCAAGACCTCACCTGCGGAGATACCTGGCAAGACCTTTCCTCCTTGAAACTCGCCATCAACTTTACAGTTTCCAACCTGATCTCTAACTAGGGTCACAGTAGCATTGGCGAGAGGGAAATGCAATCCCTGCTCCAGAGGGAAGGAGTTTATTCATAGGCAATGTATTACTGGCTGGGAGGTTCTGGCAGGAGTTGGTAGAGTATGTGTGGGAGTGGATTAAAAAGGCTTGGGTGGAGAGATGTTCTGTAAATCTGAACAGGGGACAGTTGTTGACATTGGAATAGTCTTCCATGACTCAGGATTTAATGTCCTGGCAAGAATACCTGACTCCGTTGTAACAGGCGGCGGGATGCCTCCTCGGAACCTGGTCACGATGCTGGTCTGAAGCCATTAAGGAGCAGTTGCTGCACTTCCTTGGCCAAGTGTTGGAGAAGGATTCTAAAGGCTCACAGAGTGGGGGGGAAGGGGGAGCTCATCCTAACCATGTTCCATAGGAGGGCCCAGTGGGCACTGCTGCTACTGAAACAATAAAGAACAAACTTTGGTTGTCTTTCATCAATGGGTAGCTAGTTACATCTTGGAGGATTTCAGTGGTGACTCCTTTCTGTACATAGAAAAAAATGATTCCGTGGTGGAAGTCATGGTCATTTTGTCAACGGGGAGGAGAAAATCCCACCAAATCAGAGGTGACTGGCCAGTGGTAAGATGGCGATGATCGCCACAATGAGCAGCAGACCGGAAATGGCCGCACGGTGCTTACCTGGCGTCAGGCTTCACGGTGGGGCACAGTTATTCAACCGTCTCTAAGGTCTGGTCCAGTTCTCAGAGTCAATCACTGAAGAGGAAAATAACCTCCCTTAAAGAAAGGCCCTTAAGGATCCACTCGAGAATACACTGTATTCACTGCTTCAGCAAGTATATACAATAAACATCCCCCAAATTTACTGCCGGAGGGACCTGTGGGCACTTCCTAGAGAAAAGTGTGCACGGGGGGACGAGGGGGACCTCTAACTTCCTAGGACTATCAGATACATTTTCAGGTGGACACAGCACAAGGACACATGAAACGACCTCATGTCCTGCTACTTCAGTTAGCGCGGGGCTGTTGATGGTGAGCAGATTCCTGACCAAGGCCATCTCACAACGAATCCATGGGCTCATTCCGCGGTCGTTGCCCCACCCTGAGCGTGTGACTGGGACGGTGTACTTAGCTGCTAACGCTCATGTGGTCCCTTGAGTCGTGCAATGAAGAGCCATTATTATCTGAGAGGACAAGGATAAGGCTGTGAAACTACCTTCACCGAGCCAAGGCCGTGGGGCAGAGGCAGTACGATACTCCATGAAAATGCTTGCTTGGTGACACAGTCACGGGATAAGGGGCCCAGGCATTGAGGTGCTCATCTTATTGCTGTTTAGTTAACGCCGCTATGGATGATAGCTGATTGCCATGGAATTACCAAATGAGAGCCACGATTGCTTGCATGTATGTATCAGAAGTGGTATGTGTGCTGGAAGTGGTCAATGCCACTTGATCAAGTAGTGGCACTTGGTTTGCAGCATTAATTCGGAGATCAGGTTCCATTCAATTCCCCACAGTAATGAAGAGCAGGGCAACTCACATCCATGTGGAAAGTACAGTAGTACATAGTCACCGCCTTGGCCCAGGGCTCTGCCATTTCTCTGTTTCTCTGTCAAAATGCAGCACAAAGGGAAATGGATCATCTTGCCATTCTACAGAACATCGTGCTGGGCTACTGTGTTGGTGATACGGGGAGAACGAGATGGTATTGACGCAGCTAGGTCATCTGTGCCGGTGAGTCAGAGGTACGGGCCGTAAAGAGCAAGGTCTGTCACATGTTTGAAGACTTTAGGAGCCAGTGCTCTGGAACAAGTCAGGGGATGTCTTCATCTACTCTGAGGGGAATTAGGAGCCATAGCTCCTTGCAATCTTGCCACTAGAAGCAGTAACGTTGGGTGGATGTAATAGACGTTCTCAGGGCCTTGTCCGGAGTGCATCCCCATTTTCCAGTCCTGTGCTTGGAGGCCTAACTTCTAATTGCCAGCACTGCTTTTTTATTTGGCTTGGGCTTTTCTCCAGACTATGGAAAAGGCCAGAGTACCAGATAATTAATGCCTCCCAAGATCAGTCTTCGACCAGTGGCTAGGAAGTGTTGGTGGGTTCTCCCCCAGGCCTTAGATGGCACAGATTTTAAGCACAACCATCCCTTGATACCTGCAGGGATTGGTTCCGGGAGCTGCCTGTGGACACCAAAATCTACAGGAGCTCAAGTCCCCTATGCACCATGGTATAGTCTGTGCATATGCCATGCACCCATTGTGCTGTGTAGTTTAGATCACTCCAGATGACTTGCACCACCCAGTACAATGCGACTGCTATGCAGACAGTTATTATACTGTATAATGGGAGTGATGATCAGAAGAGTCTGCACATGTTCAGATGCAGTCGATTCTTTTTCCTGAATGGCTTTGACCCATAGTTGGTGGCATCTGCAGAGGTAGAACCTGCAGTTACAGAGAAATGACTGCTTTTCTTTTCCTCTGTACACTCACCGCATCCACTACAGGTGGCTTAGTATATTTTTAGAATTATTTATTTAATTTTATTTATCATTATTATTGTTTTAATATGTTACATGGCATGTGTGTTCACCAGAGAGAGAGAAAGAGAGAAAGCAAGAAAGCAAGTTGCCAAGTCTGGGACTCAAACTGTGGTCAGCCATGTGAGAGTCCAGCATCCTAATCAACATGCCACCTGCTGGTCCCTGGGAGTACTAATAATAGAATGGTACAACATGCTAGGTCTTAGCATCTTGCTTGCCACCAGTTATTGAACTAGCGGTATCTGAGTAGAAATAATCCGGTTACGGACTATCACATAGAGGGTCTTCTTTTCAGGCACCAGTTGCCTTTTGGTTTCCCTAGAGCACTGCCTGAAACAGGAACTTGGGTACAGTTGAAAAATGGGCTGGAGGCTGAGTGGTGGTGTGGCAGTAAAATGGCTGCAAGCCAACTCACATGGGGAGTTCTGAAGTTCATGTCCAAAGACCTAGAGGATGCCAGGAACACGCATGCCCGTAGTCTGGGACCGCTGCGTCTGGAGGTGGATCTGAAATGCTGGGTCCTGTACTGCGTGCTTTCTGCCCATCTCTCTCTCTCTGTCTTCCTCATAAAAGAAACAAATGAATAAACTTACAAAAAAGTAGGCCAATGACTTTAACAGACACATCATCAAAGAAAACATATGGATGGCAAAATAAGCAATGTAAAGATGTCCCGTCTTCGACATCACGGGGAAAATGCAAACTGGAAAACAAGGAGACACAAGCACACGCTTATTAGAACTCCCGACACCCAGAGCACCGACAGCAGCATGTGCTAGAAGGAGTAGAGAGCTTAGGCTCTCGTCCACTGCTGGTGGGAAGGGAAAACAGCCAGACACTTCGGAAGAGTAAATAATTTCTTATAAAACTTACTCTACCAGAGGACCCAGCAATCATGCTGCTTGGTATTTACTTGAAGGATTTAAAAATTTATGCCCAAATGAAAACTCTACATGCAGATGTTTAGGACACGTTTATTCATAATTGCTAACACTTGGGAGCAACTCAAGTGTCCTTCTGTAGGTGAATGGGTAAATAAACTGTGGTGCATCTGCACAATGGAATATTATTCAGCTCTGAAAAGAAATGAGCTAGCACCCACGAGAAAACATGGAGGAAACTTAAATGCATATTATGAAGCAAAAGAAGGCAATCTGTAAAGGGAACCTGCTCTGTAATTGCAACTAAATGCCATTCGGAAAAGTCAAACC
Organism: Tupaia belangeri chinensis; assembly: GCF_000334495.1. Lineage (NCBI taxonomy): Eukaryota > Metazoa > Chordata > Mammalia > Scandentia > Tupaiidae > Tupaia > Tupaia belangeri. Next base: position 2,560,204 of record NW_006159808.1, on the reverse strand, counting down.
TGTGACGATAGTAAAAGTCAGTGGTTGCCAGGGACTGGGGGAGAGGGAGAGGGTAAGATGGTGGAGCACACCTCTGTGTGGAGTGGTGGAACTACTCAGCACAACACACGAATGGTGGGTACCAGAGTTGTCTAGAATATATGTCACCAACTGTCAGCTACGGCTTTGGGTGGTGATGGTGTGTCAATGCAGGTGCACTGATTACAGCAAATGTACCACCGTGGGCCAGGATGTCGGCAATGGGACCCGAGCAGGGCATGTGTGGGGAGTCTCTATACCTGCTGTTCAATTTACTTGTGAGCCTAACATTGCTCCAAAAAAGTCTATTAAAAATAAATCATTAAGTTTATTAAGTACTTTCCCAAGGCCGATACTCTTGGAAATATTGATTTAAAAAAATCGTTCTTTATTCATAACAGAGCATGCACATGACAGAGTGATGGAGAGAGAGAGGGGCACCCTCCATAGGATCAGTCATGCTGTGATCCCCTTCCTTCAGTCCTCCAACCCATCAGATCTTTGGCACTTGTGCACATGTTGAGTGTGTTTAAATTTGACCAGCCAGATTCGAACCAGATTCGAACCACAGTTGCCATGTGGGATCTGGATTTTCTTGAGCAGTGTTTACTGCTCTACCATGGAGCCAGCCCAGTAGGGGACTTCTGAAAACAACAAAGAATGCAGCCATAAACCACCCATCGGAAAGGGGGAGTCAGGGACATTCATTTCCTGACTTCAGCATGGCGGACTACTCTCCATTCAGTAGGTAAGCCAGCCCTGTGGCATTATGACGGCTCTGGGGCAGAAGAAGGCAAGACAGGACAAGGAGGGAGGAGGCACTTGAGGTGGGAGCTGGGCAGCAGGATGTAGTGGATTGCTCACAGTACCACAGCCCGCCTCAAGGCCAGCAGGTGAAGACGCAAGGATTTTGAAAGAAGGTCCAGGTGAGGGCGGACACGGGACAGTTATGCAGAGGTGCTATTGAAACCATGGAAACGAATGACTTTGCCAAGGAAGAGGTGGAGGACACAAAAGAGCATGTGCATTCTAGAGGTTGGGGGGAGCGTGTGGCATGGAGGCTAAGTGACCGGACCCCCACAGGGCTGATGGCAGTTTGAGCTTCGAACCTGGCGGCATGTGTGTGCATGTCCAAAATCCAACGAAGAGTATAGAAGAGAAAAGATTATGGTGTGGCCATCTGCCCTCAGGGAATGATTTCTCAGTTTCCCTCTCTCTGTCTCTCTGTTTCTCTCTGGCAAGTGCACGTGCCCTATGGGAAAAACAAAACAACAAAATAAAAATAAACAAAAACCAAAAAGAAGGAAGAAAATTCAGTGAGGAATAAGACTTGATGGCCTGACATGTACTAATAGAGAACCGAGAGAGCCTAGTGTCATGAAAAAAGAGAGTGAAAATTCTCAAAAGAGAGAAATACCACAGAGAAATCCAGTGAAATCAATACATTCACTGCACTAATTAGTAGCTAGGTCACCGCTGACTTCCATCTGTGCAAGTGTGATAACACAGAAAGGAGAGAAGCCAGCTCCCGGGGGTAGCAGCCGAGAGAGCACCTGAGTGTGGAAACACCCCAAGGTGACTCCCTGAGGGCCAGAGCAGGCACACTGTGTTCTGGATTGACAGGGAGGGAGAGTCTTTCTCCGGTGGGTGATCAGGTTCCAAGCTGTGAACTAGTCACCTGGAAGGTTTTCTTTACTCCCCTAAACTAGTCCGGTTGACCAGGTCCTTACTGAGGAGTCTCAGCCGCCTTCGGAAATGCCACCCTTCTATGTACCCCACCGCTTCCTCTACAAAAGGAGACATGAGGAGAGCAACTTGGTGTTCTCCTCTAACCACCAGGATCTGAGCAAGGCCTGGGGTTGTCTGGAGCCTGGAAGCAGGAGGAAAAAGGGATTAAAATAAGCACAAAGCGTGTTTACGTAGTCACAGGAAACTTCCCACGATATATTAAAATGGAAACAAAGAGATCACACTCGAGAATGGGATGCAAATGTTGAATTTCTCCTAATCCACGGAGGCCAATTTTCTTGACAGTAAAAAGCCTTGGAAAAGAAAATGAGTCGAATGCACCGCTGTTTCTGCTGGCAGCCAGCTTTTCAGCACCCGGACACACTGTCCCGCTCATTTTCTCCTTCATTATAGGCAGGCGGGAGCTTGAAATGCCCCGCCGCTGCAGAGGGGCCGTGCAGATGGGTATCACAGGCAATTGCAGTGTGACTCACGCGCTGAGCTCGGGAATCTTGGGAGTTGAACCGAGGACAAGATGGGAGGGGTTTCCTTCCCCCAGGCTGGTCTGAGGGGTGTTCTCAGGCGGCTCTCTGCACACGCCCTGCTCTAAGCGCCAGTGAACTCGGCTGCTGAGCCGGACCGCCTCCTGGTGCCTGTTGCTCTCCGTGTTTTTTTACTCACGGTAGCTCTGTGCTCTGCTGTGTTCTCACTGTTTTATTTATTTATTTTTCTGAAGCTGCCCTCACTTCCTATAGGAGTTCCTGAAAAATTGCACAGCTAAGATCGTTGCGAGTCATCAGAGCATCACTTAGAGTTTGGAGGGAAATTATTGTTGGTGAGCCCAAAGAACCGATGCGGATTTTAACCCTTGGGACATTTGTTAGACGACACCAGGAGAGATGGTTAGGGTTAGGGCTGAGGAGAGCTGACGGGGCAGTGCCCCCCTCCTTGTCTTGTCTTCATCCCCTTCTTCCCTTTCCTTTAACTTTCATGTGTCCTCTTCCTTCTTTTTTCCTCTTTATTTATTTCTTCTCTGAGCAGGAGACACAGAACCCCCAGCAGGGGCTTTTTTCAAATATGTTGCCAGATGGTGCGTGTGCTCCCCAGAGACACAGAGAGACAGTGAGAGGGAAAAGCGGCCCCGCGGGGGCATGGCCAACCAGATCACTTCCCCTTCACTTCTCCATCCTGTCAGGATTTGCGGCACACACGTACATGTTCCCAGCATGTTTTTAAGCCTCTGGGGTGAGAATTTGAACTGTGGTGAGGCACATGGGCTCCGGTTCCTTTAACCGGTAGGCTACGGCCCTCCTCTTCTTCCTAATAGCCTCCTCTTCTCACAGTTACCGGGATTGCAGCACGGAAGAACCTATTTTAAATGGCATGAAGGCGTACGCTATTCTTTTGTGCTTATAATGATCAGCCCCGCGCTATTTGGAAATCAAGATCAAAGATGGTAACATGGACAGGCACCCAGAAACAGATCATGGTTCTCCCCCTTCCTGCCTGCACCTGAGCCGAAGTAGAAACCGTGGCCTTGGCCATGCTGGTTCTCACCGACTGGATGACGGCAGGCTTCCTACTACGTCTTTTTAAACAAGAATTATTTATTTAATTTTATTTACTATTATTATTATTTTAGTTTGCTATATATAGGGCACTTGCACTCACCAGAGAGAGGCAGAGAGAGAGGGAAAGTGAGAAAGCAAGCTGCCGGGTTCAAGACTTGAACCGTGGTCAGCTGTGTTGGAGCACCCTACAACCATGGCACCTGCTAGACCCACAACTCTGGGTCTCATCTCCCTTCCCTCACTCCCTAACGATCCTCAGCGTACTAACAGAATTCACCTCTGCCCTGTTGCTGACAGGGTCTACGTCCCTGAAGTCCAAAATTCCTAGAGCAATCATTAACTTTCCTCAGCTTCGGAGGTTGTAGTAGTTACTTTCCATGTGTCTGAAAAACCCATACTGAACATTCCTTTTTATTATTTTTTTTTAAGAGGGATTTTTGCTATAGGGTGCATGCACTCACCAGAGAGATAGACAGAAAGCAAGAAATCACCACCCGGGGGGATGGTCACGCTGCAATCCCTTCCCTGGCTGAACAGGATTTGAATCCTGGTCCCTGGCAGCTTGAGAAACACACCAGGTGCATGGGTGTGTGTGTCTAAAATCCCAACAAGACAGAGAAATGGAGAAGGGATTGTGGTGCGACCACACTATTGCGGGGGGAGGGGGGGGACTTTCTTTCTCTCTCTCTCTGGAAAGTGCTTAATTCCTCTAACAGAAAAAAGAGAAGTCTCACATTGTGGATGGTCAGCCCTAGCTGAAGTGTCAGTAAGACGTGAGCCTTTTAGGACCAGCGCCTTGAGAACCCGCTTCGCTCTCTGATCGGGACAACTTAGACCAAAACATTTACAAAGGTCCTGCTCTCTCAGTGGCTCTGCAGGGTTGTCATTGTCTAGAAACAAGATGACCTGCCACCAGCCAACCACACCCTCCCACTGCGTAACTGTCCTGCAAGTGCATCCAGACAGCATGGCCGTAGCAAAGAAGTCAACTCTAAGCATCGGCAGCACGGACCGCTCCCTCGCACCAAGCTTCTGGTCCTGGGACTACACCAGCTGTGAGCTTTCTGAATGCAATCAATGTCCCCTTTGGCATAGAGGTTTAAAAGCCCCTTTTGGAAACCAGCCAATGGCATAATGATTTCGTTGATGGACTCCCACATGGCAGACCGTGGTTTAAATCCCAGACTCGAAGGCCTGAAACTCACGCTGGGTGCATGTGCACGTGTGCCCAAAATCCTGAGAGGAGAATAGAGGAGAAGGGATTGCAGTTTGGGGAGGAGGGTGATTTCTAGCCTTCTATCTCTGTCTCTCTAGTGACTGCATGTGCCCTATAGCAAAAATCTCTCAAATAAAGAAAAATGTATTATTGCCTTGTATATAAGCACTCAAAGATTAAGTGTTTGACTTGAAGAGAAAGGGTTGCTTCCTGTTAGAAGTTAGAGATGAAAAGGAAAGACTCAGGGACCAGCAGTTAGCGTAATGGCTATGTCGCTGGACCCCCATGCAGTCGACCGCGATTCGCGTTCCAGACCCGGTGGCTTAAACTCGCGCTGGGCGCGTGTGTGTGCATGTCCAAAATCCTGAGAGGAGAAGGGATTGCAGCATGACCATCCCCCCTGGGGGGTGATTTCTCACTTTCTGTCTCTATGTCTCTGTCTGTCTGTCTGGCGAGCACTTGTGCCCTATAGCAAAAAAAAAAAAGAAAGAAAAGAAAAGGAAAGAGTCCATCCCGTCACCCCCATTTGAGCAGGACCACGACACTTCCCATGGGACTCTGCTCAGTTGCTCCCGTCTCTAAGTCAGCCCGAGGTTTTTACTGACCAATCACTCGCTGCCCCATGCTGCATAGATTACACTAGCACATTGAAAAAACGCTGGTAGGTATCGAGAGTTACAAATGCTAGACAGTTTCATTAAACTGGAACCTAGCCACGGCACTCCTGGCTAGAAAGCAGAATTTCATTCAAGGGGTTTTCGTTTCATGGCTGAAGAGATGTTGCATCAAGATCATCAACCTTTAAATAATAACCATTCATGATTTAAATTTAGTTTAAGACCAGTGGGTGTTCAAAATGAAACCCAGAGTTTGTGTCTTTGTTTCTCAGAGAGTGGCTGCAGATGCTAATTTAGATTTGCAGAAAAAAACAATGGTCCTTGGCCAGCGAGGCCTTGCTGCAGGGCGGCCATCGGTGCTCTCCAGGAGGACGGGTCCTACTGACTCCGCTCCTCCCTGTCCTGCTCTCGGACCCAGCGGTTGTTCACGGCCGATAACTGAACACTTGTTGATATTTTCATTTCGCTCCCCCAACTTCTTAGATTTTTATTTCTGCCAGCAAATTTTGAAAATTATCTTATTCACTGGATAGCTCTGCCCCTAAGGAAAGTACAAATTTGAATTAAAAATGAGCTTTGGTGGAGGCAGAAGCTCGCTGGGCAGGAGCAGGTCTCTCGGCCCGCAGCTTGACAGGGACTTCGCCTCAGAGCTTGGCCGGGGCCAACCCCACACTCACTCACTCACCCACCTGCCCGCTGCCGAGCCGCCCAGGATGATAAACACCCAGGACAGCCGTACTTAGCCTTTGAGTGACTGTCCCCAGCTCTGGTGCTGCGGGCATGTTGTTCTGGGCCTCTGTGGTGCTCCTGATGCCCCTCATCCCTGTCGGAGGTCCCCGGTGGGCCAGGGGGCCAGGGCTCCTTCTTCTTCAGCCTAATACACAGGATGAGAGGCTCACTGCGACTCAGGGTCTCCCTGTGAACGCCGGACACCCCGCATCCTACACATCCAGTACCAGGTCGCGGGGTGGAGGTCTCTTCCTGGCTGCAGTCCTGTCCAGCCAGAGCCCACCTGTAGGAATCCCAGGCGGGTTAGTAGCTGATGGGAGCAGGGAAGGATTATTACCACTGTGAGGGTTCGCTGAGGAGAAGCTGAAAGGGAACTACGTCTTCATCTGCTTCAGGAAGGGCCGGGAAGGCTCCGCTTCTGAAGACCTTCAGCTTCTTGGGCTTTGAGATTGAGTGTCCAGGCCAGCATGCATCCCTCTTGGCCAGATGTGACGCTCATGGTTTACCCCGGACCAGAACTTGTCTGATGAGGACTAAGGGCCGTGGACGACACTGTGCCCAAGAGCCACAGAGGGAGAAGGGGAAGGGGAAGGGGAAGGGGAAGGCAGGCGGCCCTGGGACAGAGGAGGGGGCTCCTCACTGTCTAGGGATGGATGCTGTGGGGCTCAGGGTGAGGGTTGCCTTCTCAGAGCTGACTCACGGCAATTGTTGCCATAAGGAACAGTATAAGCACCTTACTCACATGTAATTCCAATAGTAAGTGAAAAAGCTTATGAAAAAAAAAACAGCTCTGCATTTGAGCCTTACATGTATAGAGAGTCTTTCTGCAGACAAATGACAGAAGAAGATTCTTCTTCTTGTGTTTGTGGGGCCAGGTTACTCTGGCAGATACTGAGGCCTGTTGGGGAAGGAGGGGAGAGTAGCCAATGTGGGCCCAACGTTTGATTTCAAAACATCAGCAAAGCCCCTACCCCAGTTTGAAAAGCTGATTCATTTATTCTATGAGTGAGAGAGAAAGAGAAAGAGAGAAAGGAAGAGAGAGACAGCATGCCCAGCAGGGGTCACCGGAATGCACCCGGCCTCAGCCTGCCCATGGGCTCACGCATGCCTGGTGTTCCGGGGGTTGAGGGGGTCCTCTGGCTGCGAGTGTCGCACTTTCCCACGTGGGTCGGCCTTTCAGAGTGTAGCATTTTATGGCACGCCACTGTCTGGCCCCCGGGGCAGCCCTTTTTATAGAAGAAACTGAACTCTTACTAAACTCACCCATCCTAGTAGGTGCCATTTATAACACTTTTTTGGCTAGTTTTTAATTTCTTTTCTTATTACGACTCTCTCTTCCCACTGTCCCTGTCCCACCGTTTTCCTACTTTACTAGCACTAGAATATTTTTTGAACTTGCCCAAGATCATATTTTACAGCTGATTGTCTGGGTTTAGGATGTGTGTGCTGCTCAGAAAGGGTGCTTTAAACACTCAGTAGTTCGAAGACAATGAACCAAAGGGACTGCAGTGTTCAGTTTTGGTTTTCACAGAGAGGGCCAGAACTGTGGTTTGAATGTTTGTCCTCTCCAAAATGCATGTCCAAATTGAATTGCCATTATAATGGATTAAGAAGCAGAACAGTTAAAAACGTGATTAAACCACGAGTGCTGTTATCCTGGGAGTGAGTTTATTATAAAAGGGTAAGTTCAGGCTTCCCCCCGCCCCACCTTCCGCCATGGGATGATGATCGTGAAAGACCTTGCCAGTTATTGCTTTCTGATCTGGGGTTTCACAGTCTGCAGAGCCAGCAATGCCCTTCGTTATAAATTACCCAGTCTCAGCGTTCCGCACAGCAACAGGGAGAGGACGTCGGCAGCCGGCGTCACGCACACGCTACGGTGAGAGGGAGAATGCGAGGCCAACTTTCCCATAAGCTTCTCTGTGGAGGGAAGGGGACAGCTCTCTCCAGACGAAGTCCTGGTTCATAGTGTTCATGCTCCCTGTGGGATAAATACTCCCGCTGCAGCTAGTTTCAAGCTAGCAAGAAAGGCTACTGAATGTGGAGTTGGGAAAAGATGTGAACGACTGGAGTTTGGAAAGTAGAACTAGCTGGCTCCAGCACACTCCTGGACTAAAACGCAGCCTGGGCACAAGAAACTCAACGTGTTTTTATCTATCGTTGTTACTATTGTGGTTATTATTGTGACTCTCCTCTTTTATATCCAGTAATGTGATGAAGAACTCTAAAAAAAAAGGCTTGACTTGCAGCATTTGCTAATTTCCATGAAAATATCCATCTGATGGGTGATTCAAGCTACCAATAGTTTAACATTTGAATGCTGAATCTCTTGAATGTTTTACAATCTGCCCTCTTAAGCTTGTAACACACTGCTCCAGCAAACAACTGTTATATGAGTTGGTTTCCAGAAATACCTGCTTTTATCCCCAGAATTTTGCTCATAAACATTCAAAAGACAGGTTGTAATTTTTAAATTCTGTGTAAGTGAACTTTTTCTCTTCTGAGTAATACCCTAGGGATAAGTTTTCTGTATCTTTTCCCCAACTCTTCCTTCTTTCCTGAATTGAATAATTTTACCTCTAAATTTACAAAAAGATTTTGAAATACAATCGTATATTATATAACATCTGAAATTTCCTAGAAGGTCTTGTAAACTTAGAGTCTTGGACTTAGAACCTGTAAGTTTAGAATTGGAATGGTTATTCTGGTCTATAGTAACTAGACCTTGTAACTTTGGGCAAATTCCAAACATGGAATAATTATAAATCTCTCAAAGGGCATCTGTGAAGTACATGATGAAAGGATGTTACACATTTTGCATATTTAAATAGATGACATGTTCTTATTGTCCCAAGAGTCACTATTGCAGCTAGTTCTGTATCTGTCTGTTCACGAATGCAGTGGGCAGATCAGTGGTGTGGACTCTTAGTCAGGAGTTAGAACGAAGGAAGAGATCATTAGGTTTAGGAGGGTTTGGGGATGAGTCGAGACTAGAAAACAACAGTGAATCTGCCAGAGGTAAAACAACGTAGGAGGGCCTCATAGGTAGAGGAAGTGTATAAAGTGATAGAAGTCTGGACCAGCAGATGGCATAATGGTTACCCATATAGCTGATCGTGGTTCGAGTCCCAGACCCAGCAGCTTAAAACTCATGCTGGGCATTTGTGTGTGAGTGTCCAAAATCCCATGGAGGAGAAGGGATTGCAGCATGACCGTCCCCCAGGGGGGTGATTTCTCGCTTTCTGTCTCTCTGCCTCTCTGGTGAGCACATGTACTCTATAGCAAAAAATCTCTCTCATAAAGAAAATAAAGTGATAGAAATCCAAATAAAATCCATTGTATTCCTGTTTAACAAATACCGGATGCTATACCTGGTGCCAGAGCTGCAGAGCCATAAGAAATAAGGCAGAATTCCTCTATTTAGAGACTCTTGAATCAAGCAAGGAAAGAACGAGAAGATGCACTGGCCTGGAGAAGATGATTTGTGAAAAATGCAAATTTCATTTTGTTGAGTAAATTGAGATGAACTGGTGAAGGATGCAGGTTTGTATTCTAGTTAGCGGACACATAATATAAGTCACTGTGCAATTGAAGTATGTGAGCAGCAGAATTAAAATGGTACTTCACCATGATCCATTTATTAATAGTTGAAGTATGCAGATTAAGATGGAGGCAAAGAGAGAGATAAAAGAATATTGAAATAATTCAGGAATTATAAAAGCTTGAATTAAAATTGATAGCACTTTGTTCCTGATTGTACATGAAAAAAAAAAAGAAAAGAAAAAGAAAGAATAAACATTTTAAAACAGGGGCCAGCAAATTTTTTTGCAGGTTACACAGTCTGCTACAACTACTAGGTTCTGCTACTGCGGGGTTAAAGGAAACATAGACCATATAAAAATGGAGGAGCAGGGACCAGCAGATGGCATAACGGTTACATCGCTGAACTTCCATGTAGTCAATTGCAGTTCAAGTCCCGGACTCAGAGGCTTAAACTCATGCCGGTTGTATGTGCATGTGTGCCCAAAACCCCAAGAGGAGAATGGAGAAGGGATTGTGGTGTGGCCATCCTCCCTAGGGGTGATTTCTCAGTTTCTCTCTGCCTCTCTGGCGAGCGCGTGCACCCTATAGCTGAAGCAAAAGGAAAGAAAAAAAAAAAAAAAAAGAATGAGCATGGCTGTGTTCCAGTGACATCGGTGATGGGAGCGGGGTGGAATTTGGCTGCTGGCCAGTTATCTGGCCCTGGGTTTGGAGTATGGAGAGATTGGAGAATGTTACTGTCTTGGGATGAGGATTCTGAAATAAGTTTGGATAACCTAGCTTTGAGATGATGAAGGACAAACGTAAGTGGGAATATCCTGAAGGCCTTTGGGAATTTAGGACTGGATTCTGGAAATGAGATCATCTGTACATTCAGATGTGAGCATTCTCATTCTTAAAATTGAAAAGGTACATGCACATTTGGGCTCAAATTACATGGAATACAGAAACCAGAAGCAATCTAATGCAAGGAGTTGGTAAAATGGGTGGTAAGGCGCTAAGGGGGCAGACAGAGGACCCCCCAGAGTTGAGGACTAGCATAAACAGTGTCTAGGATAAAGGGATTGTTTCTGGGGCTCTGGGATTTGGGGAAGTACTGATAGTCACTATGGTAATGGCTTCCAGCGAACCAGGGCCCCTGTGTCCACACCCTCAGCAATGTAATCTCGCCGCCCTTCTTATCAAGGAGCAAGGTCTGTGTTTCTATGCCTTTGGGTGAGGGTCTTGTGAATTGCTCTGACCAATAGAATGTGCTCAAAATAGTACGGTGAGGATCCTGGAAGCTCGATTCTTGACCCTTAAACCCTCAGATGACCATGCTGCAAACAAGTCCATGGCTCCCTTGATCCACGAGGGGAGAAGCCAGTCAGCAGCCAGAACCAATTGCGAGACACCTGGGTGAAGCCAATTACAAGCCACCCACTGCTGTGAAGATGTCAGCGATGGGACCAGGCAGACAGGAGGGAGGGCAGGAGCCTGGTGTGCCCCTCCTGGTCAAGGGCGCACTAGCAGACTGCCCCCTCCTTCTCTTCCCTCTGCTAGTTCGTTCGTTCGTTCGTTCGTTCCTTCCTTCCTTCCTTCCTTCCTTCCTTCCTTCCATCTTCCTCGTTCCTTCTCTTTCTGGTGCCACCATTTATTCTGGCCACACAAAGCTACCTGACGAAGGAGCTGAGGAAATTAGCCTGCAAGATAAGCAAGCCGGGGAACAGCCCAGCAGTCAGCAGAGCAGATTATGCGAATGAGACAGCATGGAGTGGGGCAAATTCAGGGCTCAGCCCTCTGCTGCGGCCATGGGGAAGGGCACAGTCAGACCAGCCAGGTAGCAAGAAGGCAAGAAGACGGTGTTGGTCTGGATTTAAAAGTAAGAGGATTATAAGGAAGGAGGAAAGTTCTGATAAATGGTGTAAAATAATGCAAAGATTTCAAAGGGGACGACTGACAGGGAGATGATTTTATTTGGTGATGTGCAGCAATTAGTGACCCGTGAGTGGACTATAGGCATTGATGTTTTTCCTTACCAAACTGCGGTTTGAAAGCCCTCAAAGAAAGTGTCACAGAAGATTCATCATTAGGGGACCAGCAGGTGGTGTGGTGATTAAGGTGCTGGACACTCCCACATGGGCAACAATGGTTCAAGTCCCAGACCCGGTGGCTTGATTTCTCACTTTCCCCCTCTGTCTCTTTCTCTGTGTATGTGTCTCTCTCTGGTCAAATTAAAATAAATGAATGAATAAATTAAATTTAAAAAAGATGAATCATTAAAGATGATAACTTGTCCTGTTGATTTCTAGTATGTGTAAAACTTTTTTCTTAGTTATTATTATTTTTTAATTGCCAGAGAGCATATGGGCTTGAGAGAGAGAGAGAGTGAATGCACACCCCGGTAGGACGTGGACACACCGTAACCTTTTCCCTTCATTTTTCCATCCTCTCAGGATTTAGGACATGCATGAACACGTCCTCAGCTTGTTATTCAAACCACAGGGGCCAGATTCAAAGCCACTGTCAGCTGTGTGGGATCCAGCTCCCCGAACCACAAGACTGTGGGGCCAGCCCTCAGGATGAGTGGATCTTCATGCAGACTAACTTATGGGGCCAGCTCCATGGCACAGCAAAGATGTCACAGAAAGATGTGACTTTAATTCAAGGTCTGGGGAGCTTCTTCTTAAGAACATGTGTTGGGACCAGCAGTTAGCGTAATGGCTATGTTGCTGGATTCCCGTGTAGTCGACTGCGGTTCGAGTCCTTGGACCTGGTGGCTTAAACTCATGCCGAGCGTGTGCTTGATTGCCCAAGACCCCAAGAAGAGAATGGAGGAGAAGAGATAGCGGTGTGACCATCCCCCCTGGGGGGGTGATTTCTCGCTTTCTGTCTCTCTGTCTCTCTGGCAAGTGTATGCACCCTATAGCAAAAACCTCTCATAAAAAAAAAAAAAAGAAGAACATATGTTAATGTAGTCTGGAATCCACTTCAGCCAGTATAGGTTCGCCTTTTACATGTGATTATAGGGTTGCTGTATATCCTTTCCTCTAATCCATAACTCCAGAGGACAGGTATGAGATGCACCGATTCCCGATTTTCCGTGCTTCTAAGCAAGGTTTGCTGTTCTGAACACTCACTGTTACTACGTTGGGTACTGTGGTAATGCCGTTGTAATTGTTACATACCGCACTTGGTATGTCACCCCCCCCCCTTTTCTCCCTGAAGCCCTTAAAATATTGCTGTTTGCGAAAATCTTCACAAACACGTTCCCATTTTTTATTCACGACAGCCTGGAAGGGAACGGTTTGCTCTTTCTACTTTACAGACGAGAAAATGGAAACTCAGAGAGCAGAAGTGATTTGCCTGGGTTCTTACCGTCCCTGCCAGGCCGGCTCCGCTTAGGCTATTGTTCTACTTCTTCATATTTTTGCCATTCTCCCCATCTTTAACAAAGCTCATTACTGCTATTTCTGACGTGTGGTCACTTATACAATGCAAACCTTTTTTTTTTAAAAAAATAGGAATTACAGAAAGATTACTGACTTACCCACCATTACCTGTTTAAGCAAACGTGTGACAATGATTTCTCATATAAATTGATGAATGTGTCCCATTTTCTCCATCCTCCCTTAAAAAGCCAGGATCAATTTTCTAGGTAAATTATATATTTTTAAGAAACTAATTAAATGTAGGAACATTTCGACTTCTTAAAATGGCCAGCCCCCAGAGATGGGTAGGGGCTATTTCCTTTTGCCCACACGGACAGAATAAAAAATGATTCGTCACGCACCGATAATTAAGGCACAAAAGAAATGTGCCTATTTTTAAAGCACCATTTTTCTCTCTAAGACCCAAAGCTGCACGACCTGTTATAAAAATCCATTCACCTGATATTAAAAGCTCCATTCCCTGCACCGAATCTCAATCTCTAACCTGAGGCAGGAAGGCAAGTTCCAAGGAAATGATGTAGCCCCTGCCACAGTGGAAGCCTTTGTCGCCTGCACTTATCCCCACACGCAGGCGGCTCTGAATAGATGGGCAGGTGCTGTCTGATAAAAAGCTGGTTCCCATAGAAATGCGAACAGCAGTCGGAGTGCATTTACAGTTTTTTTTTTTTTTTTTTTTTTAAATTTTGTGCTGGGAAATGTTCGGTAAGTTTGAAATCTTGGAATATCCCTCTCTAGGTCAGTGTCCACCTCCCTTCGACATCGACCAGTTCCAATGTTTGGTCATTAATTTGCGCGAGTCGTTTAGATGCATCGTCCCAGTAGATGATGAGACAACGACAAAGAGAAAAATCTTCGTGCATGTCCACGAACACGCCGGATTTGGAATTAAAGACGGCGCTTGCGTCTTCTTGTTTCTTCTTCCTTAGGAAGGTTCTTGGGAGTTGCTCTCTGCAGATGCAGCAAATTCATTGACAGGATTAAAAAAATCAGAGCCGGATTGTAGATGAAAGTGTTGCCGTCTGCATATCAATGCCAACCACAAATCAGCACAAACAATCGTTCTGCCATTAGGAAGCTCGCGAACAGGGGCAGTCCCAATATTAAGCCTTCTGGCGTGTTCCTTGGGTTTGTCTGACTTGATTACGTCTCGTTACATTTGCAATCTGTTTTGTGTTATCGGCACATAGACTGACAGACTTTTAAATTCACATTTAGAACATTTGAGAGCAGTTTTTAAAAAACAAACACTCCCCGAAAGAGTACGACATCAGCAGCATTGACTTTCACTGCCGATGAATAATACTTAGCCACTGGAGACAAATAATCTGATCCGATGGAAGAGGATTCCTGGAGGATGGGAGGCCTAGGCTCCGTCAAGGTTTTCTCCAGGACTTTGGCCATGCGGACGTCGCCGTCTTTTTGATAAAGGGGCCATCGCGCGTGCTCGTGCCCTCACTACTGTTGATGTAAATAAAGAGATGAAATCGGTATTTCCTAGGACTTTGGTCCTCTGAGAAGAAAGGTACCGTGAGAGTGCGAAGACTTACTAAAACCGTGCATTCCAAATGTGGTTATGGTCTGGGTAACGCAGGAAGCAGCAGTCGCAGTAGTGCAAACAGTGAGTGTCGATTCCTGCTCAATGAGAGCTTGTCACGTGCCGGCCACGTGCTGAGGGCTTGACAGTTGCTCTTCCTTTTCCTCCTCACAATAACACTCATTATCTCTGCTTCACACACAAGGACGCCGTGGTTAGAGAGGGCAAGGAACTCGTCCAAGGTCACACAGGTCGGTGTCACGGGTAGGATTCCAACTCAGGGCGCTTGGGCTCCAGAGCTGTGCTTCTCACCACAGCGTAAACTTTCCAAGGCACTGCCAAGGTCGTAGTCTCTGAGGTTGCCTTTCACGCTCTGTCCCCAAAACCACGGGTGCTCTTCACATGTATGCTTTTGATGGGCCATTTCTCTGCGGAGAGAAAGTCAGGGCGTGTGTGTCTCTGGGATGGGGGCTCCTGATTGACTCCTGTTACCCAAGGAGCAAGCTTAACATTGGTGGGTTCCCAACAAAGAGAAGCGTTTTGAGGTTTTTGAGAGGGACTTTCCACTACGATGTGGGTCCCAGGAATAAAGAAGAGGATGTGTGTTTTCTTCCCCAGCATTTTTTTTAATTGCCAGAGGGTACGTGTGCACGTGCCAGATACAGAGAGCGCCCTCCCGTGAGGTGTGCTCACGCCTCCATCCCTCCTCCAGTGACCGTCCTGTCGGGACCTTGGGCATGCTCACAGACTCGCACCCAGCGAGGTTTGCAAGCCGTCAGGACTGGGGTGCAGATCGTGTCAGCCAGGGGCTCGCCCTCTTCTCTAGCATTCTAATTTTGGAGAGTTCACAGGAAAATACTGCGTGTTTGACTCTTTCTACTTGGCGGCCTACGTAAATTAAGTACACACAACACTGAGGCCTTATGCGTTAGGGATGAGACGGCTCAGACGTGATAGCTGCCCTCGGGGGTTGTGAGGGGAGTGAGATGTCGGGAGACAACCTACTCTTCAAAACACCATGGTGCTCACGGGGCAGGGGCAGCAGTCACTGTATTTTAAAAAATATATAACAAACGCAAAAAAATTCTTTTTTTGTTGAAAATAATTTCATCTCAAAAAATTCTATAGTTTTTGCATTAAAATCCAGCTTATAGGGACCAGCAGCTAGCGTAACGGCTGTGTCGCTGGACTCCTATGTAGTCGACCGCGGTTCGAGCGGTGAACACCGAACAGCTGCCCAGAACCTACTCCACATGCAGTCTGAGCTCCAGGCACACCGACCGCCAGCTCCAGCAGCTTGGTGGAAAGCCGGTGTGAAGTGGGAAGGTTGTAGACTTACAGCCAGAGAGGGCCTGAACAGGGGTGACCAACCCTCTGCTTCTCCTCCTACGACGCCGGTTCCTCATGGCGGTCGGAAGGGTCTCCTGCTCTTGGCCCCACTGCTCTCTCTTTCATAGGCGTTTCCCCAGTAATGTCTGTCATGAGTGATCATGGCTTCGTGCCTGCTTCTGGGCTCACTCGAGGTGATGAGATTGATACCAAACATGTTCTGGTAAATCTAGTTGTAAGAAGGGGGTCGGCTCAGGCTGGCACAGAGGGCCACATCCTGAGGGGCACGGAGGGCATGCTGGTACCTCGTACAAGGTGGCAGTCCCACTGCTGGGCTTTGCCCCGGAGGCACCAGGGCACGCCCTGCGGAGAGCATACTGGCGGGGCTGATGACCCAGGGACTTGAAGGAGCTCCACGAGGAGGACAAGGACACAGTGCTGGCTGGTGGCTGTTGTTACGCAGGGCGATAGTGGAAACTGAGGGCCCTTAGTAAACAATAAATGCCAAGTATAAGCCAGAGAGCCTTTCTTGTAGCTTATAAAGAGTTCTTTGCTGGGCCAGCCAGTGGCATGGTGGTGAAGGCAGCTGGGTCCCACATGGCCGACTATGTGGCTTGAGGCTCAGACCTGGTGGCTTGACAAACATGTCAGATACTTGTGTGTACCCAAAATCCTGAGAGGAGAATGGAGGAGAGGGATTGTGTGGCTGTCCCCTGCGGGACACTTTCTCACTTTTGTCTCTCTCTTTCCCATGAGTGCACATACCCTATAGCAACCAACCAACCAATAAACAGCAAGAGTTCCTTATTGCTAGAGTGGAACAGTGAGCAGCTGAAGAACAGGCAGGTCTGGAGACCGAGCAGTTCCAGAGCTAGTTAGGTGCTTAGCCAAGGCAGGCCTTCCGGGGCCATTGTTAGGATAACGTGGGGTCTTGAAACATGGGATGAGAACATTTGGGTATTTGCCTGCAGAGGATCTGGCTCTGTAGACATCCTTGAATATTCAGAGTTTACAGAGGTGGCCCATCCCTCCACAGTAAGAGGTGATGAAGCTTGGGGGTGGGAGATAAACCTCAAAGTTTCAGGGGACTGCAACGTCACTGAAGATTTTTAGAGGCACACTAATTAGGGACCGGGTTATGCCTCTCCAACGTCAAAGCCAGTTGGCTGCATCTTGGCTCCTGGCCCCAAGGAAAGAAATGCAGCTTCTGGGATGTCTCCTCATGTCCAGGAGACAATGCCTTCTTCAGTTAGAACTGCTGCCCTAGCCCATGCGCCTGGCCACACAGCAGGCTTTTAGCTTTGGGTGCAGTTCCGAGATGGAGCGGGTTCTCTAACAGGTCTAGGCTAGTGGGGCTGGGTTTTGGGGTTATATGGTGCATCAAACCTTACTGTTGAAGACGTCGGTGGTGGGAAAAGATGGGGTTTGCAGTTTATAGCTCCCTCCAGTGGGAGAGACTCGGACAGATGTTTGGGTAATAGAGCAAGGCCCTGCCAATCTGCCGAAAGAAATCATACTTTTAGAAAAGGGGACCAGCAGTTAGTGTAATGGCTATGTCGCTGGACTCCCACGTAGTCGACCATGGTTCGAGTCCCGGACCTGGTGGCTTAAACTCTTGCTGGGTGTGTGTGCGTGCCTACCCAAGATCCTGAGAGGAGAATGGAGGAGAAGGGATTGCGGCGTGGCCATCGCCCCTGGGGGGTGATTTCTCGCTTTCTATTTCTCTGTCTCTCTCTGTCTGGCTGGTGAGTGCATGTGCCCTATAGCAAGAAAAAAAAAAAAAACCCTCTAAAAAAAAAAAAAAGAAAAGTAGTTCAAGTCCCGGATGTGGGGACTTGAAAAACCATGCCAGGTGCGTGTACATGTGTGCCCAAAATCTCAAGAGGAGAATAGAGGAGAAGGAATTATGATGTGGCCATCTTTCTTGAGGCTGATGTCTCACTTTCTCTCTTTTTCTGCTCCCCTCCGACAGACGCATGTGCCCTCTCTCTCTCTCTCTCACACACACACACACAAACACACACACACAGAGAATAAAAAAAAAAAGGAAAAGAAAAGCAGCTTCTGGAGCAGCACTGGATCCCACTAGAAATGGAGCTCATGACCTTGCAGCACCAGCCGGGCTGTCCATTATGAGGCAGTGGACTGGCCAAGTGGTAAATGTGGCAGGCCCAGCCGCGGTCTGTCATCAGATGAAAGTGTACATCGAGAGAAGTCGTATGCAACGACAGAGAACAAAGGGAAGGTGCGATTCTGGGGCAGGCATCCCGGTCTCCCCTGCCCAGACAATCACACCAGTGAAACTGCATCTAGACCCACGGGGGCATCCTGTCCAATCAATTGAAAGAGGGTGAAAAAACTAAGCTTGCCTTCTGGGTGTCTGCTTCTTATGTGACAATGGAAGGGGACTGCATGACAGTATATTTATAGTAGCTGTGACTTACTGATAAAGATCTGTCTGTAAAAGTAGACACTTTTCTTTCCTAAAACTAAATATGTCACTATTTTTTCTTACAAGTTTTTTCTTCTGAAAATAAAGTTTAAAAAATGATTCGGCAAACTTATAAATGATTTGGCTAGCGTATACTCCCATACCTTTCCTCTCTGGCCACCTGTTTTAGGATAATAAAGTTTTTAGTCTTTTACTTAAACATTTGCATCTGCCCAGCAACTGGGATCCATCTGGAATAATGCATTTTTATCAGATTGTGTGGGTAACTCAGACCAGGATCATCCATCTGAGGAGAACACGGTTGTCTTCCATAGGTTTCACACATGAGCGAACTGGTCTATAGCTGTGAAATGAATAATAACGCTATTTGGCTATACAGTTAAATGAAAAGTCTTGGAAATTATATAGTTGAATATTTTGCATCATTATTGGAACTTTCTCTGGATTTCGTTCTGGGAGGGCTTGTGTGCTTAGCATTTCCCCTCACTTCCCACCTGTGTTAAATGATGAAAAAGACCATGTCCTTCGTGTCTGGTGGGCGAGGAGCTCAGCAATGCTCCGGCTGTCAGGGCAGGGTGGCCCTTCATGGGCGGATCATGAGTGTCGTCAAGCAGTGATTTCCAATTAGTGGCTGATTCTGTCCCCAACTGGAGTCATCACAACTTGGGGTACAGGGTGATTGGGTACTTCTGGAGGCAGATCTGCATCATGTCCCTGTCCATGCAGAGTTGGGGGACAAGCTCTGGTATCCAGGGGGCCTGGGTTTGGCGTGGATGTCTAAATGCCAGCGCCGCCCAAAGTCCCTCAGCCTTTCATGGGTAAGATGGAAGTTTGGAGTTAGGTCATCTTTGTGTTTTTTTGCCATCTTTGATTTAACATTTTTAGGAACAAATGCTGAATACCATTAAGGCTGACTGAAAAGAATATCCAACTACCCCAAAAGTGCTTCCTCGTAAGACAGTCTCTTAAACGGTGCTTGAAGGTTAAATAGATTAACATTGTGACTTACTCTTCTTCTAAGTACCAATTGATTGTGCCAGGTCCTCATTCATTCTTTATTCTCTACCCAACAAGATGACATTACAAAGCCACTGTCATGTGGTCTATTTCTCCACCCCTCCCCCATCCCACTGCTGACAGTGGTCTTTCCTCAAAATTTATTGAGCTGTTTTTAAAATCCATTTGCGTATGTGAATTTTTTGGAGACATTTTTGCTATAGAGTGTGTCTACCCTCTGGAAAGAGAAAGAGAGAGACAGAGAGACAGAAAGTGAGAAATCACCCCCTAAGAGGGATGGCCATGCTGCAAGCGATTCTCCTCCATTCTCTTCTTGGGATTTTGGGCATGCATGCACATACACTTGGCACATACATTTCAAGCCTCCGGGTCCAGGACTTGAACCTCTGTTGGCCACATGGAAGTCCAGTGCCTCAATCACCAAGCCACCTGCTTGCCCCCAATTTTGAAAATTTTGAAGCTACACACTTTATAAAGCACATTCTATACTCAGGAGAGAGAATTTCTGGTAGAGGTCTGAAATGTGCTTTAGTGGTCTCACTCGAATACGTGCCTGTGTTCCTATCTACCGGCATGATCTTTATTCTGGTCACAAATGACCTTCTTTTGAAAATTCACTACTGAAGAACCCCACCACAGGAGTAGTGCTTAGACATCTCAAGAAATTACAAGAAAAGTCTTGGTGTAATGTGCAGACTTAAAACAAGAAGGAGATGTACTCCGGCTCTCGTAATTCCAAGGCTTCCAACACCGCCTGCCGGAGGAAGGACTCAGTAGATGCTGACTGAAGAAGCGAAGGGCCTAAATTAGAACAGCAAGTTTGCTGTCAGTTTTAAAACCCCAATGCAGATGCAGGCGACGATTTCCAGATGAAGTATACTATCTCCAATATTTCCTCCTTAGAAAATGTCATCACATCCCTCTCCTAATTTTGCAGATGTTTATCATCCCTAGCAACGGCATCGTGGATAAGATCTAAAACCCTTTTCATGGGCTCTCCGGCCTGGAAGGATGCGCATTAGGGCAGTCTGGATGCCCACTCTTGCTGTGGGAATTAGATCCACGTTACCATTTCACTTTGTCTGTTGCTCGTCACAGCCGTCCCACCTTGGCACTTCAGCAGAAAGCGTCCCTCGTTCTGGCTGTTTCGCCGTTGACTCCATCCTTCGGCTTCCTGTTTTCACAATTGCCAGCCAATCGAATATATCTGTGGTTTCGAGGCATGTGTCAACCGAACAGATATCAAGAATAAAACGCACATACACATCCCAAAAGGCCTCTGTCAAAATCAGTCAGATTGCACAAGGCAGAAACCCCGGAGAGCATTTTAACAGAAGAAAATGGCCCAAAGTGAGTCCATTCAGGATGCTATCTGCACTTTAATAAACCAGGTCTTATCTCTTCTGGCCAGTGGACAGCTTCTAATTGGGAAGGGTCCAAGGTAAGGCGCACAAATGCAAGGAAACCTGTCTGCCTGCTTTATACCTCGGCGAGATAGCCCTATCGTACATCAACGGACAGGCTTCCAGTTGACAACAGGAAAAATATGACTCAGCTTGTACAAAAGGGGAAGTCCCAGCCTGGGCTCGAACAATGGCCCGGCGTTCTCCTGCTCTGCTGCTCTGTCCTACCTGTTTTGATACGCAGGGGCTGAGGATTCAGCCTTCTTCTCCGGGTCTTAGGTAAGGAGAGGAATTTAGTACCCAGGAAAAGGCATTGCTCAAGGGAGTGAGCCGAGCAGAAGGAACACTGGGAAACATGTGGTCAGGCTGGGAAAATGAGAGCCTAAATTCCAGCCATGTTTCATTTGGGAATAGAAACAGGCTAGGCCCAGCAATAAAATGAAAGCAGCATAGAAACCCTGCTTAGAACGATGAGTCTAGCGAACGACTGAAGCAGAGACAGTGGCCTGTGAGGGACGCGCTCATTTTCTAGCCCTGTGCTCACCCACCTGCAGCTCCTTCTGCAGAAGGAAAACCCCGTTCTGGAATTGCCTATGCAGAAGAGGTGCTCACGGAGGCACACGCGTTCCGTGCAATGACGC
Organism: Tupaia belangeri chinensis; assembly: GCF_000334495.1. Taxonomy (NCBI): domain Eukaryota; kingdom Metazoa; phylum Chordata; class Mammalia; order Scandentia; family Tupaiidae; genus Tupaia; species Tupaia belangeri. Next base: position 2,538,978 of record NW_006159808.1, on the reverse strand, counting down.
CAAACTCCGCGAATGTATGGGTTTACCTCTCATGCGTTTATTTAAATTTTGTAGGAAATCTTTTTTATTTTGGAGAATTATTTATTTTACACGGAGGCACATGCGTTCCGGGCTATGACGCCAAACTCCGCGAATGTATGGCTTACCTCTCATGCGTTTATTTAAATTTTGTAGGAAATCTTTTTTATTTTGGAGAATTATTTATTTTACGTTTATGTGTTCATTTATTTAAATTTCACCAGAGAGAAAGACACACGCAGAGAGAGAGGAAAGTGAGAAAGCCAGTCAGGGGTTTCAGTCCCGAGGTTCGGGACTCGTTCTGTGGTTAGCCAGGTGGAAGCGTCCAGCACCTTCACCACCATGCCACCTGCTGGCCCCCAAATCTTATTTAAGAAAACAAACAAACAAATAAACAAAAAAGAAAAAAAAACCCTTTTTTCATTTATGTCTTCTGTGAGAAAGACAGAGCGGGGCACCCTGACAGGGTCTTCACACTGCGAGTGGCCCTCAGCCTCAGTCGGCAGGATCCGGGCACAGGTGTGCACCCAGCACGCCCAGGAGATCTCAGGAAGTGGACCCAGGGCCTTCCCAAGTGGGTCCAGCTGTGTTACGGCTGTCCCACCGCCTAACCCCAGGGAAATCTTTCTAGGGTGAAAAAACCCATGTATTTCTCTGGCTACTGAGCTCCATTTATCCAAACGGCCCTGCCCACATGGGCTGCGGCTACCCAGGAGCTCTCGGAGTCCCTCCCGACGTCACCTGAGCTCCAGCAACCTGGTACCGCGGTGCTGCCTCGAGGCTTCGCCTCACCTCCCTGTTTACAGTTTTTTATTGCCTTTTGCAAGGTCTCCATCCTCTTCCTCTTTTGGGGTACAGTGACACTGTGGTCAGTGGAGGAGGTGAGGCCGTTCAGGGAAACAGCCTTGCTGACAGGAACTGGGGGCAGCGGGCAGATGCTGCTGGTGTCAGGGTTTACGAGAAGGACGGAGAGGCAGCAGAATCGTCGGTAAGATCGCAACTTTTCTTGGGTTTCAGCCCAAGATGCCACTGAGAAAGGTATATTTTTAATGAATTATTTCTAAGTAAGACAAACCCGTTGTACTTTTTCCCTAGGAGCCTGTGGAACCGCAGCGTCCCCAGAGTCCCTAGGGGTAGCCCTCATCGCTGCTACTGCCCCGTGTCCTCGCTTAGCGTCCTCCTCTGCAGGCGGCGCCCCGAACCTGGCAACCAGGGGCAGATGTTTTTGATGGAATGAGTAAATGTTCAACTATTTTGCTTTGTTACCTTTTCTTTGAAAGAGGCCCAAGGAACAGAGAGGTACAGTGTGCGGTCCAGAGCTAGGGGTGCAGTAACAAAGGCGAACACCCGCTCCTGCACCGAAAGGGATGGCTGGGGTTGCCGGCTTTGGCCCCCAGGGGAACAGAAAACAAAATGAAGAGTCTACTAAAAGACATCTTTTTCTTTCTCTCTCTCTTTCTTTCTTTCTTTTTTTTTTTTTTTTTTTGAGAGGTTTTTTGCTATAGGGTACGTGCGCTCACCAGACAGAGACAGAGAGACAGAAAGCGAGAAATCACCCCCCAGGGGGGATGGCCACACCGCAATCCCTTCTCCTCCATTCTCCTTTCAGGATCTTGGACATGCATGCACACGCACCCAGCGTGAGTTTAAGCCACCGGGTCCAGGACTCGAACCACGTTCGACTATATGGGAGTCCAGAGACAGCCGTTATGCCAACTGCTGGTCCCCTAAAATATGCCTTAGCAGCAGGAAAGAGACTGCGGAGTTTTGAAAAAAAATGAAGGAAAATGTAAAGCTATTTAACGCTCTTATGCAGGAGGGAGACCAGGAGACAGCACCCGGCTGAGTCTGGACGCTGAGTCCTGCAGCCTGGGCCGGCCCCCAGTCACGGCACGAGTGCGCCGACGTCTCGGGCTCTGCCGTCCGGAGTGTGTTCTCCCACTGCAGCAGCGTCCACACCCCCGCAGCACCCTGCCTGGCTGCGGTGGTTGAAGCTCAGTGCGGGGAATACTGAGGAAAACAGGAAGGGTTTGGGCTTCATCCTAGCCACGAGATTTCCAGAACCTTTCCAACCTCAGACGGCCCTGGAGGCCCACTCCTCCCCACCCCCACCCACCCCATTCGTGAGCGCTGCCCTCTTCTCCTTTCTCTGTTCCTGTTCTCAGTCTCCCATGTCACGCAACAGTAACGAAATGACGAAACCCTCCTCTGGGAGCTTCTGTGCGCTCTGGCAGCATGGCCGACCTGCATCTTCTCAGTCCCGAGGCAGCTCTGGCTAAAAGTGCTTCGGGGCGCTGGAGCGGGCTGTGTGAGACTCCTCTCCAGTATCCACCCGCTGAACGTCGTTGCGTCCGTCCAGTCTGGC
>NW_006159808.1:2529747-2536125 GCF_000334495.1 Tupaia belangeri chinensis | reverse complement strand
CCAGTATCCACCGGCGGAACGTCGTTGCGTCCGTCCAGTCTGGCCACCCTCCCTTTTTCCTACTCTGACCACTCTCTTTAGGGCTGCAGGCCCTCTCGGTCGCTGTGTCTGGACGCCCTGACCCTTCTTGCTCCGTTTCCCCATGGCCTTTAAACCGTCTAACGCACTAGCACAGCCACACGTTTTATCTTCTGCTCCCGCCTCCCTCTTGAATATTAGCTCCACGACCAACAGATTTTTGTTCCCTAATGTCGCCCAACCCTCAGGAACCACGTGTGACACACTGCAGTTACTCCACAACGCTTTTCAGAATAAAAGTGAACATTAACCCACCGCTGACTTGGGCTAAGTTTTCAAGTGGGAAGGCTGGGCTCTAAATGGGTATCCGAGGGTTCTGTAGAAGAACTGCGACCAAAGACTGGTTCTACACTCACAGGGCGACAGACCAGAGGAGTCTCCGGGGAAGTTCAATTGAATTCATTAAGATTTTTTACAAGTTTATTTCTTCAGAGAGAGGGAGGGAGAAAGAGACAGACACTCCCCCACTGGAGTCCCCATGTGTGATCCGCCCATGTTCCCAGCCGGCCCATGCATGCACACCTGCCTGGCATGTTCAGGAAGGCCCTGGGATACTAAGCCAGGGCCTTTCCCACGTGGCCCTGTTGTTAATGCGCTATCACCTGCCCCCTTACAATGTTTAACATTCTTATTTTGGCCCGGGAACTGTGCTGTCTGCTGGAGTGACAGTGAGGAGCCATTACACTGCTCTCAGGAGCCTACAGCCACCAGAGAGCCGGATGTTCAGGCGACACCCCACAATACACGGGACCAGTGCTAAACTAGCTCTGTAAACCAGAGGCCCGCCACACGCAGTTCCACCGACAGCTCTGCTCTGGGAAGGCAGCCAGAGTGCATCAGAGCGGAGGGGTGGTGGGCGTGGGACAGTCACGAAGAGGCCGTCAACATTTCATCAGCGTCTCTTCCCTCATTAAAAAGGAATCTTCTCTGGAGGGCCTTTTTTCTCTCTTCTGGGATGGCAAGCGGAGTGGAAAGATCCAGTGGCAAACTGGAATTCACCGGTGATCCCCTGGTTCCCAGTTCTCTGGCTGTCCCATGTCCAGGCCTCCTTTCTACCCCCCTTTCAATGGCTGCAGGTCCGGGCCCTCACAGAAACCTGAATCTTTCTGGACTGATCAGTGAGGTTGTGAATCAATCCGATTTTCTTGTGGTAGCTTTTCACACATTTCGTCTTCCCTTCTATCCTTCTAAAAGAGCAGTCCGTGTTGCATTTTCTTGGTACTGCTTCACTCCCAGTTATCTGTATGGGGACTTATCTTTTCTGGATGAGAGGCAGATGGCGGATGAGTCATCACGCGATCATTATGACTTGCTTTGTTGCCCAGATAACTTGAGATTCCTGGCTTAGATGTTTCTTACCACTTCTGCTTCAGCTGAGTCACTTGACTTCAGGTGGTGGATTAGAATCACCGGCTTCTCTGCTCCAGCCGGTTTGGGTGTCTTCTTAGGTTGGAGGCAGTCTCCAAGCAGCGCGTTCCCAGTGAACAGAATGTGGAGACTTCCTGATTTTGTGGTATCACATGTTTTGTTGGTTGGCAAAAGGTCATTGTATTTATCATGACCCTAAACATTTAACAGCCTTCCAAAGACTTCTGGGGTAAAGACTTGCAGGATAGCTCAGACATCTACCTTTTTTACTGTGTCTCGGTGGCTGGGGGAACTCAGAAACAAGTGAGTTAATATCTCTTTGTGATGCCTTTACTGATTTCTTAAGACAACGGTTGGGCAACACGAAGGGAAAGTACCTGTCCTGACTACACCATGCTAGGAAGTTCCAGCAGGTCACGTTCGTTTTTGCATACCCAGCTTCTCACACAGGACCACGCGGACAGTGAGTAGCTAATGGAGGTGTGAACGAGGGAGTGAAAGCATGCATGGCCTGACCTGCTTTATGATATGAGAGACAACATGAAACCTGACAATCCAGTTTCTTTGTTTGTAGGAAGGAAAAGTGAGGCCAGCCCACTGTCTCCTAAGGAGCACAGTGCAAGGTAAATGCAACAGCTGAGATCGTTAAACTCGAGGACGTTGTGACCATCGCATTTCTCCAATTTCACAAGCATGGAAAATTGCATTGGGGTTCACTGAGTAGGGACCATCTACACGGAGGGGCTCTAAGTCTCTTGGGTGCCTTCTCTCTTACCTAACCATTACTAGTGCTGGTCTCCCAAGTCGGGTAATAAGTACCTTTGTAATTCGCGCACACTAATTGAAGTGAAGGGAGAGTGCTGAAGATTTTCCCAGGTTTTCTCCTTTTACGGGACATGGTCGCCTTAAAGCAGGATTAATAAGGGACGCTGTCTAGATTCCAGTACCTCCTCTACCCAGCCTCTCCACTCTGCTTTCTTTTTTTTTTTCTTGGTGTTTACTACTACTTGAGATCACATTTCAGTTAGTCTTTATTATCTTTATAGTTCCTTTTAGTTAGTACCACCCACAATCACATCTCATTTAGTCCTCACTGTCATTGAGTGTAAATGCCTTGAGGTCAGGGCTTTATCACCAGCACAGAGGACAGTGTTTGGCATGTACTAGGTTCTCCATAAATATCGGACTAAGTGAAGAAAGGTCATGATGTGAAAAGACTTCTGTGCACAAATTTATCTTTAAAATGTTGGATTAGACAAAGATAAACAGGTTTACCTACTGCAGGACTGGCTGGGTATTTAATAAACTAATGCATATTGGGACCAGCAGTTAGCGTAATGGCTATGTCACTGAACTCCCATGTAGCCGACTGCGGTTCGAGTCCTGGACCGGGTGGCTTAAACTCACGCCGGGCGCGTGTGCGTGCGTGCCTAAGATCCCGAGAGGAGAATGGAGGAGAAGGGATTGTGGCATGGTCATCCCCCCGGGGGATGATTTCTCACTCTGTTTCTCTGCCTCTCTCTGTCTTTCCTGCGAGTGCATGCGCCCTATAGCAAAAACCTCTCCCCCCCAAAAACAAAACAAAACAAAACTAATGCATATTATAAACCTCAAGGTGAGGATGAGTATTCTGTTCTCTCAACTTCTTTGATTACATTTGAGCACTAAACTTCTCGGCCCCTGTGGCATTGTCCTAACGGAATGACCCAAGGACAGTTCGATGAAGAGGATTTCGTCTCTGGAGAGGACATATTTTTGGGGAGCCTACTCCTGTCCTAGTAAGGCGTGTTGACGTGCTCTAAGGGGTTTTCTGTTGGAGTGCCAAAAAGATGGATGCCGGGAAACTGGGCCTGGGTTGGGGCCTAGGTATGGGGCGGCTCCGAGCGGGGAGGATGGGAGAGAGTAGGGTCTGGAAGTGAAGCCTCTGCCTACATCCTACGTTCCTCTTCGAAGCATTCGAAAGGTGCCAGAGAGCAGTCGATGCAACTTAAAAATAAGAATTTCCAGAATATGCCAAAATTATGTCTTCTTTTTCCTTCTTTTTTTAAATACAGAAAGACACACAAACCACAGTGTAGGCCTTGATAATTTTTTGCAAAGTAAACACATTCATGTACCAGTAATCAGAAAGCAAAAACAACACACACACACGCACGTATTACTAGACCCAGAAGCTAACTTTCATTAATTTCATCTGTTGGCATTGTTGTTTTTCTGTATTTTCTGTATCTGCCATTTTCTTTTCTTTGTATTTAATCTATTGTTTTTCCTTCTATTTTTTTTTTTAAGATAAATACTTGGGATTATTGCTTCTCAGTCTTTTCTTCCTAATACATATGTAAGGCTATACATTTCCAAGTACTTCTGAGTCCTCATTCCACATGCTGATAGTTATATTTGAGATAATATGTGTGTGTGTGTATACTTATTATTCTTTTAAAAATTTATTTGTCTTTTTTTTCGGGGAGGGGGAAGGTTTTTGCTATAGGGCGCTTGTACTTGCCAGAAAGAGAGAGAGACAGAGAAACAAAGTGAGAAATCTCCCCCCAGGGGTGGAGAGAGAGAGAGAGAGCGAGCGAGCAAGTGCACCCTGATGGGGAACAACCGTGCTGCAATCCCTTCTCCATTTCTCTCTCCTGATCGGATTTTGGGCACACATGCATCTAGTATATTTTTTCAAGCCAGCGGTCTGGGGTGCAAACTGTGTAGTTGGCCACGTGGGATCGATCCAGCTTCCTTAACCACAAGGCCTCCACCAGCCAGTCCCACAAATAGGAATTTTTGTCACTATTAAAAATTTGAAACTTAAGGCTAGCTGGTGGTGTGCTAGTTAAGATGGTTGGATCTTACATGGTCTACTGGTGGTTCGAGTCCTGGACCCAGAAGCTCGAAAATCACTCTGGGTATATGTGTATTTGTGCCCCAACTCCTGAAAGAGGAAATGGAGGAGAGGCGACTACAGCCCGACTATCCCCCACGGGGGTGCCTTCTCACTTTCCTTCTGTCTTTGTCTCTCCATAGCTCTCTAGCAAATTAAACAAGAAAAACATCAGAAACTTAAACTAACTCACGGACCGGGGATTCATACCCACCACCTTAGCTTTAGCACTTATTCCTGGTAGCTTTTCCAGAACTCCTGCCTCCACCTTGAAGACCTAGCACTTTCTCAATTCTAGCTTGGGCTTCTTCAGCATTTTCACTTTTCTGATGAAGACAGCATGGAAGGGATGCGAGTTCTCCTCTTCATCTGCCCCACTGCTGTCTGGAATCAGTTTACTGGGCACTTCTTTCAGGCCCTTTGTCTGCACTTCCCGGTCGTGACTTCCATCACCTTCAGATTTGGCGGACCTGCTGGTGCTGAGCGTAAGAAGTCTTCCATGTCCGATTGTTGCGTTTTTAGTGAGCCCACACAGACAAAGCAAAGCAAATAACCAACGGCAGGCTTGACACCAGCCCGAAGTCAGGCATGCACTGCTGTTTACTGACCACCGAACACATTGTCCTGGGTAAGATCCGTGCATGGAAGCCAGGCAGGCAGTTTTTGCCATGAGCATCCTTAGTAATTAGCTTGGATTTTCTAAATGCAGCTTCATCATTCTGCAGCTCTGAAGGCTCACTTCAAATACAAGCCCTGAAAGCTGTCAGATGCAGTTTTGGTCCCATGAGTCTAGGTGACTAGTATTTTTCCAATATTTCTTATATTGAACATGGCAGATACTTTACAGCATATCCATCTGTTTTAGAAAATGGATCAACCACTTTCTTCTTGGCTCCTTTAAAGCATTTTTTGTAAGGTACTTGTTCTTGCCAACTGACATAGTGTTATTGAGAGAGCTGAAAGTGTAAATATTTATTTATTTATTTAATTGCCAGGGATGGCCATGCTGTAATCCCTTCTCCTCCATTCTCTTCACGGGGTCTTGGACAAGCACGCACACATGACCGGCTTGAGTTTAAGCCACCGGGTCCGGGACTCGAACTGCGGTCGACTACATGGGAGTCCAGTGACATAGTCATTACACCAACTGCTGGTCCCACTTTTTAAAAAAGTTTTTAAGTTTTAATTTTTTTTTTTTTTTTTTTTTTTACGTTTTTGCTGTAGTATGTGTGTGCTCACCCAAGAGAGAAAGGGACAGTGAGAGGAAAAGTGAGAAATCACCCCCTGGGGATGATCTTGCTGCAATTTCTTCTCTTTTACTCTTCTCTCACACACACACACACACACACACACACACACACACACACGCCTGGCATGATTTTCCAGGCATCAGGTCTGGGACTCAAACCATGTAGTTAGCCATATGAGATCCAACTGCCTTAACCACTGTACCACGGACTGGCCAGCATGAAGGTCACTTTAAACAGCCCTATTTTGTTTTTGAAACCAAGAACTAAGCTTGGTAGAATTTCCTACCAAGCACTTGGTCTCAGTTTGCAGTGTTCATCCCAACTGCCTTTGTTTCTGTTCTTGCTATGGGGCACATGCACCCACCAGAAAGACACAGGGAGTGAGTGAGGGAAAGTGAGAAATCACCTGGTGGGGATGGCCATGCCACAATCCGTTTTCCTCCATTCTCCTTTTGGGATTTTGGGCACATACTTGGCGTGTTCTCAAGCTCCTGGATCTGGGATTTGAACCGTATAGTTGGCCATCTGAGATCCGGCCATCTTAACCACTGCACCAACAGCTGGTCCCCCTATTCATTTTTAGATGCCAGAGCCAACTCATCATTTCTGGCTCCTGTTTGCCTCAGTTCTGGATTTGCACCATGGCTCCCAGTAATCACTGACGGTGGGATGAGTGTGTGCCTAGACTCCATGCATCCCGTAGGACACGCCTGTGGCTCTTCCCGGAGTAACTCTTCAGCAGGTGCAGTAAGAGCCTACTCCCTGTGGTCTGGACCCTAGGGCAGAAAAATACCAGGCAGGAAT
>NW_006159808.1:2521300-2529716 GCF_000334495.1 Tupaia belangeri chinensis | reverse complement strand
GAATGCAGATATTTTAACTGCTCACTTTGTGAGTCAAATTCTTTGCATTTGGGTTCCCTTTGGCTCTGTAAACACACCCAGTAAATTGTTTTTTAATCTGGCATTTATTTTCACTTGACTCATTCTTAAAGACTTCTCCATTTTTTTGTCTTCTGTTCATTTATAACTCTATTAACTTGGAGACACCATTCATTTTGTTAGAAGTGCTTTAAACACATTTCATCTATCAGGATTAATTTTGCTGAATGCACCACCAAATAAATACATTAAAAACAACTGTAACACTTCATTAATCAAAATGTCGACTTCAAGGGATGTGGAATGTCCCCCACCTTAAGAATTTGCTTCCTTTGCTTGTGTTTGTCTACTTGACTACAATATAAAAAGCGATGTGAGATGCTGTCATTTTATTAGAATACACATGCAGGATTTGAAGGTGCAATCCATTATAATTAAGACTAATTAATTATTATATGGTCAAATGAGCAACAAATGCACATGCAAAATCTAAAAAGTTAATTATTTGAAAATTGGTCAATCAATTGTGCATTCAAATGCACATTTGTTTTAGCATGAAGGCACTCTGCACTCCTACAAGGGATTAGGCTAGATTTAAAAAACAAACAAACAAACAAACACCATTAGAGTAAAACGTTTTCAAAATATCTCTGTTCTGTGTGGAAAGAAAATAAATTAAGATCAAATGGATTTGATCCTTAAACACCAAACCTGTTTTTCTTTTCAATAAACAACCTTCAAAAGAAGAAGAAAAAAAACCCTAGTATGCACGCTCATTTAGAATGACAAACAGAAATCAGTCCAGTTTGTCCCTTCGTGGGAGGCATTCCAACTGAACAGAGTCACCAGGCGTTTCCACCAAGCTAAGGAACTGTCCCTGCATGAAGTCCCCTGAATGGCCAGTGTCCAGATGGGGTTGGTCTCTTTTAAGGATAAAACTGGAATCATGTAAAGATGGATGAATTCCGGTCAGCTAAGTAGTTTCAAGCAAGCTCTTTTCATCATCAAATTTCACAAACTGCATAACTAGGGAAGAAAAAAAAAGCAGGGGTGAGGTGGCATGAGAGACAGCCACAATGGCAGCAACAAAAACCCTGAGGAATAAAGCAGAAAGGAGGACCAGCAAAGGAGCCAGGAGAAAGTTCATTGGAGACGCAGGACAGCTCTGAAGTGCAGCTCACATAGGTTGCTGGTGAGATAGTGTCCTGTAGGAGAGCTGCCCGCAGTAAGGGTGGGGAGGAAGTTTCCGGGGAGGGTAAGTAACAGAGTCTAACAGACCCATAGAGTTAGTGCCTGAAATAGGGCCCCAGGCGTAGGGTTTAGGATCAATGTCAGCATGATGTCATCCAGTAGAGGGAGTTATGGAGAACACCAGTAGGGAGACAGTTCTTGAGTCAAAGATTGACATTGAGCATATATGAGGGCACTTGTAAAAGCTTGTGGAAAACAGAATTAAAGTACAAGTTTGTTTTGTTCAAAAATATTTTGAAATATATATTGTACATAATATACATCTCCAGGAACTTGCAGACCTCTCACAGTATGTTCAAGGCACTAGGCTGGCTGACTAGACACGTGATTCCTACCCTCAAGGAGCTCCCAGCCTGCATTGGGAGAGGGAAAGGACAATGGAGAGCAGCGAGTGATTATACCCAGAGAGGGGTGGACACTATCCTCGCTGCTAGCAGTTGACCCATGCGAGAAAGCAAGCCCAGGAATGCAGGACCTTGGCCAAGGTGAACAAAAGGTAGTTGTAGCTTGGATTTTAAGGGCATAGGGTTTATGTAAACAGATAATGTGATAAGAAAATGGGATCAACAGATGGCATAATGGCTATGTCACTGGACTCCCATGTAGTCGACAATGGTTCTAGTCCCAGACCTGGCGGCTTAAAAAATTCACACTGAGCCCGTGTGTGTGCGTGCCTAAAATCCCAAGAGAAGACTGGAGAAGGGATTGCGGCATGGCCATCCCCCCGGGGGATGATTTCTTGCTTTCTGTCTCTCTGTCTCTGTCTCTCTGGTGAGCGCACGTGCCCTATAGCAAAAACCTTTCTATGAAAAAATAAAAAAGAAAGAAAGAAATGGTGTTCAGTTTTTGACCCAGATTTGGGCTCTCTGGATGACCAAAAATCTAAAGTGCCCCTAGATGCTTGAGTGGAACAAAGACATTATTTCTACAATAACCTATTTCAGACCAGGCATTCACTCATTTCTATAGATAAAGCGTCAATGCTTAGGAGCAGTTCATTATTAAAATATCACTAAACATGGGGAACTAAATTATCCTATGTGAGAAAGGAAACAGAAATAGTCTCAGACTTCACATTTTGGAGGCCAGTCCCATAGCCTAGTGGTTAGAGGAACAGGATGCCACGTGGTCAACTGTGGTTGGAGTCCTAGCCCCAGAGGCTTGACAAACACACTGGGTATGTGTGTGCTAGTGCCCCAAATCTGATAGACTAGAGAAACGGAGGAGAAGTGATTGTGGTGTGACCACACTCCATAGGGGGTGCTTTCTTCCCCTCCTCTGTCTCTGTCTCTCTGTTTACCTCCGGGGAATGTACATATTATCTAGCAAATTATAAAAAAAAAAAAAAAGAAACAAAGCCCAAACCAAACCTAAAGAGAATATCTATAAAAAGCAGTCCAGAGAGACAGAGAGGTAGAAAATAGCAAAATATGTCAAAATGGAGGGTATAAGTCACACATACACACACACACACACACACATATACACACACACACACACACACACACACATGCGGGGCTTCAAACGTTTACGACAAATGCATATTATAAACAAACTATGCATGGATTAAAATTTTTTTTTGCACCAAAATAAACTTACACTTTTACTCTATTTCTCTAGCAGCTTTTTGAAGTTTCATTATGAGAAGAGACAGAGAACAAAGAAGAGGAAATGTTTGAAGATGTTATGACCGATACCTTTCCCGAAATGATGAAAGATACCAGTATCACTTAATGAATAAAACAAATTCTAAATAAGGCTATAATTATAAGTAAGTACAAGTCATGATTCTTATGCTCCCACTTCATTAATAACGTAAGAACCATGTACAGAACAGTATCGTGTGTCTCGCCTCCTATCCTTTGTGCTTCTTAAAATTATTTTTTATTGCCAGAGGGCCTGTGTGTGAGAGACAGAGACAGAGAGAGAGAGAGAGAGAGCGCAGGAGCAAGCACTCCCCAATCGGGGCTCGGTCTCACTATAACACTTTTCCTCCATTTCTTTGTCCTGTCAGGATTTGGGGCATGCATGCACATGCGCCTGATGCTGGCATGTTTTTCCAGCCACTGAGGTAGGATTCCCACTCTGGTCAGCCACGTGGGATCCAGCCTTCTATGCCCAGAACTTAACCACTGAGCCATGGAGCTGGCCCTCTCTGTGTTGTTGTCTTACGTTTTAATGCTTAAAGTTCAGTACATCGTCATCGTTGTTTTACTTTAAATCTGCCATCATCTTTTAAATAAATTTTAACAGCATTTTTCATATCAGCTTAACATAGTTATTCTTTTTCCTGTTTTTTATTTCCTCCTGAGTACTCGGTCTTTCATCTGGGATAATTTTCCTTCAGCTTGCGTAAGCTTTCTTTAACATGTTTTATAGGACAGGTCGATTGGCAACATGTTTACCAGCTTCCGTCTGTCTGGAAGAGTTTTTACATAACTCTCATTGCTGAAGAAAAATGTTCCTATGCATCCAACTCTAGTTTGGGAGGGCCTATTTTCTGGTGGTGGTGTTTTTGAGTGTGATTCTTTGGATGTTTTTCTCTCGGTTATGGGTCAGATTTCTGCTTTGTCCAATGTTCTACAATTTTTTCTGCATGTCAGACATTCTGTATGAAAGATTAATAAACTGTTAAATAAATAATATTGATCGCTGTATTTATTTATTTTTGGAGAGATTTTTTGTATAGGGGATATTTATTCCTTTAAAGGACCTGATCATGTTTGCTGTAGGCAACTAGTGGGACTTTTTAATCGAATCCATACTTGGGTTAATGGTCTTCACCTATTAAATGAATTAGATCTATATTTTATTCCTCACTTTCTAGAAAACCTTTTCATGGTCCATGTTATTTTCAAAAGCTGCCTAAAGAAATGTTTAGCTAAATTTCATTTTTCTTTCTTTTCTCTTTATAGAGATGTTTGCTATAGGTTGCATGCACTCGCTAGAGGGACAGAGAGAGACAGAAAGCAAGAAATCACCCCCCAGGGGGGGATCACCACGCCGCAATCCCTCCTCCATTCTCCTCTTGGGATCTTGAGCAAGCACGCACATTGCACCATGATCGACTGTGTGGAAGTCCAGTAATGTAACTGCTATGCCATTGGCTGGTCCCTCACTTCTCTCTTACATGGTTCTGTATTAGAGAAAAGGATTAAGAGTCATTCCATTGTCCTTAAAGCTAGACTCCAAATCATTGCATGTGCCATACATGTACTTTGTACCTCACTGTACTTCACGGTGACAACGTGCCATCATGTGCCTCTCATAGACATCTGCAAGTTTACTGATGCTTAGTGAATGGCTGCCGTCCATTTGTAGGGGTCATCAATGTTTAGGTGGGTGGGCTGTGACTGCTCCTCGTCATGCTCCCTATCACTCTCCCTGTGTGCCAAGGCTTCTAGCAGGGGCAGCTACGTGGCTGTTCCTTAGCCCAGATTGCTGCATGTTGAGGTGGTGGAACCGGACAGAGCTGGGAAGCCAGTGGTGGAAGCACCCTGACCCGCAATGGGGAAGCCCAGGAGAGGACCACCAGTGGGGCCAGGGAACTTGACCACTCCTACACCATGGCCCCATCTTGGTTCTGCTGTTCCTGCTCATTCCCCAGGCCTTTCTCCATCCGGCCTTCTCCACGATTCTGCAATCTGTCCGACGTCTTCAGTAATACGTTTCTGATGGCTCAGCTGCCCCATCACTTCCAACGAGCACAGGCCTCGGCATGGCAAGTGACAAGTTTTCCTGCCCTCCTAGTAACGTGTGCCTGTCCTGTGCTGGGCCAGGCTGTCTGCGGCTGGGAGGGTGGTGACAATGGTTGTATCCAGGGCCCTTGCTACAGCTTCAGCGACCTCTCAGATGTGAGCGCCTTCTAAGTGCTGGGTGCCATTCTGGGTGATGAGGGCACAGAGATAAAGATATGGTTCCTGACAGGGACCAGCACATGGTGTAATGGTTATGTTGCTGGACTCCCACGACTGCAGTTCAAGTCCTGGACCCGGTGGCTTAAAACTCATACCGGATGTGTGTGCATCTGTTCCCAAGATCCTGAGAGGAGAAGGGATTGTGGCATGGCCGTTCCCCCTGGAGGGTGATTTCTCGCTTTCTGTCTCTGTCTCTCAGGTGAGCACATGTGCCCTATAGCAAAAATGTCTCTCAGAAAGAAAAGAAAGGCTGTGGTTTCTGGCTACAGGAAAGCACCGGGCAGCGGAGCTGTGTTAAGCTGACGGTTACAGCAGCGGGTACAATCACATGTCTATGTGACATGACGGGGAGGAGGAGGCTGGGGTCCGCAGGCCCTGGGGTGGAGGAAGGAGTGCTGATATGTGCCTGGGGAGGCAGGTGCTCTTCTCAGGGTGGTGAGGGGAGATGGCTGGCGGGGGGGGGGTTTGAATGTTCTAAACAGAGCAGGTAGCAAGGGCTGGCATTCCCTTCTTGAGGAATACTGAGATGTCACTCAGTTATGGGATCAGATCACGGTGGGACAATGGCGGAAGCGGAGACTGACTATGTAGACGACTGCCTTGCTAAGGATTCAGGATTTGGAGATTAGAACGTATTTCTGGAAAAGAGAGGGTGGGTGCAAATGAGTTAAGAGACAAAGAAACCAGGTAGGCTTGTAGTGTTTTTCTTACTAAATCTCTTATTTTTAAAGGGCTGAAGTAACATCTGTCTTCACATTAGTTCCTATGTTCCTTCTGCAAACACAACTATAATGTCTCACCAGCAGACCTGAGATTTCGGATTTCCAGGTATCAAGACCTAAAAAGTAAGTCATTTCTTCTTGCTCATTTGTTTGCTTTTTAAGACAGATGCTTGCTCTGATGCGGTCCTCCCACTTCTGCCTCCCGACTGGGACTACAGGTGTATGGCAACCACTCTCTCTCTCTCTCTCCTCTCTCTCCTCTCACTAAAGTTAACCGAGCTCTCTCCTCTGGGAAATAGAGGGTAGTACCCACAGTCGGGTCCTAATGTCCAGACCCACTGCTAACCAACTTTGAACCATGGACGTGTGGGCCCGGCGTACTCCGGGAGTTCTCCAGACCTGAGCCTGAACACCCCCGCTCTACCTGGGCTCTCCCTCACAGAGCTGGGAATGTTACCGTTGTGTCACTGCCAGGTCTCCTGCTCCTATGTTATTAATTAATGGTCAGGTTGCCCAGGCCAACCTTGAGTTTGTGATTTCTGTGTCTCCTGAGTTGCTGGGATTATAGATGCATGTTACCATGTCCCGCCTGCAGGTTGGACCAGGAATTGAACTTGGCCTTCCAAGTGATCCTAGCCTGCAGGGCACAATGTCTTAGCAGTGCACAGCACAGCAGCGGGGTCCCTGTGGTGTTTCCAGTCTATGTCTCCCCTTCACATGTTAGTAGAAAGTAATAATAATAATAAGAAGAATAAAACCTCGTTAGTATGAATGGCTAAAACTGAACTTTGAAGCGTCTCTCAATGAATTGAAGAGTCGGTTTCTTGACTTCGTATTTTCCTCGTATGGCCAAAGAAGTGAGTGAAAGCTGAAGTGAGGGGAGGGCAACTCTTAGATGCCAGTGACTGGGGAAGTGGAAAGGCAAAGACCAAGACAAGGTTACAAGAGAGGGAGGTGTCATGGAAAGCAGCGGGACCTCCCAGGTTATTTAACAGAAGACAGCTATCAAAACCACAAGGCCCTGCATGCAGAAGACCTCAGCCAGACTCATCCTGAGTCTGTGGCAAGGTAGTTAAGGCACTGGATCCCACGTCACTGACCAAGTGGTTTGAGTCCTGGACCAGGCAGCTTAATAAACACGCTAGACACATGTGTGTATGCATGCCCCAAATCTCAAAGGCAGGAAGGGATGGAGGTGGAAAGGACTGAGGTGAGGAGAGAGGAAACAAACTTTTAGATTTTAAAAGAAAGAGGAAGAGTAGGTTTCAGAGAATAAAAAAGAGTTGCTAATGGAAGAGGTAAGGGAAACAACACATTATTAGCCTAAGAGAAGGAAGCAAATGATTTATAATAATTATTTATAATAAAGAAAGTTAAAACCCAGACATTTTGAAAAACATTAAGGCTCAGAGTGGCCATCCTCTCCGTGTTGCCATCTGCGGTGTCTGACAGGAGGTCAGAGAAGGAACAGCCATCGGACTCTTCTTGTTGGCGGTCCAGCATGCAATGCCTCAGTGTGACTTCAGTTCTTTGGGTACTGCAGACTAGGGACATGCAATAATTTCCTTTCATATCTTACTGGGATGCCACCTTATCTTGGTTTGGTAAGAGTAGAGCTGTCCGTGGCTCTGAAAATATCTTAGACCCATTTCTGGTAGAGTATGGACCACGTTGTCAACAAGGGCAATTGTTAAACTGGATTATCTTGTACAGTTATGTCTGCCCATTTCCCCATCCCAACATGCATAATCTCTACCTTTCCATCAAGCCTTTGCCCAGTCACCACTTTTAGTGTGGTGACTACTTTAATTTCCCATCTAGGATTAATATTTCCACTTTCTATTCAGTTCTTGGGAAAGTCATGACACATTTTCGCATAGAAAAAGAAAAATAAATCCTTCTTGTTCCTTATGCATACTACTTTCCCTCACATATCTGTGCTTTGTTACTTACCTCGCCATGATTTACTCTTATTAGAACGTGAATTCACTGGTGTCTAACCCAACTCAGCACTTCTTCACAGTGCTAGGTCTATGGTCTTATTCATCTGAGTGGGTAATTTTTTTTTTTTAATTTCAAGAAAAGCAGTTTTAACTTTAATAAATCAAAGAAATGCTAAGGGACTTTGCTTAAAACTTAAAGCCAGGAAACAGGTTAGGATTCTGTTAAAAATAGTAGGTACGTGAACCTATCAACAGCTCAAGACAGGGCAAAAATCCTTAAAATTGGAAAAAAAAAAGCCTAGAAGAAAATCAATGTTTTAGTCAAAAGTCATAAAATGCTATTTTACCAGTTCATCCTCACATACTTAATCTATCTTCTGTTGTGGTTTGATCTTCCCGATTAAATTCTGGGATATAATATTCAACTTCAGACGTGTCCCTATGATTAAGTTGGCCATTTTCTTAGTTTTTGAACTCTTATTTCTGTGTGTATGTATTTAATTTTCCTGGGATAGCACTCCCTTGAGAACTTCTTGGAGATCTGGTCTGGTGTTGGTAAATTCTT
>NW_006159808.1:2518326-2520938 GCF_000334495.1 Tupaia belangeri chinensis | reverse complement strand
AAGCCTCTTTAAAAAAAAAAAAAAAAAAAAAAAAAAGTTTTCTTGCAGGATTTCATGGAATAGATTATCAATGACCTTATGAGTCTCTTTGCCTTCTGGGATACCAATTATCCAGATGTTTGGATCTTTGATCATATCTAGTATTTCTTAAATATTATTCTCATTTTGGGGGGGGCAATTTTCTCAGTCTTTGTGGTGGATTTTTCTAGGTCAGCAATGTTATCTTCTATGTCTGAGATTCTATTTTCTGTATGGTCTAGTCTGTTTTTAATACTTTCAAGGGAGATTTTGACTTCTTGTATTCTAACCTTCATCTCTAACAGATCCATTTGATTCTTTTTTAAAGTGTGTAATTCCTCTTTTAGCTCTTGCAAGAATTTCCTCACCTCTTGGAACTCATCAGCTCCTTTCTCCTGCCTCTTCTTCAGTTCCTTGTCTCTCTTCTCTTCCATCTCTGTAAGCTTCATCATTATGAATACTCTAAATTCTTTATCAGACATTTCCATGATTTCCGTGTGGATAAAAAGGAATTATTTTTTTTCCTTGGAGGAGAGGTATTTTCTTGCTTTCCCATATTTTTTGTGGCCCTGAGGTGATTTCTAGTCATCTGATGGATGGTGTGTTTCTTCCTAATTCTTGAAGTTCAATCTGAGTGTTTAGGAACATGCAGAAAGAAATGATCTGGCATCTCTTTGCTGTTCCGTTTTCATCCCTTTGTGCAGCAGATTCAGTGGATATTGAGGAATATGTCAACCCTAATAGTGTTTGGATGTTTGGCTATGGCTCCCTTAGATCCATCTAGAAACACAGAGAATGGAGATTGAGGAGCAGAGTGATGAGATAAAAGAAAAAGAAATGGAAACAGAGAGGGGGGGGGAAGGAAAACAAACAAAAAACCCCAAAGAAACAGAGAAAAAAAGAAGAAAAAAATTTCACGCAAATTTATAAGTTCTCAGGAGCCATGGAAGAGTCTTCTGAAGGCCTGCCCCTTGCCTCTCCTGGATGGGTGGGGGAAAGGGGATTATTAGCAAAATAAAGGAGGGGCTGAAAGCCAGGAGAATACTTTACCTTAAAAAAATTTTAAAAAGGAAAAATTACAAAAAAAAGAGAAGACAGAGACAGAGGCAGAGAGAGACAGAGACAGAAATAGAGAAAAGTCTAGAGGAGTTCCCTACCACTCGAGTTTGTGAACTGGAGGCTGAATTATCAGTAGGAAATCTTCATTTCTTTTTTTTCCCTGAAATCACAAGTTCTCAGGATCCATGGAGGAGTCTTTTCCTGAAGGCCTGCTCCTTGCCTCTTCCTGAGTGGGTAAAAATTAAACTATATTTGAAACAAATATGACAATGTGAAATTTGAACTCAAGAAAGTAGAAAGATTTAGAATAGGAGAGGGAGTCTAATGAAATTATTGAAAAGCTGATTGCTACCTAGCCAATTCAGCTGCAATGGCTCACAAAAGGAAAGAAAAAAGGTCAAATCCAAGTTAATTTTGCTGTGAGAATACTTGAAATAAAAAAGTATTGCTTCAGTCTATTTTGACATACAGTCTCATCTGCTCTTTGAGGGACTATTCAAAAAGTTTTTATTTTATACATATTTAAAATTTTAATTTATAGCAAATAAGATAGACAAACAAGATAGTTCATTGAACTAGGAAAAAGAAAAAATTTAAAATGTCTAACAACTGATTGTACCTTAAAATGTATGCTGAGTTTTCCATCTGGATGGCATGTCGTTCTCTGTACTGATGCGATCCAGGCAAGCCCATGCTTCTTAGAAATACAGCCTATCTTTACCGACTTTTTCCTATGCAAATATTCAGTCTAGTGTAGAAACTACAGAGCAAAAAAAGTTTATATATTAAAGCACAATTTAGTCTTTTTAAGTAAGAGCTAAAATGATGTTTTATATTGTCATTTTATTTGAACCACAGAGTCCGACTTAGGGATTCTTTGAAATCTACATGTAGTCACAGACCTGGATAGCTGTATGAGCATGGGTGGATCAAAGCAGTGTGGTTTTTTTTTAGATGGAAAAAAAGCTAATTAAATTGCTATCATTTCTCAATCAACAGAGAATAGCCAATGATTGATTTGGAAAGGAGGGGGAGCCTTTCCTAAGCTGGTTCTAATTTTTTTTTTTATTAGATCTGTCTCCTGATGATTAACACAGAAATTCCTCTACCAATTATGGACTCTCTTATAAATGAGTCTTATAATTTACAGCTTTCCAGAAGCAGCTTCAACTCAAACTTGTGTGTAATTCACTCTTCTGGTTCATATCCACTGCATCTCCCTCACCTTTCCCCCACCCCCAATCCAGCCTCTTACATGTATTTAATGCTCTACGCAGCATGTTTCCCGAGTCAGATAGACTGGCATGACATGCTGAGTATAGTGCTGGCTTCCAAAGATCCATTCTGATGGCAAATAGGGATATGCCTAATAAAGTAACTCCACAGGTCAGTTTCTACTCTTTCTTTCGCTTGCTTGCTTGCTTGCTTGCTTTCTTTCTTTCTTTCTTTCTTTCTTTCTCTTTCTCTCTTTCTCTCTTTCTCTCTTTCTCTCTTTCTTTCTTCTTTCTTCTTTCTTTCTTTCTTTCTTTCTTTCT
>NW_006159808.1:2517483-2518305 GCF_000334495.1 Tupaia belangeri chinensis | reverse complement strand
CTCTCTCTTTCTTTCTTTCTTTCTTTCTTTCTTTCTTTCTTTCTTTCTTTTCTTTTCTTTTCTTTTCTTTTCTTTTCTTTTCTTTCTTTCTTTCTCTCTCCTCTCTCTCTCTTTCTTTCTTTCTTTTCTTCTTTTTCAGTTTTGCCAGAAGGTGTATGTGCTAGCTGGAGACAAGAGAGAGAAAGAGAGTGAGAGAGAGAATGAGAAAGTACCCCCCCGACCAAGGGAACGGTCTTGCTGCAATCCCTCTCTTCCTTCTCTCTCCTTTCAGGATCGTAGGCATGCATGTCCATGTGCCTGGTGTGTTTCTCATGCCACTGGGTCTGGCACTCGAACTGCCTAACTGGCTACATGGATTCCAGCTGCCTTAACCACCACACCACTGTCTGGCACCCCACCCTTTATTTCCAATGACTGATTTTGACTTTTTTCCCTTCCTACCATTTTTTTCCTCTCCATTTTTTAAATTATTATTTTATTTATTAGATTACTAGATTTATAGGCAAACAAATCAGTTGACAAGTATGAATTTCAATTTCTTTTTTCATTATACTTTCCTTCCTTTAGGAGAAGTGCTAGAATAAGCACTGAAATGTCCAAAATATAAGCTTTAGTAGATAAAACAAACAAAGAAACAAACATGACTTAGAAACCATCGCAATTAAAAAACTCTCCCCAGATAATAAGTAAGATAATAAGAAGTAATTGAACATAGACCGTATTAAAATTTCCCTGTTCTTTGAAGAATATATAATTGGGCACTGACCTAGTACTTACTTCTTTAGTAGTGACATTTATTTATATATATATATATATTTTTTT
>NW_006159808.1:2499049-2517469 GCF_000334495.1 Tupaia belangeri chinensis | reverse complement strand
TATTTTTTTTTTTTTTAAGAGAAAAATGTTTTGCTATGGGGTGGGTGTGCTTGCCAAAGAGATATAGAGAGACAGAAAGTGAGAAATGAATCCCTGAGGGGATGGTCACACCTCATTCCTTTCTCCTCCATTCTGCTCTTGGGACTTTGGGCACGCATGCATGCTCACACACTGGCGTGAGTTTTAAGCCGCTGGGTCTGGCACTCGAACCATAGTCAACTATGTGGGAGTCCAGTGACGTAACCATTATGCCGTCTGTTGGTCCTGAGCTACTTTGTTCTATTGCACAAAGTGACAGTGAGCAGAGAGGAGCTGGTAGCTGTGTTAACAAGCCCTGGACCTCCATAGTGATAGGCTACGTTTGCATGAAGACTGTGTGCTAAGTGTATTGCATGCTTATCTCGTGCAAGTGCACCAAGCCCTGACAGGCTTCCCAACATGGCCACGGGGTGGGTATGGCATAAGGTTGGGAAAAAGTGTAGTCAGTAGAGTAGGATGCACAAGACGTATCATAA
Source organism: Tupaia belangeri chinensis (assembly GCF_000334495.1). Taxonomy (NCBI): domain Eukaryota; kingdom Metazoa; phylum Chordata; class Mammalia; order Scandentia; family Tupaiidae; genus Tupaia; species Tupaia belangeri. The sequence goes on along the minus strand of NW_006159808.1, from coordinate 2,516,954 downwards.
GAAGCTAGCCATAAGGGACCAGCAGTTGGCGTAATGGCTATATTGCTGAACTCCCATGTAGTCGACCGCAGTTCGAGTCTCAGACCCGGTGGCTTAAACTCACACCAGGCGTGTGTGTGTGTGTGCCCAAGATCCCGAGAGAAGAATGGAGGAGAAGGTATTGCGGCGTGGCCATCCCCCCTGGGGGGTAATTTCTCGCTTTCTGTCTCTCTGTCTCTCTGGCAAGCGCATACGCCTTATAGCAAAAAACTCTCAAAAAAGAAAATAAAAAAAGGAAGCTAGCCAGAAAACCATAAAACTAGAACTAGGAAGACCAATCTGGGACCAATACTCAATTGCTAGTCATTCAGTGAATATTCACCCACAACAGATAGGGCATAGCGCAAGATTTGGGGGCTAGAGCAGAAGCCTGGGAGTTGTTGAACTTTCCTTCCAGGGGGGTTTGCAGTCTAGCACCACGCCGGAGAAGCTGGGAGTAGGAGCAGTAGAAGAGGAGACAGTCTTTCCTGAGCACAGAGAGAATGGCAAGAGCGGAGAGAGGGGGCAGCTCAAGTCCAAGGTCCTGCGTGGTGGTCCCTTTTACACTGCCCTAGGGAGACTTTGTCCAGAGGAAGACACAAAGCCAATGGGCTGGAAGATAGAAAAATGACTACGAGATCCTTGACTACAGACACCAGACTCGCTGGTGCCACGGAGAACACACGTGGATCATCATATTAGAAGGCGGTATGCACTCCTGCCCTGGGGGGAGGTCACTGGAAGTCATGGGCTGGTGCACGCTGGCTATGCCTTCTATGCCTGCTGTGTCGTTCCATGAAGTCTTTGCCCTCAGCTTCCAACTCAGAGAAGCAGGATGGCTGTTTTTGGCACTGCTGTGGCCTGACTGGCTGGCCATCTGTATTGAACCAGTCTGGCTAGTTACCAGCGAGGCTGTGAGGTAACATGTGATGTCCCCTGGCATGACAATATCAACCGGCCAACTTACTCCCCCTAGACGTGAGTTTAGAGCCACTGAGAGGACGAAGCAGCAGCCTCAGAGCTGGAAGTGAGCTGCGCAATTCAGAGAGCTGAGAGGGGCCATGCAATCTGTGCAAGAAACGGGGTCATGGAGCAAGGTGGCGGAGGAGGCCAGCGCCCCGGCTCCCCTCCACCATCAGATTTACCACTGCCGGGGGGTAAGAGGGTAGCAGGAGGGATGGTGCTGGGGAAACAGGGACTGGAAAGAAGAGGGGACAGCACAAACTATCCTGAGGAGTTGGACTGTGCAGGAAAGGGGAGAAATGGGACAGTCCCAGAAGGGAAACATGGGGTCAGAAAAGAAATTTTGTTTCGGGACCAGTAGGTGGCATGGTGGTTAAGGTCCTGGACACTCCCACGTGGCCAACCGTGGTTCAAATACTGGACCTGGTGGCTTGCTTTCTCACTTTCCCTCTCTCTATAGTCAAAATAAATGGATGAATAAATAAAATGAAATAATTATTTAAAAAAAAAGAAACACAATTTTGATTTAAGATGGGGAAAATAGCAGCATGTGCGTGTGTTAGTCAGAATGATTCAGTAGGGAGGGAAAACGATAATGCGGGAGAGAAGGCATGCGGGTGTTCGAAGGATGTCCGTGAGCGGTAGAGGGGGACGTCGAAGTGGCTGGTAAGTGGAGTTCATCCAGCCTGATAGATCAGAGTCGCAGGCCAGACACAAGCTGTTCAGTGGCTGTGGCAGTGACAGCCTGTGGATGTTCTCTTCCATTCTGATATTCTCAGAGAAACTGGAAACAGGTAAACGACCTGCAAGTGAAGAAGGAATAGGAGGTGATGGAGGTTTGAGGAGAGAGATGGAGATATGAAATCACTGAGTCAGAAAATGAAGGGCCATGGAAATGTGATGTCCCTCAATGGTAGTAACCATGAGCTTCAAGAGAAGCCATAAAAATATTAGTCAATAAAACAAAGTTGAGTCAGTCAGGGTGAGTGGCACAGTTGTGGGTCTGAGGTAGGCGCAGGCTAGGACTTAATTAGCGCTGTGATTGGTCAGGGGAGGCCCATGAAGGGAGAGAGATATGGAAGCATGGGGGGAGTGTAAAAAAGAACGATTGCAGTAATTGAGTATGCAATTCAACCTCCTCCAGGGCAACGTGAGGTCATGAGGGTGAAGGAAGTGGGAGGCCCTGGTTTGGGGTGAGTGGCTAAGGCAGGGCAGAGGAAAGCTCACTGGAAGAGGGGAGGTCAATGGGCCGTTTTCACATGGCATTGAAATGACCTGTTTATGTGCTTGCTTCTCCTGCCACATCAGGGCTTTCAACCTTAACACTGTTGATTTTTAACTGGGTAATTCTTCATTGGATGCAGGAGGTTCTGCTGTCTGGACTGTAGGATATTTACAAATATTCTTGGTTTCTCCCCACTTGATGCAGATAGCACTGCTTGAGTGGTGGCAAAGAGAGGTGTCCCCAGACACAACCAGATGTACCCCGAGAGACAAAAATCAACCCTGGATAAAAAGCACTCCATGGGACTATAGGCTTCTCAGTAGGGGCTGCACCTTATTCATTATTACACTCTTGGTGCTTGAGAAGTACCCAGGCACACAGTAAAATCTCAGTAGCTGTATGATAAGCCAAGGATCCTGAGGAAGAGTGAGGCGCTGTGGTAGGTGCCCAAGATCACCCCTGGGTTCGGTGGCTCGCTAGGAAGACACAGGACTCAGCACGCACTTGCCCTCACGCCTCTGCTTTTCTATACAAAGGGCAGCGTGGCGCCATCAGTGGAGGAAAAAGGCAGGTGGGTGAAGTCTTGGGGAGAAATATTGTTCTATATTTTTGCATAGAAAAAAACAGAAAAGTACATTATGATTTTTTGGATGACCTATTATATTTTAAGTGTACGCAATGTATTTATTTAAAATCTAACATGCCAGCTAATAAATTTTCACTGAAAAATATGACTACCAACTAGTTGGGGAAAAATTAAAACAGCTGGTCAACTAAGGAGTCTTTTGGTTAGAGGGCTTTTTTGTTTTTTAAGGCTAAATTTAAATTAGGTATCTGCTTGAGTCAGAATAAAGTAAGTTAACGATGCTGCTTAATTGTTACGAAGTTTCACTACAAAGATGAATCTTCCAGATGACTTATTTTGTTGGCTGGAGAGGGTTCTGTTCTCTTGGATAGTCATAACAAAAACCCGGAAAATACTTATCATCTCTCTCTCTCTCTCTCTTTTTTTTTTTTTGGAGAGGTTTTTGCTATAGGGTGTGTGTGCTTGCCAGAAAGAGAGAGACAGAGAGACAGAAAGCGAGAAATCATGCCCTAGGGGATGGCCACGCTACAATCCCTTCTCCTCCATTCTCCTTTGGGATCCTGGTCACGTATGCACACACACACACCCAGCATGAATTTAAGCCATTGGGTCTGGGACTCGAAGAGACAGAAAGCGAGAAATCATGCCCTAGGGGATGGCCACGCTACAATCCCTTCTCCTCTATTCTCCTCTTGGGATCTTCAAGATCTTGGGCACGCATGCACATGCGCCCTGCATGAGCTTAAGCCACAGGGTCTGTGTCTTGAACCGTGGTTGATTATATGGGAGTCCAGTGACATAGCCATTACACCACCAACTGCTGGTCCCCCTAATGTGTTTTAAGGAAGTTACTTTCTAATAATATCTAAGGGGTGGCATTTTTGTCTCAAACTAAATTATACTAAATCTCATGATGAGATGATTTACTAGGGACATAAATCATATTTACATAAATTTTTATTTACAGAAAACAGCACTGATTGGCCTTCTCCCTACATTTTGGTGTGTCTCTCCCACTAGGGTCAATTACCGTCCCGTCCAGCACAGGTCCGTGAGCGGGAAGAGAGAGGCACACGAAAACCAGAGAAGGTCTGTGATGGCTGGCCACTGGCCTGTTAGAGTCTAAGCCTGGAAACGAAGCCCGCGCCCGCGGCACACCCTGCCCACGTTTTCGCTTACCTCAGGAATAGTTGGAATCCGTTGCTATGGGAGGAAGGGTGACACACGATAACGCTTTTATTTATGACGCGTCACCCTGCTACAGTCGACGAGGATCTGAGGCAGGTGCTGCCTCACACTTACACCTGTCTGGAGACGTGTATCCTCCAGAAGCCTGGGCCAAACCGCTGGGTAACTGGACACCAACCCCAGGTCCGCTGGGTCAAACCTACAAGAGAGCACGCCAGCTTGGCGATTTTCCGCGCAGCTTCTTCCCCTCTTCACTCCCAGCCATACTGGCCATTGCTCGCCCTGTCTGCAGGCATCACTGTCTTCCCCGGGCCCCTCGTGGCTTACCTCGTCCCAGTTCACCTCAAACGTGAGTTCCCAATGGAGGGCGATGTCATGCCCAAAGGACAAGCTGTTAAACACAGGATGAGTGACAATGCCTTAAAGATTAGAAAAGGAGGTGAGCAGATACAGTATATCCTGGGTGTTCAGATTTTACTGTGTGGGTGACTAGACAAAAAGAGGCCTAAACGACACCTTGGGGGGTGATGAAAAGAATCAAAGCCTGAGGACGCTGACCTGCCGCACCCACTAGGTGTCCCGGCGACACCGACTGCCCTCCTACCTGACGCCCCTCTGGTCTAATGTTTAACAGACATAAAACGTGAAGCTCTCATGCAACGAAAGTGTTTCCAGCCACTTCATTTAAAAAAGTAAAAAAGAAATGGGAAATTTTCATTTGAATGTATTTGACTTAACCTAACATATCCAAAATGGTCAACATACAATACGTATAATTACGACTGAGCTATTTTAAATGATCGTTGTCTGCTGATCTTCAAGTGCCAGTGAGTATTTTATGCTTCTACTCCATTGCAATTTGAATGTGATTTTTCACTGAAACGTCTTGATTTGTTACATTTCCTGAAATTTACAGTTAAGAAGTAGAATCACATACTCAAGCCATTCTAAACATGTTCAACCATTTCTGATAAATAAATACAGTATCCAATATTTTAAATTAAATATGAATGAATGAAAATACAGTGAAATAAAAACTTCATTTCTCAGTCACATGCGACGTATTTTAAGTGCTCAAAAACTCATAGCTTCTCTCTTAGAAAATGCAAGGCCACCCCCTAATGCAGTGGTGAAGGGTGGTAGACCCCCCTTGGCTGACTGTAGTTGGAGACCCAGCCGTGGTGGTAGAGAAACATGCTAGGTGTGTGTGTGCCCAAGACCCTGATGGGATGGAGAAACAGAGGGAAATTGACGGTGGTGTGACCGTGCCCAACTCGAGAGTGTATTCTCTCTCTCTCTCTCTCTCTCTCATAAATATGCCCCCTGGCGGTAAAAAGTACATTAAAAACAGAAAAAGAAAAAGAAATGTAGGAACTGGTCTATTTCCTGCAGCTCTGCTTTTCCACTTTTGATTGCTGGTTATTAATGCCACGAAGATGTCGAACTGTGAAATGTTAGGAGAGATACATGGTGAAAATTCATTTTCTGGTGGGTGGTCATCTGAGTGGTATCTCATGAACTCCCCACGCAGAGATGGGTAGTAACATGGTGAAGTATCACTGCCCTCTATTCTGATTTGGGGCAGATGTCACAAATCCATGATGGCATTTGGTCCCAGTGAGCCCAAAGATGGCCTCAGAATATCTGTACAGCTTCTTGCATCCAATAGAGCTCTTCTCAAGACACGATTCAGTTAACCATGATAAGTCGGCTGGAGGTACCCTGAACGTTGAGAACAGTCTGCCATCTTTACCTTTGTTTATCCCAAGGACATTCCTTTTCAGAACATTTTAAAAATGAACAGAATGGGTTTTAGCCTGGGATATATAGTGATTTCTGGTTGCTAGGAGGCAAACACCCATAGCAAAAGGGGAGAAAGCAAATCCTCAGTGGTGGAACAGATGTGGATTGGAATCCACTTTTGCCATGTACCGTCCATACACTCTTGGGCCAGTCTACTAAGCTCCCTGAGTCTTATTTTCTCATTTGAAAGTTGGAATAATAAAACATGATTTGCAGGATCATTATTATAATTTAAAAATATAGGACACGCTATGCACTTGGCCCAGAGCCTGGCACAGAGAAAGCATTTAAATTAAATCAATATCTATCATCTTGAGATAATTAAATATCATATTATGAGCTTAATGTTCAGTGCTCTTATTCTTTGGCTTCCCAACTGGCTTGTTAACTTCTTGGAAGGAAAAATTACATGCCATTTAACATTTTTTATTTTTTATAGAAGTTAGATTCTAGATAAGATCCTACCGTAGGGTTGTCCCTCAGTGACTAATGAATGAACAAAATCAATGCATGAATCAATGATAAATCAATGCACACATGAACTTATGATTGTTCTCCTAATATTTAAAAGATGAATTCTCCCCTCCAGGCTAAAATATGTTACCTAAGCAGAGCAAAGCACAGGTTGAGCATATTTCTATGAAGAGGAACCCCAGCCCAAGAACGCTGAGGTTGGGACAGTGCAAAACCCGAAGATCTCTCTCCATGCATGTAAGAGTCTGAGCTGCTGCTGTTGTTGACTGGAGTTTGGTCACGGGGAAAAGAGGGCAGCGTGGTGAGGACCTGGAGGGCAGACAGTTTCTCACAGAGAGGACATGGTTAAGGAGTGTGGAGGCAAGGTCTCTAGTAGGTAAGAGATGTGCGATGCAGCAGGGAGTGTCCCACAGCGTGGTGGGGACACGGTAAGGGCATTCGGCAGGGGCAGTCCGTTACTTTCAAGTACTTTGGATCCCATGCAGTAAAAGTGCAGCTATTGAAACTGATTTGGAGTAGGCCTTGAACAGTTAGGAAGGACTGAGATGAGGAAGTCAGGGACACAATCCACAATAAAAATGCAATAGAAGTCAATAAATCCAGGGAAGGACTCCCTGCCCTAGATTTCACTACAGTAATTACTTGCTTGAATCATGACAATAATCTTTTCATGGCTCCTCCTCCTTCTCCAGACTTCCTCTGCTTCCTTCCATCCTGGAAGGAAGCTAGAGTGAGATATCCAAAATGCACATTTGATCCGACCGGTCCCCTGGTTATAATCTTCAATGGTTTCAAATTACTCTTAAAGTTCAAACTCCCAAACGTGGCCTGACCAGGTCCTACAAAATCAACTCTTGATTAATCTTCTGGCCTTATTGGGTGCATCCTCCTCACTGTACTTTGTAACCCAGCCAGGCTGAACTGCCTTCGTTTTCTCCAACAGGATGTCTGCTGTGGACTCTCACTTCTGTTTCTGAAGACTCTGTATGTATGTGTGTGTGTGTACACACATATATAAAAATACATAATATATACACTATATGTACTATATATAAATATACTATGTATACTATATATACTATATATTTTAAGATATAAAATATACTATATAGAATATACATAAACTACATACACACACTGAGCTTCCTCTGGGGCATGCTCTCGAGTCTGCCGAGTCCGGATTAGCCAGCCCGCACTTTCTCTTTTGTGCTGGCCACCTCTTCCTTACAGCTCTCCCCACCTCCCCCCACCTCTGAGAAGACTCTGTCAGGACAAGGCTCCTATACTTGCTCTCCATTTATAGCCTCCATGGTCCAGCATACACAGAGTGTTCGGCAAACACGTGCGAAATGAATACACGCATGCAGGGAAGCTTGGTTATAAAGAACGAGTCTTGTCTCTGGCTCTGGCCCATGAACTATGGGAGAAGCAGCTGGACCCACCAGATGCTGGGCTTTGAGATCCTGCACAGAGGTACACAATAGCTCCCTGATTCCAGTCAGGTTGGAACAGGTGGATTAAGAAGCCCAGCTCCACAGGCTAAGGAGTAAAGATCTGAATAGATTTTTTTAAGAGAGATTTTTGCTATAGGGCATGTGTGCTTGCCAGAGAGAGAGAGACAGAAAGTGAGAAATCATACCCCAGGAGGTTGGCCACACCACAATCCCTTCTCCATCATTCTCCTTTCAGGATTTTGGGCACACTCACACACATGTGCCTAGAGTGAGTTTCAAGCTGCCAGGTCTGGGATTTGAACCATAGTCGGCCATATGGGAGTCCAGTGACATAACCATTACGCCATTTGCTGGTCCTTAGAACTGAGTAGATTTTAATAAATATTTTTGTATGTTCTATCAGATCATCAGGAAAGTCATGACACATTTTTGAATAGAAAAAGTAAGTGAGGACTTTTCTGCTGACAACCCAATAGTTGTCATTAGGACAGAGCCTGAGGGTGGCCCACTCAGATGTTGTTTTCTCACTCTCCAAGTTACAGTTAATAGAACATTAATTACAGTTAATTGCTGTTAACTGCGCTCACGTTCCAATACTGACATTGGAAGAACATTGATGGTCTTTCTCCAACCTACATTTGTTTATAAAACATAAAACAAATGGTTACATAAAATGCCACATGTTCTGTGACATGTGACATGTCATCACATTCCAGACATGTCGTTATGTGTAATATTACATTGTGATGTGCCATCCTACCATTACAGCTCGAGGCATTAGGACACGCAATGAGCTGTATCTCCAAAACTCTGCCGGATTTCTTTTGACTTGGAACAAGCATTGAACTCTGGGTTTTCCTCCTTCTTTGTGAATTTGATGGTGATGAGAGCCTCCTCCTTCCAACCTGTTTTTCATCCTATTTGGAAAAAAGCGCTCCTGTTGTCCTGTGTCTTAGCGCCCTGTAATTTTGTTTACTAGCACTTGGCAGGGGATGTATTTACTAGTTTCGGTTTATAATACGTTTCTCAGGTACAATGGAGGCACAACTGTTTCTACCTGGCTCATCACTGTGTTTTCTGGCATTCACCAGCAGCCTGGCATTTATCAAGCACTAGAAAATATCTTTTTAGACTTACTGAATAAATGTTCTGAACGTTTTCATGCTGAGTGTGCTCAGGTTTTGTTGCAAGAGAGAAATCCCTCTAGTATTTTACTAGCTAAAGGGTAGTTCTGAGCCTTAGTTGGCTATGGGAGAAAAGGTCTGGGAGATTACTTGTCAGCAAATTTGTAAGAACAGGATCGCAGAAGCGCCCCTGCCAGTAATCCTGGTTGCACGGAGGACTGAGCTGGCGAGTCTCTGGAGCTGCCGGAGCCCTGGAAACGACTGCTGATAGGAGCTCAGCCGCCTGCTTCTAGCAGGTGATTCCTCGGGGGAGCAGTGGAAGCCAGCCGGGCTGCCAGCGGTGACCTCATCTGCCTGCAAACAGCTGCTGCCCAGAAAAATGGCTTCTCTTCAAAATCTTTATAAATGTCTTATTGGCCGAATCTAACCGCCAGTGATACTGGCAAGGGGTTCTGGGAGCTGTAGTTCCACAATGCAGATAGTGATGCGGTAATGTCAGGTTGATAAAAGGCAGCCCAGTGGGTGGAGCCGTTAGGAGGGAGCACATTATTCAAGGATGAACTTGCCTATAGCCTTCATAGGCCAGGGGCTTCTACTTACTAAAAAAGAATATTTATTCATGATAGAGCACATACTTGTGAGAAAGGAAGAGAGAGAAGTACACTCCCCAGGGTTTAGTAACACTGCCCTCTCATCCTCTGGTCTTCCATCTTACTAGGATCCTGGGTGTACCCGGTGACTACCTTGTTTTCAGGCTACCCGGCCTAGGACTCGAACTGTGGTCAGCAAGTGGCTTCTAATTCCACAGTTTGGCACGCTACTGACTGCACCTCAGAGTCTGGGTTGGACTTTTCATTTTTATTTGAAAAATTGATTACCCTCAGCACCTGGGAGCGTACGGCAGAGGTGGCTAGCTGAGCCACTCAGAACCATGCTGCCCTTCCCGAGCAGAGGACTCTTTCTAGGCAGTACCTGGCTACTTGCCTCAGCTTCCTGCATCAGAGGGGGGCCAGGTCTCTGGTTCTTACCAATGCCCTGTGGGCAGAGTGATGCGTACCTATCCTGAGAGAAGGTGGTTAGGTATCAGACACTCAATTTTCCAAGACCTGCTTTTTGTGTGCTGTCCAGCTGAATGTAGAACAGCATCCAGGAGAGGACCTGCAGGAATCCCAGGGAATAGGAGTCACCAATCAAAGTGTCGGGGAGTATGTCATCATTTGGACAAAAGCTGTTGACTGAGAATTTTGATTGGACTTTGTATATGAAAACTAAGTCTTGTAGTATAAAATCAATACAAATTTGGGGGTCACTTTTTATAGCAGTTGGTCAACCCTAAGTGCTTAAGAAATATTAGTAATGAGTGAATAGAACAGAAAGGCTTGCCATGCCTTTCGCAAAGGCTACTGGGATCATCACTGAAGGCTGATGAGTTCCCTGACAGGCAGACTCCTTTCTAACAGGCTCGCTCATTTGCTTCATCCCGTTAAGGACTCCTTGCATACTCCTCAAATAGTGTTCAAAATTATGACAGAGCTAGTTTGGTAATGAATTAGGAACTCCCAATGTTAGAAATTGAACATTCCTAGTAACACAACTTTCTGATCAAAACTTGGCAAGAAAAAAAATCAGAAAAAGGCTTGACAAAGACATCACCCTTTAGCATAATTAGTCTTCTTGATTAAAGCCCAGAATATTGATCAGTGCTTTCATAAGTTTAGTAGACCCCACAGACAAACGGAGTGAGAGCGAGCCTCCAGAGCCTGTGCCATTCAGGAAACTTCACTCTAATTTTGTGGCATCAGGAATTGAAAATGAGCCAATTCGTTGTTCTCTGATGCTCCTTTAGCTTCTTTTATTTACTCTCTATAACCCTAGCAGCATGGGTAAAAATGATAGTAACTACAAAGCGATAGGCGCTATATTAAGAGCCTTACATGCACCACCCGTTTTTGTCCCATACACGTAATAACGACCTGCCATTATCATTATGGCTTTACTGAGAACGGAATGGCTGCTCAGAAAAGTTAGGGAGTATTTCCAGGGACCCACCGCTATTTCACCATTTTCTTTGATCTATAAAACAATTTATACATTTGTCAGCAATTTGTCAGAAACACTAACAACCAGAAGAAGAAAGTTCTCATGTTTTGCAAGGTTGTTTTGGGTCATTACTTTCTTTACTAAGTACTCTGCGAAGAAATGAGTTCTTTCTCTGCCATATCCAGCAAGAATTCTCTTTGGATTTCACACTCATTCATCCTATACTCATTTCTGCAATTCTGCATATCAGATTCACTATAGAATCTCTTTTTTTCTTATCACTTTTGAAACTGGAGACCATTTGGTTAACTTGGTCTCACTGATTTATGGACCAAAAAATGTTATCTTAAGCCTTCTCATATCATTCTAATAACATACAACTGAAAATTAGGAGGAACTTCTAAGGGAGTTTTGCTTATAATAAGTGAAATCTTCAGTTGTATACTTGTGCATATTACTCATGCCTAGCTTTCATAAACAACCTCCACAATGACCAAACACTGAATATAAGTTTTGGGTCTAAGCTAAGTATTTCTTGGTCAGTATGCTCCAATAACAACTACCACTGCTACTGTAAACACAATTGTTATTATTTGTTTTATGCTGCAATTATTTATGGAGTGTCCATTATTTCCACCCACCAGGGTAGGTACTTATATACAAGAATGTTAGTCTTTAAAACAACCCTGTAACACAGATACTCGCATTCCTATTTTAAAGTGAGCACGCTGAGGCTAAGGAAGGTTAATAACCCGCCCCTTCCCCATAGCCATAGTGCTAGCTAATAGCAGAAAGCAGACCTTTTTTTATCTTAAAGAATGATTTTATTTAAATTTATGATTTATTTTAATTTGACCAGAGAGGAACAGAGTGAGAGAGAGAGGGAAAGTGGGAAAGCAAGCCACCAGGTCCGGGACTTGAACCACAGATGGCCATGTGGAAGTCCAGTGCCCTTAACTATCATTTCACCTGCTGGCCCTGAGAAAGCAGATTTTAATCTGACTTCAGATCTTGTTATCTTTTATTACACATGCTTCCTCTCCCAACTCCTTCATAAAGGCCGTCTGAAATATAATCCAATTTTCTCACCTGGAATCAAAGTGAAATACTCTGCCATGTAATGAAGGGGTCCCAATATAATATCGTGGGCTACCAAATATGAATATGCATTTAGCTTCTGACCTGTGTGTTTCTCCTGTGAGCAGCAATCCCACCCTTTCCTACTCTCCAGGCTCTAGCCAACCGACAGTACCTAAACTCTACTTTCTTGAGGTGGTGATAGAGAGACACTAAGCAGATAAATGCTTTTCCTATGAAGCCTTCCTGGATTTCTTCCATGCAGGTGATTTTTAGATGAAGATTAGCAGGAGGAAGCTGGTCTGGGTGAGTGGCAGGAAGAACCAGCTGATAAACAGCTCAGCAGACAGGAGGAGCCAGCACAGTTTATTTTAGCTCCAGGGGTCCACTGAGGACTGTCAGAAAGATATGAACAGAGTGAGAGAGAGAGGGAAAGTGGGAAAGCAAGCCACCAGGTCCGGGACTTGAACCACAGATGGCCATGTGGAAGTCCAGTGCCCTTAACTATCATTTCACCTGCTGGCCCTGAGAAAGCAGATTTTAATCTGACTTCAGATCTTGTTATCTTTTATTACACATGCTTCCTCTCCCAACTCCTTCATAAAGGCCGTCTGAAATATAATCCAATTTTCTCACCTGGAATCAAAGTGAAATACTCTGCCATGTAATGAAGGGGTCCCAATATAATATCGTGGGCTACCAAATATGAATATGCATTTAGCTTCTGACCTGTGTGTTTCTCCTGTGAGCAGCAATCCCACCCTTTCCTACTCTCCAGGCTCTAGCCAACCGACAGTACCTAAACTCTACTTTCTTGAGGTGGTGATAGAGAGACACTAAGCAGATAAATGCTTTTCCTATGAAGCCTTCCTGGATTTCTTCCATGCAGGTGATTTTTAGATGAAGATTAGCAGGAGGAAGCTGGTCTGGGTGAGTGGCAGGAAGAACCAGCTGATAAACAGCTCAGCAGACAGGAGGAGCCAGCACAGTTTATTTTAGCTCCAGGGGTCCACTGAGGACTGTCAGAAAGATATGGAATTCACCTCTAATGAAAACGGGTATTGATACCATGAGCGTTATAGTGTCATCCCTGTAATTCTATAGAACGGAAAAAGAGAAAGAGCTAGAAGAAGAAATGAAGGTTGACCAAATAAAATTAGAGCTTTTATTTTAAAATTAAGCCATGTCTTTATTCCCTCCTGGTAGCTGCTTAACTTTCCTTTATCCACTGCTGCCAAAGAACTTGTCCCAGATGTCCCCACCCAGAAGTCTCATCCCCAGCTGGGCAGCCTCGGAGTCTAGGAGCTAACACATGGCTTGTTAGGACAGTGATTCTTCACCACCATCTCACCTGGGAAACTTCAGAAGTCCTGCCACCTGGGTTTCCTACCCAGTGATTCTGCTTTAACTGCGGTGGGCACCAAGGATTTTTAAATCTCCCCCAGCATCTTAACGTGTAGCCAAGGATGAAAAGCAGTGTGCAGGTAGGCCTGCTCTGGGAGCCCGTGTCTCCATGTTCAAACCCTCCGTAACTCCACGGCTGGAGCGGCCTGTACGAGGCACTTGTTCCTTTCCTCTCACACCATTTAATCACGGTTGTGTTTCTTTTTCCTTCTCTGTTTTTAAATAAACCAGTTGTCCAGTGAGATGATCATCCCATTGGCTTTTAAAGGAGTCATTCTGGTAAAGGGGTTTTCTGGGACTGGCTAAGCGAGGCAAAGATTCCTTCTGTGTCTTGTTTGGCTGGGAATGGCGAGGTTAGTGATGGCAGGCGATGAGTGAGAGTGAGGGGAAGGGATACAGAGGGAACATTAACTTGGAATTAAAACACTTGGCTTCATTCCTAGCTTTGCTGCGTATGGAGTGTGTGGCTGAGTCTTTCCCCTTACTAGAATAAAAAATTGTGGCTATTTGATCCCTAAAGTACTTTCCAGTTAGAAAAACTCTACTCTGAGGGCAGGAGAGGCAGAAATGTAACCGAAGCAAACTGAGCTGTTTGAGCAGACCATCGTCCCTCGTTTGACATCCGGCCGGATGGCAGGAAGGTGGCAGGGTCCTGCATCTCTCCATATTCCTAGTTGCCGCAGGTGTCACCTCGACACCTGTCACCTTGAGGACGGGTTTTTGATCCTAGGCAGTAGCCGAGGTTTTCCACTCATTAGTTCAAGTCCTCTGGTTCTGATTCTGTCCTGGCCTACATGGTTTTTTTGTTCCATGAATCTGGTTTCTCCACCATATTAAAATATGCCCCTGCATCTGTTCCTTTCCCCTGAGTGCCCCACTTGGCTTTCTGTATTTTCTTTCCCACCTCTGGACACCTGTTCTTCCCTTGCTCAGCCTCGTCTGGTGCTCATCTGGGTCCAGCTGGCCACACAGAATGCTTCACCCTGCACCCAGCATGGAGCATTCAGCCCCTTTGTCCGAGGTGTGGGGGTGCATCAGGATGAGGGCAGAGGTGCTGTTTGAGACTTAGGGACCTTCGCCACATCTGCATCCCAAGCTCTGATGGGACAAAAGCTGGGGACACCTCAGGTAAAGGTTAGCTTTGCTTCTTCCTAAGGTTTCTGCACTTGGGCAGGAGAGGGCTGCTCTGGGCGACCCCACTGTGAAGCCGCAGGATTGCGGTGGAGAACCGGAGCTGCAGAACTGTTTCTGAGACCTGGACTTCGTTCAAGGCTGACAGAGGTTCTCCAGGTAAGAGAGGACTGCAGAGGGTTAGAGAGGCCTCTGGGATTCAGGACCCTGAGGTCTCCATGTTGTGGTGGGGGAGAGAGTGTGCCTGCACCTGGTGGGGCAGGAACTGGCTACAGTCTGCAGTCTGCCTGTAGGCTGAAGACTCGGAGTCCACGGAAGCTTGTACATTGAGTTACCAGGGTCTTTAAAAACTACACACTTGTCTGGTTTTCTCCCCAGGCCCCCAACATATCCTTGTTTGGGGGCAACTGGGACATGGCGTGGGTGACACGGAGGAGAGGTGTAAGAGCTCCCCAGGTGATGCTAATGTGGACAAACGTGAGGAGGAAGCGACCTCTCTGAGAGGGCTTTGGAGAGTGATTTATTGCATGGCATGGGAAGAGAGCATGTGTCACAGATAAGCGAAGTCCTGCTCTGAGCAATGGACACAAAACGCGTAGTCCGGGGAGATGTGGAGGCCAAACGTGTGTGCAGGGCTGGCGCAGGCACAGGTATAGGCACACCTGGCACCGAGTGTCAGAGCTCGGCCTGGGATGAGCGGCTTTCTCCCAAAAGGTAAATCATCGCACCTAGTGAAGGAAAAGGCACTTGGAGAAATATTTGCCATGAGTGAAGGGATGCCTCGCGGTTTCCACGTGAATGTGAGTGAGTGCTGGAGACCTGGCTTCAAATGCACCCTGCCCTCGCGAGGGTCCCAGGGGCCCACTCTGCTGTGTCCTGGGCCAGACCTCTGAAGGGAACTATGGAGCATGAAGATCCCCGAATAAAAACAAGCGAGCATAAGGAAGGAGCTAGAGAAAAGTTTCCATGACGAGGAGGAAACTTTCGTAATCTTCAGACATTTAAAAAGACCTCTGAAGTCATTGTAGAATCGCTCTTTATTAAATAAGGGAATCCACTGCATGGTGCTTGAATTTTAAGGGTCATAAAGGAAAGGCGACCTGGCTCCTGACCTCCGAGGGCTCGCCATCTAGGGCGCACACACCTGACTCTAGGTCAGGGATCACCACAGTGAGGCAGGCCGGGTACAACAGGCTGTGAGCATTTAGGACGGGGTCAGGAGAGAGGGGGCTTTTGGCTTCTCTGAGGGAGAAACACGGACCCCGACAGGTCTGGTGGAGGGGCAGGGGACCACTGCCCACTTTGCTCATGGTGAAGGAAGTCTGCCCACGCCAGCACCCCTGGAGGTTCTCGGAGCAGAACCAAAGCCTGCCCTGACTGAGCTTTGGGAAGAGGACTAGATGCCAGAGCAGAAAGTGGATTTGACAAAGAGGGTTTCCCCAAGGAAGTAACTGAAGGGACTTGCAACAGTTCGGGAGTGGGGTTACGGATTCTGATGAGAGCAGAATTGAAGGTCAGGAGCTGCCTGGACAAGCCTGGAGGGGCTGACCCCCCCTTTTGGTAGGACTGCTGGATTAAAGGAACACTTGTTGAAGACAAGGTAGGGGGAGGTAGATCGTGTCTGAAGAGTTTCTGCCAACAATGATCCCAACCACTGGCAAAAACGAAGCACACCACCACCCAGGCACTTGGTGAGGGCTGCCTCCGAGGTAGGATTCTGTCCCCAGCTCATGGGGGGGAGAGGGCAGGGGCTCAGAAGCCAGCAGCCTGCCAAGGTCAGTTTGTAGGTGGCAGAGGTGGGATTTGAACCCAGCTCTTTCCACCTTCAGACCCTCCTGTTCTTAATCAGTGTGCAGAGCAACCTCCAAGGGTGCTGAGCAACTCCTCCCCCACGGAAGTTTAGAATGGGCACAGAGAGGAGTGGAAGTGCCCAGAGCCACATGCCGTCAATGCGCCTCCTCAGGGTGTGTCAACACAGGCAGGTGGGGCGGGCGCTGGGGGTCCCAGTGGGCCTCGGCACCAGCACGTGGGCAGAGTCTGGGTCCCATTCCAGACTTGTGGGCTCAGACACGTGGGGTGGGCTCTGCGACGCGTCCTAACAGAGCTCCTGGTGACGCCGGCGCCCGGAACAGGAGAGTGTTCCTAGGAGTGTCCCTGTCCTAGAAGAGTGGCTTTCCTCCCCTGCCCGCGCTGGGCTCAGGGACGGGAATATGAGCCATAGTTGCCGTGCGGCCCAGGGACCGGGCTGGGGACCAGCTGGGCCGCCGGGGGTTGGTGCCTCTGGGTACTAGCAGCGTTTCCCTGGCGGCGCTCCTCCCCCGGGGCTGTGCCCTCACTTGCACCTGGAGGGTCCTAGTCTCCGCGTGTCCGGGTCTGACGTCCTTCCTCAGGTGGGCTGCGGAGTCCTGCGTGCTGTCCCTGCTCACCAGAGGCAGTGATCGCGCCCCTGCGGGGCAGCAGGCAGGTGCCGGGTGACCGCGAGCTGCAGACGGAGGAGGTGGGGCGCTCGCGGGAACAGGTGCGCTGCCCGGTGGGTGTGGCGGAGTCACCGCAGGCTGAGGGACGCGTTCCCAGGTCGCTCCTCCCCAGCCATACCTCACAGGCACCTCGCTCTCCTTCCTCCCGGCAGCCCCACGTGCTCGGCGGGAAACTGGCAGACAGCGGGCAGCAGGTGAGGAGGGATGGCTGCGGGGTGCAGGGAGGAGGGAGGCCCGCGCACCAGCGGGGAAGTGAGATGCGGTCCTTGGGCCAGGTTTGAACCGTTTGCTGCTTCTCTCACCTGCCCTGTCCCGTTGGGGAAGAGAGAGGGAGAGAAGCCTGGAGGAGCAGCTGGCAGCGTCTCCAGGGAAAGCGAGGATTCAGCAATGGCTTCTGTGCTAGGCAGGGACGTGGCTGGGCTTCGGCCGGTGCCGGCCCTGGGGAGAGTTCCCAGGTGCGGGAATCACGACCGCGTCAACCCAGGGCAGCCTCTGCTGCGGAAGTGGGTCTTCCCACCTGCTCAGTGAGGGGGTGCGGCCGTGCCTGGTGTCCCGACTGTGACCACGCCGGGTGGCCCGCCACTTCCTCTCCTTTCAGGTGGAAGGTGGGAGTGAGGGGGCTTGGCCCGTTCAGGGCAGGCTGGGTGGGCAGATGGAGGCTCCAGTCGCGTTTCCCTCTGGATTTCCTCCTTGCCCCAGAGTACACAGGGGCTGCTGTAAATTCAAAGGAAACGGCCCCACTTGCCATGTGACTGGCTGGACTACCTCCTGGGCATTTCCCCTCTGTCCTTTCCCGTTTCTCCTCTGGCACTTTAGAGATAAAAGCGATGGAGATATTTCTCTTCCAATATCAGGGACAGCCTTTTTTTTTTTTTTTGGAGAGAGGTTTTTGCTATAGGTCGCATGCGCTTGCCAGAAAGACAGAGAGAGAGAGAGAGAGA
>NW_006159808.1:2457687-2498571 GCF_000334495.1 Tupaia belangeri chinensis | reverse complement strand
ACAGAAGAGGAGAGAGAGAGAGAGAGAGAGAGAGAGAGACAGAAAGCGAGAAATCATCCCCCAGGGAAGATGGCCATGCCGCAATCCCTTCTCCTCCATTCTCCTCTTGGACTCTTGGGCACACACGCACATGCACCCGGCGTTGAGTTTAAGTCACTGGGTCCGGGACTCGAACCGAGGTCGAGTCTGTGGTTTTTTAAAATTGCTTGGAGCCTTAATGAAGAACATATACCCTTGACTGACAGTTATGGGCACTGAAGACTGAGTGCACTGGTTTCTAGAGGAGGATGGATCTTAGAGAAGCTATGTTGGGAGTAAAGAGAGAGTTGAAAAGGAGAAGGAGAAAGTTCTCTTCCTTTCAAAGAGTAAGTTGAAATATCTTCTATTGGACCAAGACAAAAGCAATGGGCAAAGATTATGGGCTTTCTCCATGATTCCGCTGAGGCCTCAACCCTCTCCCCTTCCTTTGTTAACTCCTTATCTTGTGTTTTGAATTGCCAGAGAGCAGATAAACTCACCAGAGAGGACAGAGATCCAGAAAGAACGAGGGAGAGGGAGAAAGTATCCCTCACTGAGGTGTGGTCACTCTGAAGCCCTTCTCCATTTTCACATCCTCTTGGGATTTGGGGGGCATGAAGTACAACGTGCATATGCATGGATGTTTTTCAAGCTGCCAAGGCTGGAATTCGACCTGTGGTCAGTCATGAGGAACCCAGCTCCCTTAATGACCACCTTTGCGGCCAGCCCTAGGAGCTCCTTATCTTAGTGGACGTTAAGAAGGGAGAGCTGATGTTCCGCCGTGGAAAGGAGGCCCTTGTGGAGATAGGGAGGCGTCCCAGGAGGACATGAGAGCTGAGTTAGGAATGTGGACTTAAGTAAGCATCTCCAATACCATCTGTGTGGGCACTTCGAAAAGTCTGTGGAAAAGTGGATGCAAATCTTTCTTGAAATCCACATCTTTTTTTGATGAATTTTTAGAAGACCCCGCATAGATTTTTTTTTATGCTTAAAAATGGAGGAAGAGGCTTGGGATGGGGATTGAGAATCAGATAAACATTCTCAGTAGGTGGGAATGGGCCACGGTCCACTTGTCTTGGATCTCCTTTCCCTTCCAGGGCTACTTCCGGGCTCCTTCACCTCGTTGCTTTCCTGTGGGAGATTTGTAATTAGAGCTGGAACATTCATATTCATTCCAATTCAGGGAGCTGCTTTCTTCCTCTGCTTCAGAAACTTTCTGTTCTATACGTAGGTTTCTTTTCTTTTTTTAAAAAAATTTTAAAAGAATTGTTTATTCATTCATTTTTCAGTTTGATCAGAAACACACACACACACACACACACACACGCACACACACAGAGAGAGAGAGAGAGAGAGAGAGAGAGAAAGAAAGAGAGCAAGCCACCAGGTCTGGGACTTGAACTGCCTTGTGGGAATGTCCAGCAACCTAACCACCATGCCACCTGCTGGCCCCTGGTTTATTTTCTCTTATCAGTGAATGATCTCTCTGTCTCTCTCTCTCCCCTTCTACACGGGGAAGTGTTGCCGGGGTGGCAGTGCTTTTGGTTTACTGTCCTCAGTGCTTCCTCTCCTTGGAGTTGCAGAGGGGCTAAGTCCCAGCCTAACCTCTCTGCTAGCATTCGTGGAGAACAGTGGCAGACAACGGAAGTGCCTTGTCTGAATTCCTGAATGAAGCAGTACTATAACGTGGTGATGTCTGAAGTAGGGTGAGGGTGAGGGTGAGGGTGGGAAGTCAGGGAAAAGCTGGTCATGAGCTGGCTCTTGGAGATCACCCAGATAACCCTTCCAGTCTTAATCATCCCCCAGGCAAGGATTACACATGGTGGGGTAGGGGGTAGGGTGTATTTAGATCTTCCTCCCAGCAAAGTAGAGATCTCAGGAGGAGGGAGGGACTCTTTCACTCATAATGGTTTCAGTGGTTACCACGACCTCCACCCAGTCCTTCCCACCCCTGCCAAACTCCTTCTTGGCTTTTGTTGGTATATCCTGAGTTTCATTTGAATGTAATCTTTTTCTTCCCCAAGAGGGTATGTGTGCTCACCAGAGATAAACAGAGATAGGGACAGGGAGAAAGCACCTCCCATGGGGACGGGTCACACTGCAATCCCTTCTCCTCCATTTCCCCTCCTTTTGGGATTTTGGGCATGCATACACTCATGGTGTGTGTCTTAAGCCACGGGGTCTGGGACTCAATCACTTTGCTGTCCTTGTGGGAATCTCACTGCTTTTACCCTCAAGCCATGAATTTGGCCCATGGTGTAATTTATTTCTGAAGATAATACCTTCTTCTTTTAAGAATGAATGAAGTGTTTGCAGCACCGTAGTAAGTGTGCAGTTCATTACATGCTTACAGGACAGTACATACAGTTTTCTTGGTTGAGAGCCAACAGTCGTTCACTTCCCACCTCTGCTGTTCTCAGATTGTCTGCCTCTCATAGAGACCGACACTCCTCTGCAGCTGGGCCTTGCCGTGTGACCTCATCTGACCAGTTCCCTATCCGGATGGGTGGGAAAATGCCTGGCCTGTAAGGAAATTGCTGCGCCAGGCCATGGACCCAAGTAGATGCTCCAGTGCCTGATGTGTGAGGCTACAAAGAGCCCCATCTTCAGAGCTTCTGTGTGTGAGTGTGTGACTGGCACCTGGCTGGGGCTTCTTTGCATCACAGCTCACCTGCCACTCAAATCTGTATTTCGCTATGCTGGTTGGTTGACTGAAATATTTTCTCAGGTACCCTTTTCAGGAACTGCCTTGTGGGAATGTCCAGCAACCTAACCACCATGCCACCTGCTGGCCCCTGGTTTATTTTCTCTTATCAGTGAATGATCTCTCTGTCTCTCTCTCTCCCCTTCTACACGGGGAAGTGTTGCCGGGGTGGCAGTGCTTTTGGTTTACTGTCCTCAGTGCTTCCTCTCCTTGGAGTTGCAGAGGGGCTAAGTCCCAGCCTAACCTCTCTGCTAGCATTCGTGGAGAACAGTGGCAGACAACGGAAGTGCCTTGTCTGAATTCCTGAATGAAGCAGTACTATAACGTGGTGATGTCTGAAGTAGGGTGAGGGTGAGGGTGAGGGTGGGAAGTCAGGGAAAAGCTGGTCATGAGCTGGCTCTTGGAGATCACCCAGATAACCCTTCCAGTCTTAATCATCCCCCAGGCAAGGATTACACATGGTGGGGTAGGGGGTAGGGTGTATTTAGATCTTCCTCCCAGCAAAGTAGAGATCTCAGGAGGAGGGAGGGACTCTTTCACTCATAATGGTTTCAGTGGTTACCACGACCTCCACCCAGTCCTTCCCACCCCTGCCAAACTCCTTCTTGGCTTTTGTTGGTATATCCTGAGTTTCATTTGAATGTAATCTTTTTCTTCCCCAAGAGGGTATGTGTGCTCACCAGAGATAAACAGAGATAGGGACAGGGAGAAAGCACCTCCCATGGGGACGGGTCACACTGCAATCCCTTCTCCTCCATTTCCCCTCCTTTTGGGATTTTGGGCATGCATACACTCATGGTGTGTGTCTTAAGCCACGGGGTCTGGGACTCAATCACTTTGCTGTCCTTGTGGGAATCTCACTGCTTTTACCCTCAAGCCATGAATTTGGCCCATGGTGTAATTTATTTCTGAAGATAATACCTTCTTCTTTTAAGAATGAATGAAGTGTTTGCAGCACCGTAGTAAGTGTGCAGTTCATTACATGCTTACAGGACAGTACATACAGTTTTCTTGGTTGAGAGCCAACAGTCGTTCACTTCCCACCTCTGCTGTTCTCAGATTGTCTGCCTCTCATAGAGACCGACACTCCTCTGCAGCTGGGCCTTGCCGTGTGACCTCATCTGACCAGTTCCCTATCCGGATGGGTGGGAAAATGCCTGGCCTGTAAGGAAATTGCTGCGCCAGGCCATGGACCCAAGTAGATGCTCCAGTGCCTGATGTGTGAGGCTACAAAGAGCCCCATCTTCAGAGCTTCTGTGTGTGAGTGTGTGACTGGCACCTGGCTGGGGCTTCTTTGCATCCCAGCTCACCTGCCACTCACATCTGTATTTCGCTATGCTGGTTGGTTGACTGAAATATTTTCTCAGGTACCCTTTTCAGGAGGATGGCAAGAGTGGTATACAAGAAACTGAGGACATGTAGCCAAGACTATTTCTGCCTTTACATGTAAATAAATCATTTTGGTATACAATTTTTGGCTCATAAGTTTCCTCCTCATATTTTATATATACATATATATATATATATATAAACAAACTTCAGGAGAAGTTTTTGCTATAGGGTGCGTGTACTCACCAGAAAGAGAGAGAGACAGAGAGACAGAAAGTGAGAAATCTCCCCCCAGGGGGGATGGCCATGCCACAATCCCTTCTCCTCTCGGGATCTTGGGCACACACGCACATGCACCCGGTTTGAGTTTAAGCCCCCGGGTCCGGGACTTGAACCATGGTCGACTATATGGGAGTCCAGCGACATAACCATTAGGCCAATGGTGGGTCCCAACAAGCACACACAAGCTGCAGAAGCTGGGATTTGAAGCCCATAGTTGGGCATGTGGGATCCAGCTCCCTTAACCACTAGGCCATGGAGCCAGCTTGTCCAGGTATGCTATTAGGACCAGCCCCAGCTTGCAGGTAGAAGTGCGGAATGTCCTTTCACCTTAGGGAAGTATACTTCCAGTTGGAAAAAGCCTGCTGCGTTAGGGAGAAGCCGAATCCGAAAACATTCCACTGGAAGCTTTCCCTTTGATGTGGCTAGGCTTCCTCTCCCGTGAGGTAGCATACCCTTGTAAGTTCTGGTGTTCGAATATGAAGCTGAGCGGTGCCAGCCTCACCCCTAGCCCTGTCCCTTTAATGTAGAGGTACTCCGGTGTCCCCCAACCTACATACATTCTTTCCTATGTCTCTTTACCATTCTTGGGCAAGGACAGTCATGACTATGTTCCCGATGAGCCCTTTAAATTAATCTCGTCTACACTGCATCTAAGCAAAGATCCCTGAACTCCACGGGCCTTGTTGAGGTGGCCTCTGCATTCTTATGGGTGACTTGGTGGGCTGCTGTTCAACATTGTTTTCATCCAATCCTACCTCACTTTTCTCTATGAAAGAGCTGGAGATGAAACACGGCCTCTTAGACTGTATTTCGGGTATGCCCTTCACATGCACTTGCATGGGATTTAGGAGACATGGGTGAGGCCAGACCGTCCTGGTTTTGTTGTGGCCTGATTTTCTGGCGGCTCCCTGCTCCTTAGGCCGCAGCTCCCAAGTCTGCGGGTGGAGCAAACTTTTAGAGCACTGGTTTTATTTCTAGCTCTGTGGTGGGGGGCAGTTCTCACTTCTGAAAACTGAGCTTGGAGTTTGTTTAGTTTTCTAATGACTCAGATAGCCTCCCAGTTGGGTGCAAAATCTTTCTGCTTGTAGTTAGATTTAGTTTCTGCCACTAGAATTTGGTCCATGTGCCCTCTCGAAGCAGACTTTCCCTATTCCCGTTTTGTGTTTTTTCTGGGGGAGATTTTGGATACCTCCCACCATACTGCCGTCTTTTCTGGAAACCTCTCTGGTGTGTTTTCAGGTAACGAGATCTCGTCTCAGGTATTCACATAGTCGGTGCTTTCTGCTTTTCTCCATCGCCAGGTAGGGCATAGCTGTTGGGCAGTGCCATGCGTCCCTTCTCTTTCGAAGCCTTCTTGGCAGTCTAACTCTCAGTCATCTTACTATGACCAGGCATCGCTTCTTCATGAATTAGTTTTTGTTGGTATCTGTTTTGGAAAGCAGGTGTAATTCTATTCCGGGGTCCTGGTGCCATGCAGTGTTTCTTCTCTTCCTAGTCTCACTTTGGACATTGCTTTGTCACCGTTCACCACCCTTCGTTGGCTCCGTGTGATGGGGGCACTGGAGGAGACAGACTGATGAGGCAGACGTGTGCTTGCCCTCTGTTCCATTTGCACTATCCGATCTTGACCAGGACTGCAGCAGGGGGGAAGGAAGGGTTTCCTGCAGGATGAATATTGAAGCCGATTTGAGAGGAACCCGTAGGCTTTGGCCTAGGGTTAAAGAAAGGGTGACAGTGAGGGCCCTGGGTGGAAAGACGTGAGAGACACCACGTGTCGTGTAAACCACAGGCAGCTCTGAGAGCCGGAGTGGGTGTGGTGGGCGATGGAGAAGCTGCTGGTCAAATGAAGGAAAAGCGAAAAGTGGGCACATTTGACTCGTGTGACCCTAGTAGAAGCCAGAGTCCCGCAGCCAGGTTCTTTATGCTGACCCTCCGAAAAGCACAGCCCAGTGACAGCAACGAGAGGCATGAAGTGGTTTTTACCTTTACTTGCACTTCTTGAAGAATATTAACATCCTCACTTCCCCCCATAATTCCTATTTTTCTCTCACTATGTCTCCTATTTTTTTAATACCTCAAAACTCCCCTTACGTTTCTTTTTTTTCTTGAAGGCATACATTTATTTCAATATTTATCAGAAACAAAGCACCCTTTGACAGCAAGACAAACATGATATAATTATAAACAAAGATTCTAGATTTGCATGAATTTTCAAGATAAAAACACTCAAAAACATGTCTATGCTTCCCCTCAGTCAGTTCAGACCAAACCCGGAGACCTTCCAAATAGAGTTTTCTTAATCTCCAGTATTTCCTTAGTGCCCAGCTCTCGTGTCTCCCCCCATCCTCCCAACCCCATTCACTTCTGTCTCTTTGCTAAGTTTACTTAATATCTCCAAGTCTTTCTCCTCTGGTCCCTTCTTTCATCAATTTCCTGGCTCTGTACCACCCGCAGTCTAGAACAGGCCTGCCTGGAGGGTCTTTCAGAGAGAGCAGAGGAGAAAGTGAGGAGGTCTGAGCACACTCACTAACATCGTGCCATGCACACGGAGCTCGGGCTTTCCTCCAGACGCTGTATGCCGCGGAAGGGCTGTTAGCCAGGGAGAGGCATCGGCAGGGTGGCCTATTAGACTGCTTCCTTGAGTGGGATGTCAGAGAATAAGCAAGTTTGTCACAATGCTTGTGACATAAACATAGCAAATGCTCGGCATTTATTGAATTTATGTATGTCCTATCTTAATATGGGCTGGAAGGGAACTTGTAATTACAGATAACGTGAAACAACTCAGATAAAAACAAATAGAAAGTGGGGGCCAAGGAAAATGTCCGCAGAAGTGAGCGTGGTTACGGTTTCTGGGATTCAGCTGTCACGCCGTGAGACAGCTATCGGCCTGGCAGTTAGAGCCACTGTGGGAGGCAGCCTCAAAAGGAATTTCTTAGGGGTGTTTTTGGGACATTGAGGACCAAAAATGTGTAAAGTCAACTAGAAACTATTATAGAAGGCCCGAATGTCCCGCTTTCTCTGGGGTGTGACTATCAGGACTCAGGGACACGGGCTGGACTCCACGTGGGTAGTCCGCTCTCCAGTGACTGCCCTCTACCTGTTTTTCTTTCACGTTTTTAATAGGTGCATCACCTAGTGTAACGACAAATATTATTTTGGTCGGAAAATAATTTAGGCAGATGTGTTTCATTTATTCTTGACATAGAAAAACAAAACTGAAGGTCAACTAGGAAAATCTGCTTTGCGTACCACACTGTCTGGACACGCTTATGCCACAGAAGGAATTTCCACGGGACTGGTTTGCTGTGTGCATGATCTCACAGTGACCAATGAATGTTGAGAAAATGTGCCAGTGGCAATGATTTAGGGTGTGTTGACTTCTAAAAAAAATTACTTATTTTTAAAATTACATTATGAAGCCAGGACTGGGTGTGGAGTTTAAGGTACTAGACTCCCACACAGCCGACTGTGGTTCAAGTCCTGGAGCCAGTGGCTTGAAACACACCAGGTGCATGTACGTACGTGCCCTAAATCCCAGGAGAATGGAGGAGAAGGGAATGCATCATGACCACCCCCCAGGGGGTGGTGATTTCTCTATCTTTCTATCTTTCTGTCTCCCTAGTGAGCACACATGCCCTGCAGCAGAAATCTCTAAAATTATATTATAGGGTGTGTACAATCCTCAGAGAGAGAGAAGGACAGCATGCCCTGGGGGGATGGCCACACCGCAATCCTTTCTCCTCCATTCTCCTCTTGGAATTTTAGGCATGCTTGGAGTTTCTTAAGCTGCCAGGTCTGGGACTCAAACCGTGCAGTCAGCCATGGGGGATCCAGCCTCCTTAACTACCATGGCATGGGCTAACCTGTTGACCCTTTCCCTCCTGCAGGAGTTCAAGACATGCTCCTCCTGCTTATTAACAGGGCTTAGTAAGGCCCAACATGAAGACGCCTAGCAGACAGGTCTGTGTGAGGATGGGTTAAGCCATGTAGGAAGTACTTACACTTAGCACACAGTGAATATTAATTCCCCTTTCCTTTCCAATAAGGGTCTAGCTACCAGGCATCCGGTGTTGGCGTTGTCATTAAATCCAACTGCTGGCTGAGCACCCAATGGCAAATGCATCTAATATGTTGGGGAATCCTCTCTCCTCCCTTCGTTCCCATCATGTGATTTTCTACTTTCATTCCCTTGTGATTCTAAGACTGAGAAAGAGGAAGAGTTTGACAGCTTGGAAGGGCCTCATGGAAGATGTGATACTTGACAGAAGGCTCGTTAGGTTTAGAAAAGTGGGAGGATAATCGGGTCAAGCAGAGAAACAGGAATGAAAGCTGATATGGCGAAGGGGCCCCCTTGAACAGAGAGGCAGCTCATCCTTGGTAGGTAGGAGACCCTCCACTAAATTACTCACACCGCTTCCTTTTGTACAGATCACTGGGGATTCATGCTCCCAAGTTATAGTGACTGTACAGGGTAGACCGCACAGTGTGTGACTGATGGCAAAACTTAGTCATTCAGAAAATAATGACCTGTTTCATGTTTATTCATTAAGCTTAATTTTTTTTTTGTGGCTATTTTTATATGCCAGTTCTATTCTAGTTCCCTTTTTCACTGCAGCATTGAAATGTGTCCATTTTCTGCAATCTCTAGGCTAACAATCAGTATCAGCTAATCAAAAATGCCTTCAGTTTTTCACATGGAGGGTGTTTCATAAGTTTAAAAAGAAGCATTTTTTTTTTATATATTTAAGAAACTGATTGGTTTTGGCCCTTTCTTGTGCAAAAGGGAATATTTTAAAAATTATTTTATCTGTTTCTTAGAATTGCAAATGAAAAACCTTGATATTTAAATGTAATTCACTCAATGTGAATTCAAGATCATGAGGTGTACGGCCGCAAAGGTATAATTTTTATGAAAAAGTTACATTTTTAGCAGGAATATTTGCATGAAAAGCATCTTATTTTTCTCTGACTGTCATACTTTCCCCGGAAACCAGTAACTTCTTTTCAGCACTTTAAATCAGTATTTTTCTTTTTTGACAGTCTGTTGATAGTAGTGAGAAACTTGAACTTAATACTCCAAGGAACCACGTAGATCTTGAAATTAGTATGTCTTTCTTAGTGGGGAGATCATTTGAATTGGGAATGAAAGTGTTGATTTAGCATAAAAATACTGAAGAAGAACTTGCTATGTAATGACATAAAAAATTCAAAGTGAAAATTATAAGGAAGTTGCAATGGAACAAGATGCCTTGAAGTGCAACTCTCCAAAAAAAAAAAAAAAAATCAGTAAAACTAGAGGTGATTTTGTACTGGTAGAGAAATTACTCTTTGAGAAGCTTTTAACTAGAAAAAACTACTTTTAAAAAAATTTCACTTGTGAAGTTAAAAGATATAATCGTAACAGAAGCTATGTTAAAATGTTAAAAATATTTTAAACCTCTTCAGATGATTCTGATGCCCTGCTAAGGTCGAAAAGTCTTGCTTCCTGTCTTTTTTAAAGAGAAATGGAGAAAGTAACTCCAAAAGGGGTGTGGTCCTGCCACGATGTCCCTCCATCTCTCTAGCCTTCTGGGATTTGGGGCATGCACTCCTGCCTGGCATGTTGTTCAAGCTGCCACCAGGACTCTAACCACAGTGGGCCCTATGGGAGCCAGATCTCTCAACTGCTGGGCTCTAGGGCAGACCCATAATCAGAATCTTAATCTGATGGAAATATTAATGCTATGGTTCAAAGACTGGCACTTAATTGTTCTGGGGTGGGGTCCAGACCGTGGTGAGTTTTAAAGTTCCTGATCTTTCTAAGGTCCTGGCAAGGTTAAAGAACCTGCTCCAAAGTTGATTCTTATTGTTGACAAGGGACCGCCTTCTCTGCTGACTCATCTTGGATTCCTGAACAGAACTGTGCTTTCTTCTTGCTTTTCATCTTGGTTCATGTACCCATTCCATGAAGTTACCTGTCCCATCTCTGCTCATCACTTCCACCTCAATGTTGTCTGGCCATCCACTAAAGTGCTTCAGCGCTATCACTAAGTGCTTAGTGGACATTGGCATTTCCATGTCTTGCCTCCAACTCCCACGTCCTCTGCCCATGGCATTAGTGGTCATCCAGGCTTCTAAACCCACTGTCATCTTCGACTTCGCGTCTTTCAGCTGCCTTTCCCTTTGCAGTCTTGTCTGTCTTTTCTACGGTATAACAGAACTCTTCATCGTCTCTCATCCTGAGCCTGTCGGTTTAGACCAGGCTCTCACCGGATTTCAGGCCTTCTCAGGGCCGGGCCCCATGGCCTCCACTGCATCCTGTCCACACCTGGCGACAAACTTCTCCATGCTTTGCTTTCATTGCATCTGCCACGTTCGGTTGCCTTCTGTTTTATTGTCATATCAAAGATCTGCTTAGTTCGGCCCAAGCCTTTCCATCTGAAATTATTTAATGCCATTTTTTCCTTTTTTTTCCTGACAAGTCTGTCATCCATGCTCCACAGCATGCTTTAATTGATTAATTCAGTTTTTCCCGAAGTCGATGCTTCTTACTGATGACAGTTGAGATGCATTTTTTGGGTGGTATGTGAATGAACTTCAAAAAGTGTGCAGTTATGTATATTTAAATTTAATGTAAAGTAGAAAAAATACACATGTACCTCAAACCATGATTTGACAGATTTTTATTGCTTAGACTGAGGCTAAAGTAAACAATGAAGTTTTTTTTTTTAAGAAATTTTTGCTATAAGGCATGTGTACTCACTGGAGAGACAGAGAGAGATGGAGAGACAGAAAGTGAGAAATCTCCCCCCCCCAGCCGGGTGGGGGATGAATGGCCATGCCACAGTTCCTTCTTTTCTATTCTCCTATTGTGATATGGGGCACATGCCCAGTGTGAGATTCAAGCTGCTGGATCCAGGACTTGAAGCACAGTTAACTACGTGGGAGTCCAGTGCCTTAACCATCACGCTACCTGCTGGTCCCGACACTGAAATTTTAAAGTGCTGCAATGGGGGAGTGGTGAACGGAGGGTTAGGAAGACTGTTTTTTTTTTTTTAAAGTATGAGTTTATTTATTATTATTATTATTATTATTACCATTATTTAATTACCAGAGGGTGTGTATGCTTGCCAGAGAGAGAGAAATTATCCCCCTACAGAGTGTGGTCACAGACCAATTCCTTTTTTCCACTTGTTCTTCCTGTCAAGATTTCGAGCATACACACAGGTCCCGCATGTTTTTTCAGTCATTGGGGCTGGTATTTAAATAGTGGTTAGTCATGTGGGATCCAGCTCCCAATGCATAATGCTTAACCACTGGACTATGAGGCTGGCCTTCAGGAGAAAACTTTTAATAGGCATGTGAATACATGTAAATAAAGAGAATAATTAATTTATGAGCTGATATACCACAGCAGAGTAAAAAATGTGGATAATTCAATACATACTTCCAAAAAAATAGAACTATCGTTGAATGTGCACAGCATAATGCAGTGTTCAGAGTTGAAGATGAATATCTGTATGTCCGTGATTTGACTGTTACACTGTATGCATACACTGTATGCAGTGTACCCCACTACAATGTACATCAATTACATGTGAACTAGAAATCATAATAAGTAAAATGAAAAGAAATGATAAAATGATAGTCAATGTTCATCCCCTGAATTGAAAAATTGTCATTTTTTTCTTTTTGAATTATTATTTAAATGGAAGAATAATTACAATTTTAGCTCATAAGAAAAATCTCTATATTTTATTTATACATTCACTTGTCCTGTATGCTAGATATGAGCCATTTTGCCCATTTTTTATACAGTGTTAACAGTATAAACTTGGCCCAGATTTAAAAGTTAACTTAAAATATATTAAAAATGATTCTTGTTTTTTATCAATAAAAATATCAGTACTGATATACCCTAGTTATTTTTAGCATTAGAATAATGTTCATTTATAGCTTTCAAGCAATTAATTAAAGAAAATCAAGTATATCTAAGCATTTATAATTCCTCATTGAATTGATGATTTGTTGATGACACTAACTATTAGTGAAATTAACACACACAGTGTGACACAGACTAAAACTTTTCATTTTAGAGTAAAGTTTCTGTTCAAAAATTTATTTGCTGACCTATGAAGGGCTTTTTGCCTCATGGGTAGAATATTTTCATATTAGCAAATGAGTAAAATAAGTTCTTTTTAAAATAATTATTTATTTAATTTTATTTATTCATTCAATCATTTTCATTTGACCAGAGAGAGACAGACACACAGAGAGAAGGAAAGAGAAAAAGCAGCCACCAGATCTGGGACTTGAACTGTGGTAGGCCATGCGGGCATGCCCAGCACCTTAACCACCATGCCACCTGCTGGCCCTAAAATAAGTTCTTTATCTTAAATTAAAAGATGGTATTGGGAAAGTTGGGTATCAACATGCAGATGAATCAAGTTAGACTTTTATCTCACACCACCTATAACAACCAATTGAAAATAAATGAAAGAACTAAATGTAAGGCCTGGAACTCTAACACTGTTAGAGGAAAATACGTGGACAAAGTCCCATATTATTGGTCTGGGCATTGAATTTTTGAAGATGATCTCAAAAGTACAGGCAACAAACGCACAAATTAGACAAAAGGATTAAGTCAAATTAAAAATCTTCTGCAAAGCTAAGGAAACCATAGGGTTAAGAGACAACCTATAGAAAGAGAGAAAATATTTGCAATCCATATATGTGATACAGAATCAATATCCAAAATGTGTAAGGAACTGAATAGCATAGACAACCTAATTTAAAAAATGGGCAAAGAGGGTCAGCAGGTGGCATGGTGGTTGGAGGTGCTGGATTCCCACATGGCCAAATGCAGTTTGAGTCCCAGACCTGACAGCTTGCGTTCCCACTTTCCCTTTCTCTCTTTCTCTGTCTCTGGTCAAATTTGAAAAATAATAATAACAAATGAAAATGAATAAATAATTCTTTTTTAAAAAATGGGCAAAGGGGACCAGCAGTTGGTGTAATGGATATGTCACTGGACTGCCACGTAGTCGACTGTGGTTTGAGTCCTGGTGGTTAAACTTACACCGGGCGTGTGTGTGTGTGTGTGCCCAAGATCCTGAGAGTAGAATGGAGGACAAGGGATTGAGGCGTGGCCATCTCCCCTGGGGGGGCTGATTTCTCATTTTCTGTCTCTCTGTGTCTCTCTGTCTTTCTGGAGAGTGCATGCGCCCTATAGCAAAAACCTCTAAAATAAAATAAAATAAAATAAAAAATGAGCAAAGAACCTGAATAGACAGTTCTTAATACATATGAATGGCAACAGCTATGTAGGAAAATGATCAACATCACTAGTCATCACAGAAATGCACATTAAAATTATGATGAGGTATCATTCATGACTATGAGAATGATTATTATCAAAAAGACAAGTGTTGGTGAGAATGTAGAGAAAAGGGAACACTTGAATACTCCTGTTAAGAATTTTTTTCCTTAAAAAATTAAAAATAAAACTACTACATGTTTCAGCGATACCTGGGAACATATATAAAAAAAATGACGTTAGAATGTTGAAGAAATATCTTCATTCCATATTTATCATTTTATTTATAATAGTCAAGATATGAAATTAAGTGTCCATCTGTTAGGCTGGAGGCCTGGGCAGCTTGGATGTGGGGGTTGGACGCCACGCCCTAGTCGGCTGATACAACCGGGGACTAGCCTGTCGTCAGGCCTGCGCTGCACTCAGATCTAACCCGGATGCAGCACATCGTGCTCGACTCTGCACATGTCACCAGACCTTATGTGGCACATTAGTCTGCTCTCCTTCTAAGACACTTCCTCTCCCAGTATCCTTATAAAAATCGCTAAACTCCACCTCAGCACACAACTTCTCTGGCCCATTGCCCTCCCTCTTTCTCCCTTTCTGTAGGACCAGGGAACCTCACCCTGGAGCACTCCCAATAAAGGCTCTACATTTCTATTTTCTCACATGGTCAGCCCTTTCCTTACACCATCAGCCGGTGAATAGGTAAAGAAAATGTGGTATCTGTACACTATGGAATACTACTCAGTCTAAAAAAAAAGAAATGCTGTCATTTGAAACAACATGGATGGAATTAGAGAATGTTAAGTGAATTAGCAGGGCACAAAAAGACACACACCCTATAATCCACTTATATGCAGAATCTGGAAATGTCGAACTCATAGAAACAGAGTCGGAAGATGGTTGCCAGGTTAACCATGGTGATTCTGGTTAATGACAATGTATTCTTGAAAATTGCTAAGTGGGCGGATTTTACATATTCTCACTCTAAACAGTGGTTAAATATATACTACTATAAGTGAATTCAATCATTGGTTATCTAACTGGTGTCTGGAGAGTTGGAGAACTGATTGTTGATGGGGAAAACCCCCCACATTTGGTGTTAGAAGTGCATGTAGAAATGGATCATAGTATTGGGAACTGGCAGTTAGCATAATGGCTATGTCGCTGGATTCCCACGTAGTCGACTGCGGTTGGCGTCCCGGACCCGGTCGCTCAAAACTCATGCCGGGCGTGTGTGTGTGCGTGCCCAAGATCCCAAGAGGAGAATGGAGGAGAAGGGATTGTGGCGTGACCATCCCCCCTGGGGAGTGATTTCTCGCTTTCTGTCTCTATGTCTCTCTCTGTCTGTCTGGCAAGCGCACGCGCCCTATAGTGAAAACCTCTTAAAAAAAAAAAGAAATGGATCATAGTATCAAGCATACTAATTTCCTCTAAGAATCATTTCCTCAAAGATTTTGCAAATTAAAATATTTTCCCTATTATTTTTCTCATTTAGAACTATCAACTGATATACATATATTCATTTTCCCTTAAATATAGGTTAGTATCAAATCAACTCTTTGTTTTCTAACCCTTTCTTAAAAAGTCATTTTCTCACCAAAAGGTAGCTGGTGGCTCATTTCTGAGACATACTTTTAAAAAATAATGCTTGGCTTCAAAACACTCTGTTTACATATATTACATACTGCATTTATATAATAAACACCACTTACTGAGTGTTAGGTGCTAGTCGCTGGGTTTTAATTCTCATGTCTGAGTTAAGTGGCGTTATCCTCATTTCACAACTGTAGGGCTAATGGTTGGAGTGGTTAACTGACCATCCCAGGATATTAGCGAGTGACAGAGCTGCTCTGGACGCTGGAGGTATATCTTGAAGGAAGAGGCAAAGGTGATAAGGCAGGAGCCGGGGTCTGAATGTGTCCTCCAAAATTCATATGGAAATTGAATCACCATGCAAAGCCTTCATCAGATGAGACATTATAATAAATAGATAAAAGAGTTGCTAAGCAGCTGCCTCCTCCTCGTTTGCCCTTTTGCTATGTGAGGACACACACGATGGCTCTCACAGACACTGAACGCCAGCTCCTGGATCCTGGATCCCCACTCTCCAGAAAAGTTCTCTCTCTCTTCTTTTTTTCCTTTTCTTTTTAATGAGAGGTTTTTGCTATAGGGCACATGCACTCTCTGAAGAGATAGAGACATAGAGACAGTGAGAAATCATCTTATGGGGGGATGGCCACACAGCAATCCCTTCTCCTCCATTCTACTCCTGGTATTCCGGGGACACACACACACGTGCCTGGTGTGAGTTTCAAGCTGCCAAGTCCAGGACTCGAACTGTGGCCAATTACGTGGGAGTCCAGTGATGTAACTGTTACACCATCTGCTGGTTTCACAAAGTTCTCTTATTTTTGAATACCCAGTCTCAAGTATTTTGCCATAGCACTACAATAGATTAAGACAACAGGTGAGCAGAAGTTAATGCAAGAGGTGAGAAGAACTGGCTTACTCAATCTGAGCCATATTGAATGGGGAACATGTTCCTTCTCTTCCACTTACTGAATATTTCGGTTTATAGTTCTTTCGTACAGTTGCAAAAGAAAGAAAAATGGTGAGGTTTATTTTAATTAGAAAGATTCAGAGAAAAAAATGCTTTTAGGAGGCAGAATTATCCCCATATCCCTAACAACCCAGAAAACGCCCACCTAGGAGTTTTCTGAAGAAAGATTTATCAGAATTGCTGTAGATGGACAGACGAGACTCTCCCAAATGCTTCGTTCCCAAAAGTGTTCAAATAGACACTGGGCCGGCTGTCAATGATGTTACAGAAATGGCACATAAGATGTGGAAAACTAGAGCTTAGATTGTATGAAAATAAGAATGGGGGGGTTTGAAGAATCGTAGTCAAGAAAAGTGGTATCTATATTTATGCCCATACAATCTTGCTGTGCTGTACACAGGACAGAATTTCTCCAGCTTGTGCCATGCTTTGTGAAGCAGAGAATGAACAGCTGCCCGGGCTGGGACAACTGGCGGATGGTTTCTTGGGAGAATGCAATTAGATAGTAGAGTACAAGACAGACGGCCAGTCAGAATTACTAAATCTCTCTTCTGCTCCCCATCCCATTTGGGTCTCCTTATTAATTATTTGAGGGTTCAGGCTAGGAAGGACTTTCAGTTGTGCATTGTTCTGGAAACTATCGGCCATACTTTTAGTAAAAAGTTAGCTGTGAAACAGTTTTTATTCTGTTGCAGACTTTTAGTACATATTAATCATAACATAATAGTAATACAAGATTTAGAGTTCTTTTAAATATTTTAATGTCCCCAAACACTTTTTGAGACTAAACCTTTTAATGTCCTCTTCTTAAAATTTTTCTTTCTTTTTTTGAAAATTTTTCAGAGTGTGTGTAATTGTCAGAGAGACAGAGAGAGGAAGAGGGGGAGGGAGGAAGCACCCCCAGTGGAACATGGTCACACTGTGGTCCCTTCTCTACTTCTTCATTCCTGTTGGGATTTGGGGCATGCATGTCTATGTGCTCTGTGTGTTTTAAGCCATCAGGGGCTGGGCTTCAAAATGTGGTGGGCCAGGACCAGCAGATGGCATAATGGTTATGCTGCTGGACTCCCACATGGCCAACTGTGGTTTGAGTCCTGGACCTGGCAGCTTGAAATTCATGCCATGCATGAGTGCTTCCGTGCCCAAAATTCTGAGAGGAGAATGGAGGAGAGGGGATTGTGGCATGGCCATCTCTCCTGGGTGGTGATTTCTCGCTTTCTGTCTCTTTCTGTCTCTCCAGTGAGTGTACATGCCCTATAGCAAAAATCTCTATTTAAAAGAAAAAATGTGGTGGGCATATGGGAGTTAGCTTCTGTAACCACTAGGCAACCAGGCTAGTCTTGGTCTCTTTCTAAAATCAGAAAAAAGTCAGGTGCAAACAGAAGGACTTTTGTATTCTTTCTGTAAACTCACATAACTGTATTTCACTGGCTCCCTGTGGAATGGCACCAGCCTCTTGGCACATTTGAGCGAGATTAAAGAAGGAGGGTACAGAGACATCCATGAGGTCCTGAGAGTTCACTGTCACATGTGTACCTGCTGACGACCAGGACCGCAAACTACAGGAAAGTGACTCTCCAAACTACATGTCTTTGCTTATTTTTTGAGGGTTAAGCAAGTGTTTCTTTTGAAATTCTGAAGCATTTCTTCAGTTCAATTTTTATATTCAGTTTCTGATTAGATTTGGAGGATGTCCGAATAATGAGGAAGGCAGTTGTCAGAGGGGTCAGAAGCTCTTTGAAGGAACTGGGTGGAAATGATGTTACCCCCTTTGACTTAAAATTGAAAAGTAAGTGTTAACGTGGCCTCCAAACACTGGCGGCAGGTGTGCTCAGGGAACTAAAGGAGAAAGGAAGAGAGACTGGGTGGCTGAGGGCTGGTTCTCTGCCTTGGCAGACAAGCTTGAGTGTGCGAAGGGAGAAGGGCGGCAGGAGAGAGGTCTTGGGAGGGAACACGAATCCTGCTGGTGGTGGTTGAGACCCTGCTGTGATATACCCTCTGCCTTTCTAATTCCAGGCCGTGGGAGGTGATGTTTTGGTGTCTGCAACTGAGAATCGAGTCTGAGTTTCTGAGTACGTGGATACGTTTTCCTGCTCTCGTAACCAGTGAATATTGATCTCAGCAGCAGAGACACAGACACTACTCAGTCGGGAAGAGCTTGCTAGCGTGGGAGAATGTGGTGGAACGTGGAAGACAGATCCCTCGGGTTAAGGGGAAGACATAGTCTAAGATAGGCACAGCTGATGTGTGACAACGTAGACAAGGCCTCACCTTTACCACGTGGTAGGGCTGGGATTCATACCCAGTTCTGAGATGTTAGCCGTAGCCCAAAAGGTCTATTGCCTTTTACTGTGGAGCTCAAGAAAAGCTATTTAATAAGTCATTCAGCAAGCACCTAAGGACTTTTAATATGCTGGAAAACACGAATAATGTGAAGAGCAAATCACTGCCCCATTCCCATCCAGAACTTATTTTGAGAGCAAAATTAGTAAAAGCTAGAAGGCAGGAGAGAGAAGAGCTGGCAGGGACCCGTTCAGAGATGACGTGGGCTGGGGAGAGACAGCTTCGCCTAGGTGCAGCTGGGTTTGCGTGGCGACTCACATGCCACCCTCGCTCACAGGAGCATCTGGTCCAGGTGGGTGACACACACTGAGGAGGGGAAGAAGCCGTGTTAAGGGTTGGTTGGTTCCATCCGGGACTCATCCCTTCGGAAGTGACCTGTGTTCCTCTCTGTGATCTCATTGCCAATTTTGGTTATTTTATTTTACTTTTTTCTCAATAGCCTGTCTTAGTTCATGCAAGCTGCTATAACAAATGCCGCAAGCAGTGTGGCCTATAAACCAGACAAATTGATTTGCCACAGTTGTGGAGGCAGGAAGTCCAAGATCAAAACATTGGCGTTCCATGAGGGCCCACTTCCAGGTTGAGAGATGGCACTTCTCGCGGCATGCTCTCAAGGTGGAAGGCTGTGGAGCTCTGTTTTCATTTTTAGAAATTATGATTTCTGGTTTACACATATTCAATGCACATCTTTACAAGGTGCAATACTTTTTAAAAAAAAATTTTAATTTGCTAGAGAGCACATGCACTTGACTGAGAGAGAGTGAGGGGAAGTGAGAAGAAGCCCCCAGGAGAAGTGGCCCGCTGCAATCTCTTCTTCATTCTCCTCTTGGAATTTTGGGCACGCACATGCATCTGACATGTGTGGATGGGTCCAGGACTTGAGCCGTGCATTAGCTATGAGACCCAGGGCTTGAACTAAAATGCTGCCGGCTGCTCCTTCTTTTACAGGGCACTAATTCCATTCATAAGGACTTCGTTCTTAGGACCTAATCACCTCCCAGGCCCACCCCCTAATATCATCACCTTGGGGGTTAGAATTTCAACACATTTTCAGAGCACAGCAGTGTCCTCAAGCTTGGGATGCACATACTGCGGCAGTACTTAGGCAGGTAAATGCTTCATTCCTCCTGGCATTTGCTGTGGGTAATAAACCACAGCCCCTGGAATTCGTCCTCCCGAAGCATCACGGCCCCGCAGGTGTTTCAGAACTCACGATCCCGTTCAGCAGAGACGCCAAGTGAATGCATGTGACTGGCAGTCACTCAGCCAGGTTACATACTTGCATCGGGAATAAGCCCATTTAAAAAAATTATGACCAAAATATAGTTGGATCTTTCTTCAAAAATTTCTACCTTTTTTTCTTTTGTACATTCACAATGAAAGATTTCCAGTTTTAATTTTCAGCGCTCTGGATGTGTGGCCAATGTCCAGTGGAGCCCAAAAGAGTAAATTTTATTGTTGCTGTTTATTGTCAAGGCACGCTTCATGAAACAGTCCCTGTCTTGTTACTGAAACAACAGTGTGATGCCTCATGACAGACGGTTTTCGTCGGTACCCATCATTGGGTTGTTTTCCACCTAAGATGTGGCGCTAGTGTGGTGCGTGTTGTCTGTGCTGGGACGGGGAATCTGTTTGTTTGTTTGTTTTTGAGCGAGATTTTTGCTGTAGATTCTGAGGGCTCAACAATGAAGTGAAATTCTTGCAGAATGAAGGTGTGTGGCTCCACCCACTGTTACCAGGAAGTAAACTTTGGACGCAGTGACACTTAGGTTGGATGAGTTTTTTTTTCTTTAGTATAACCACACACCGCACAGGTGTTACACGTTTTATGTTTTTATATTTTTTATTTTTGGTCCTTTTGCCAATGCTGTGTTAAAGTTTGAAGAGGTGGAGATTATGACTCCTACCCCATAAATTCTGAGTCTGGAATTAGTTGCGAAATTGTCAGTTAAGATTAGGATCACATGATCTGCTAGTAGGGCTGGGTTGATGTTTCTAGGGATGGAAAATTGGGTTTTTATGACTATTTTCCCTGAGTGTACGCTTTGGGATGATCTATCAGGATAATATACAGAAGTCGGACTCAGAATTTCTGCTTCTCCCTGCTAAACCCTGGTAGTTGAGACAGAGGGAGAAGGTGGTCCAGGAAGGAACTCCGAGTCCTGCCCCTGAGTGTTCACCACCTGAGACTTGGGGACTGGAGGAGAAGGGTGGCCATGAGGGGAGCAGGGTCAAGCCTGCATAGACACCTGGGGCTGGGGGGCTGGGGGCTGGCAAGCCCTGGGTCTGAACACAATGCTTTGTCAAGGCTTTGGCCAGCCTACCTTTCTTAGAGGTCCCCAAAATACGCTGCACCCAGGCATGAACTGCTCTCTGCCGCCCTAATGAAAGCTCTCCATTCTCTGCATGTCTGAAAGAGTATTGAAGGGGAGCCGGTTACGCAGCTCCTTGTTTCACTCCGCTCGGTTGTCTGTGCGTCTGCCTGGTTCGGAGCATGCAGAGGGTGCACGGGGAACTGGAGGGTGTGATTCTAGCTCT
Source organism: Tupaia belangeri chinensis (assembly GCF_000334495.1). NCBI lineage: Eukaryota > Metazoa > Chordata > Mammalia > Scandentia > Tupaiidae > Tupaia > Tupaia belangeri. The sequence continues at coordinate 2,477,493 of NW_006159808.1, read as the reverse complement.
TCTTGGAAGCACGAAACTACAACGTTGGCAGTTTTCTTGAGCAGACTCTATCTTTCCACTGGCACTGGCAAACATTTATTAGAAATACACATTTTCTTATTAGCACTAAAGCTGAATATACAGAAGGCAAAACTGATCCCTGTAAGCAGCTGTACATCCATTAGCCAGAAACCGTTCTCACCCGACTCCTGATCTTGATCGAGGTCAAACATGGGAATTCTTATCTAAAAGTCCCTTGTATGTGTCCTGGGGAGGGTGAGTTCATCTAAGGTCTACTGATGGGTGTGGGGGTTACTCAGAGGTCTGGGATCACACAGAGGTCTATTTCTCTGGGTGAACTGACCCAATCTACTGCTGATCACCTCTGTCCTGGTTTCTTCTTTACCAAATCTTGGGGCTATAATATCTCACTTCATTATATTAGATTAGCTTACTTTTTTTTTTTTTGAGAGGTTTTTGCTATAGAGCGTGTGCGCTCACCAGACAGAGAGAGACATAGAGACAGAAAGCGAGAAATCACCCCCCAGGTGGGATGGTCAAGCCGCAATCCCTTCTCTTCCATTCTCCTCTCGGGTTCTTGGGCACACACGCACACGCGCCCGGCGTAAGTTTTAAGCCACCAGGTCCGGGATGCAAACCACGGTCGACTACGTGGGAGTCCAGCGACATAGCCATTACGCTAACTGCTGGTTCCCTAGATTAGCTTACTTAAATAGAGCACAAATCCCGGGAGTGAGTTTGTTTTTATTAAATTAATTTATTTGATCTCAAATGTTCTTTTTAAATATATAGTCACTGCATATAATTACATTATAATATTCATCTGAAATGAATTTTCCAGGATAAATACACTGTGTATTAGTCCAAAGATATTATCATACATGTTATCAACAGATCATTTTCCTTTTTTTTTATTTCGAGAGAGTTTTTTTTTACTATAGGGTGCATGAACTCACCAGAGACAGAGAGAAATAAAGCAAGAAATTACCCCTCGGGGGGATGGTCATGCTGCAATCTCATCTTCATTCTCCTCTTGTGATCTTGGGCACACATGCACATGTGCCTGGCGTGCATTTTAAGCCACTGGGTCCAGGACTCAAACGATGGTCGCCTATGTGGGAATTCAGCAATGTTTTGCGTCTTTCTTTTTCCCCTTGAATCCCTTCCTCTCATCTGAGTGTGTTGATGGTGGGTGTAGAAATGCTGGCATTTTAATGTCCAGGTGACCTCAATGTGGGTAAAGGACAGCTCTTACCCCCCCAAACATCCCAGTGCCTGTCTGTGCGAAAGCACTTTGCGTGTGGTCTGCTTGACTTCTTCCTTCCTCTATAGACATTACAATCGACGGACTAGATTTGTGTTAGTGTTGGGCAAGAACACGGAGAGATATTTCTGGCCAGATAACTAGGGAGACAACGGAATAGACAAGGGTGTAGAAATTTAGAGGCTAGATGGGCTAGCCTGTGGCCGGATGGATAAAGTAGCTGGATTCCATACGGCTTTCCCTGCAGTTCAAGACCTAGGCCTAGCAGTTTGAAAAATATGCTTGGATGCATGTGTGTGAGTCCAAAATCCTTAAGGGAGGGAGAAATGGAAGAGAAAGGATTGGGGTGTGACTGTTCCGTGTGTTTGTGTGTGTGTGTGTGTGTGTGTGTGTGTGTATGTTGCAGGGTATTTTTGTCTCAAAACGAAGGAGAAAGGATTGCGACATTGACCATGCCCCATGGGAGGTGCTTTCTCCTGGCCCTCTCTGTCTCTCTCTGTCAAGCACATGCATTTTGTAGAAAGAAAATAAAAAGGCAATCTAAAAGTTAGAAATGAGAAATCTGGGCAAAATTTAAAATCCAGCTAGAATCTGTGGTAGCAAACCTGAGTAGACCGTCAACTGAAGCACTGAAGTCTACGACTGCTGGTTTTTGAGAACACGGTGCACCACTGCAAGTAGGTTTGTAGCCCACTGCTGACTGTAGAAAATCACACAGCACTATTCTGGGTGCAGCAGAGGCTGGAAAGCCATGGGGCCTGTGGAGAGGGGCAGGGAACACAGTAGTGCCCCGCTGTCTGTGCTCTCTGGAGCAGCTTGCTTGCCCTGGAAGCCTGCTTGTCATTTTATCTTGGGCTGATCGTTTAAGCTCTCTGTGCCTTGGCGCCACTGCCCCAGAATGAGGTAAACATGGTTCTCGCTGTGGTGTTGGCTGGGGCATGGTAAAGCCAGTGCAGTGCCAGAGAACGTAAGTGAGGCTTGGGAGAGTTTATGACGGTGTGCTCCTAGGGCCCAGAGAGGGAAGCACCGCATGCTGTGTGGCCGCAGGGGAAAGCACTGATGTGCCCAGAAGCAGAAGATGAGAACAGACGGAGAATCTAGACGACAGCCTTCCCTGGGGTTACGTGGGCATGGCAAGGCATGGCAGAGAAAATAGTTTAGCATTGGCCAGCTTGATAATTTCAGTGGGCTTTAGGCTCTAGTTGCTGGGGAACTGGGGTGATTTAGGGCAGGGGAAATGCTGGTTCGGGTTGTGAGAGAGAGAAAAACAGGTTGAAGAGAGGCATGGGGTCGGCTGGCTGGGACGGGAGGCCCTCTTAGCCATATTCTTTGCTCTCTCCAGAACTGGTGAGTCCTAGAAAGGGTAGTCTTTCCCCAGGTCTGTAAGGCCCCCAAATGCCAGAGCATTACTAATACAGCAAATGGGCCAGCAGGTGATGTGGAGGTTAAGGCACTGGATCCCACATGGTTGACTGTGTGGCTTGAGTCCTGGACCCTGCAGCTTGAAAATCATGCCAGGTGCATATGCGTGCATGCTCCAAATCCTGAAGAGATTGGAGGAGAAGGGATTGTGGCATGGCTGTCCCCTAGAAGGCGATTCCCCCACCCCCCCCACCCCCACCTCGGGTGAGTGTACACACCTTATGGGGAAAAAATTACAGTAAATAAGAACATGTAGCTAATATAATTGGGCCTGTGATGAATGGATGTCAGACAGACACTTACAGAATCTAGGAAAACACAGAACTCCTACCTTATTACAGGTTTAGTGATTTAATAGATACATAGCCCAACGACCCCAACCAGTTCCTTGTCCCCTAGTCTGTGTGGGAGTCCGAGGCCAGAAGGGGAGCACAGCTGTATTTGCCATGAACACAGGGCCAAAACAGCTAAGGCTTTGTAGAGCACGCAGGAGTGCTTGGAAAGCCACTGGAACCTTTCGAAGAACTGGTCCATGGTGAGTGGTGTGTTGGGATCATACAAAATAATCAGGTGAAAACAATTTATATGTTTACATAATTTTCAAGTAACTAATTTTATAAAACTTCAAAACATTTATGAAAAAATGAAACTAAAGCATAAATAATTTTGGTACAGAAAATTGGAATTCATGCATAGTTTTTTCCATAATACACCTTTTCCATCTTGAATACCCCCTCTAAGAGTTTTTCAGAATGTCAAATGCACTAAAACTCATGTACAGAGTTTGAAATGTTTTAACTGGTTTGGTTGACATTCTGTTGATATCCGGCTTGAAAAACAGGGCGCATGCAGAAATATACTAAGAGAGGCTTATTTCATAATGCATAGAGATCAGAAGTTCCTTTAACACGGAGACAGCCACACTGCCCTGAGGGTCAGGTAAACCTCCAAGAAGCCATGACTGTGGCACTCTGGGACAATTTTTCCATCTGCCGCTGTGTCTGTGAACTTGAGTTAAGCAGTGGGGACGCTGGACCTGGAGGGCTTCCTCTCTGAGAGGAGGATGGCGGTGAGGCCACAGGCTGGTGTGCAGTGCAGTGAGATGCTAACATACACTGGAAGGGTGTTTCCAGGGGCAGCTGGTGGTCACTGTCGTCTCTTTTGTTGGCAGTCACAACAGCTCCCCACAGACATTCCCTGATGTCCTATAAAGTCTATTAGGAAGGCAGATAATTTTAGGTAGATAATTCTCGCCTGCCACCAGTGAGACGTGGCTCTTAGGTTCTTCCCTTGTGTGTGTAGAAGGATGAGTCCATTCAGGCTTATGTTATCTGACTTCACTCCCCTCAGCCTTAGCGTGGTCATCATTAAAATGAAGATAGTAATAGCACCTGCCTAGTGGTAGCATGGTAATTAAATGGAATGACAGAAGTAGGCACTTGGCTCCGCACCTGCCATGTAATAGCTGCTCAGTAAAGGGTGCCATTTTTAGTCTCACTCTATGGACACACGAAGGATTTTTGACCTATACATTTGGGACTCAGATGTAAGCTAATCTGTAACTCCTTAGCAAAATTAGACAGAATGAATGTGGCTAATGTTATTAAATGATTATTGATCAAAAGAACACTATAAAAGACCAAATGAATCTTCTAGACATTTACCTGAGAAAATACAGCACTAAAAACAACTGACTGACTTTTTGTAATTTTTGAAACCAACTATCTTATGTTTTATGATTAACAATAAATGTTGATTGGTAAATTGGCAGCTTACAGTCAGGTTAAGAAAATATTGTTTGGAGTTCAATCCCTAGCCCTGTAGCCAGCAAGGCACGCTGAGGCAGGGCCCCAGCCCCAGCCCAGCCTAGCCAGCTCCAGCTAGCTCTCCCCAGCCCATAGCACTCTCCTTCAGAAAGGTAGGTGGTGTTTTGTTTGTTTGTTTGTTTGTTTTTTCCCTCTTCTTTCTTTCCTTGATTTCCCACTCCTCCTTGTCCCACAGACTGGCCTCCAATCCTTAGCAGAGCCCCAGTTCCACCTCCAGCCCTGTGGCGAAATCACATGCCATGTGACTTTTTCTTTATTTTCCTTTATACTTTCTTCCCTCTTATCCTCATTCTCTGCCCTTCCAGAGGGATTAGAGAGGTCTAGAATCCCAGTTCTGAAATGCCTAGTATTGTAAGGCTCCCTGGGATCTTTTCTCTTACTGAACTACTTGTGATAAAGGAGATATTTCTCTTCAGACACCTGAAAAGAATACTCCTCCCAAGATCACATTGCTAGACCCAACAGAAGAGAGACTTAGGCACACACATCAGTTTACAGCAAAAGGGAAGCACACTTGCTCCTAGTCGAGGAAACATTCTCCTAAAAGGTATTCGAATGGCTAGAAGTAGAAGAGCCTCAGGTATGAATAAATCAAAAAATGTGTCTCCATCAAAAGAACACAGTAACTCCCCTCCATTTCTCAAAACAACAGAGGAAGTTACTAAAATGTCAGAGAAAGAATTTAGAACATTCATGGTGACAAAATTCTATGAGTTCAAACAGAAAAGAGACAATGAATTACAGGAGATTAGGAAGTCCTTCCATGATATGAAAGAAGAAATGGACACTCTAAGAAAGAATCAGATGGAACTATTAGAGATGAAGTCTGTAATACAGGAAATCGAAAACTCTCTTGAAAGTATGAAAAGTTGATTAGACCATGCTGAAGATCGAAACTCCGACATAGAAGATAAAACCTCTGACTTAGAAAAAAAACAACAAAAAGATAGAGGGAAAAAAATGAGGATAATATATGAGAAATATAGGTTCCATTAGACACCCAAACATCCGAATAATTGGTATCCCAGAAGGTGAAAAAACCAATAAGGGCAGGGAAAATCTATTTTGTGAGATCCTGGCAGAGAATTTCCCAACTCTAGAGAGGCATTTAAACATCCAGATCCAAGAAATACAAAGGACCCCAAATAGAATCAACCCAAGAAGATCCACACAAAGGCACATCTTAGCCAGACTGGCAAAGACCACAGATAAAGACAAGATACTAAAACTGGCAAGAGGGAAATGACACATGACTTACAAAGGCCATCCCATCAGGCTAACACTGGACCTCTCAATGGAAACAATGCAAGCAAGGGAAGAATGGGAAGACATATTTGAAGTGTTAAGGGAGAAACAATTTCAACCAAGATTACTATATCCTGCAAGATTATCCTTCATATGGGAAAAAAAAGATTAAAATCTTCCCAAACAAAATCTGAAAGAATTTGCCAACACCAGGCCAGCTCTTCAAGAAACAGAAATAAAGGAACAAAAAGCAAACAAGACAATCTTAAATGTTGGGATAATTCCAGAAATATCAATAATAACATTGAATGTGAATGGATTGAATTCTCTCAAGAGACACAGACTGGCTGAATGGATAAAAAAACAGAAACCCTCTATCTATTGCTTACAGGAAAACCCACCTCATGGATAAAGACATACATAGACTAAAAGTGAAGGGTTGTAAAAAGGTTTTCATGCAGATGGGAACCAAAAAAGAACTGTAATTGCGATACTAATTTCTGACAGAATAGCCTTTAAAACAAAAACTGTTTGAAGATACAAAGAAGGACACTGTATTGTAGTAAAAGGGTCAATCAATCAAGAAGATATAACGCTTATAAATATCTGTGCACCTAACACAGGAGCACCCAAATACGTGAAGTAAAGATTGTTATATCTAAAAGGAGGGATAGACTGCAACACACTAATTGTTGGAGACCTCAACACCCCACTATCCCCTCTGGACACATCATCTAGACAAAAAATAGGTAAAGAGATAAAGGATCTAAATGATACCAAAAATTAAATGGACTTAACAGACATCTATAGACCTTTCCACCCAAAATCCATGAGATACACTTTTTCCTCAGCCCCACATGGAACCTTTTTGAAGATTGGTCACATGATAGGGCACAGGTAAGCCTCTACAGATTCAAAGGCACAGAATCCATAGATTCTATAAGCCAAGAAACAAGACAATCTGGATAAGATGGACAATTTCCTGGGCACATATAATCTACCAAGATTGAGCCAGGAGGATATAGAAAGTCTGAATAGGCTGATAACAAGCCAGGAAATTGAATCAGTAATAAATAACCTCCCAACAAAGAACATCCCTGGCCCTAATGGCTTCACCTCTGAATTCTACAAAACTTTCACGGAAGAGTTAACCCCCATTCTGCTCAAGTTATTTCTAGAGATCTAAAAGGGTGAATCTCTCTGTAATTCATTCTATGAAGCCTCCATCACCCTTATCCTTAAAACACATAAGGATAGGACAAGGAAGAAAACCTATAGACCAATATCTCTGATGAATATAGACACAAAGGTTCTCAACAAGATACTAGCAAATCGTATCCAACAACTTATAAAAAGATTATACATCATGATCAGGTAGGCTTTATTCCAGAAATGCAAGGTTGGTTCAACGTACACAAAACCAAAAATGTAATACACCATATTAACAGGAAGAAAGATAAAAACCATATTATCATATAAATTGATGCAGAAAAAACATTTGATAAGATACAGCATCCCAGGACCAGCTGTTGGCGTAATGGCTATGTTGCTGGACTCCCATGTAGCCGACCGCGGTTTGAGTCCCAGACACAGTGGCTTAAACTCATGCTGGGTGTGTGTGCATGTGTGAGTGCCCAAGATTCTGAGAGGAGAATGGAGGAGAAGGGATTGTGGTGTGTGGTGTGGCCACACCCCCGGGGGGTGATTTCTCGCTTTCTGTCTCTCTGTCTTTCTGGCGAGTGCACGCGCTCTATAGCAAAAACCTCTCAAAAAAATCCCTTCATGATCAAGACTCTCAGCAATATTGGCATAGAAGGGTCATTTCTCAACACAATAAAAGCTATCTATGAAAAACCTAAAGGGAACATCTTTCTGAATGGAGAAAAGCTGAAAGCTTTTCCACTATAAACTGGTACAAGACAAGGATGCTCACTTTCTCCACTCCTTTTCAGTATCATACTGGAAGTCCTCACCAATTCAATCAGAAAAGAGGAAAAAATAAAATACATTCAAATATGAAAAGAAGAGGTGAAACTCTCTCTATTCACAGATGACATGATTGTATACATAGAAGACCCAATGGTTTCCATGAAAAAATTTCTGGAAGTAATACATGAATACAGTAAAGTTGCAGGATACAAAATCAACATACAGAAATCCATAGCATTCTATATATGAACAGCGGGCAGACTGAGGTAGAACTGAAAAAAGTAGTTCCATTTACCATAGCCATAAAAAGTATAAGATACCTAGGAATAATTCTAACCAAAGAAGTTAAAGACCTCCACAAGGAAAACTATGAGAAGCTAAAAAGAGAAATTGAAAATGACACAAAAAAAGTGGAAGGATGTCCCATGTTCCTGGACTGGAAGAATTCATATAATCAAAATGGCAATTCTACCCAAATTAATTTACATATTTAATGCAATCCCAATAAAAGTATCAGACACATTCTTCACACATCTAGAAAAGACAATCATAAAATTTGTCTGAAATCTTAAAAGATCTTGTATTGCCAAAGTAATCCTGCACAAGAAGAGTAGAATAGGTGACACCTCACTCCCAGACCCCAAAATATACTACAAAGCTGTGGTAATCAAAACAGTATGGTACCGGCACAGAAACAGACAGGTGGACCAATGGAACAGAATAGAGTCCCCAGAAATAAATCCCCAAACATAAAGTCAACTGATTTTTGACAAAGGGTACCAGTCAATCCAATGGGAAAAGGAAAACCTCTTCAGAAAATGGTGCTGGAATAACTGGATGTCCATTTGCAAAAAGATGGATCTAAACCCTTACCCCTCACAAGTGAAAAAAGTCAACTCAACGTGGATCAAAGATCTAAACCTAAGACCTCAAACTATAAAACTGCTCCTAGAAAACACTGGGGAAACTCTGGGAGATACTGGGGTAGGCAAAGACTTCTTAAGACCCCCAAAGCACAGTCAATAATCCCCCAAATAGACAAGTGGGATTATATCAGACTAAGAAGTTTTTGCATGGTTAAAAATACAGTAATTAGTGTGAATTGACAGCCCTCAGAATGGGAAAATATTTTTGTAAACTATGCATCTGATAAGGGTCTGATAACCAGAATACACAAGGAACTCAAGCAACTTTTCTGAAAAAAGATGATCAACCCTATTAAAAGATGGGAGAATGAGATGAAAAAAACACTAAGGATGTCATATGAATAGACAATAGGCATATGGAAAAATGTTCAACATCCCTCATTGCAAGGGAAATGCAGATCAAAACAACAATACCACCTAACCTCACTCAGAATAAGATTAAAAAAAATGATAAGTGTTGGCAGGGGTGTGGTGAAAGGGGAACTCTCTTACACTACTGGTGGGAATGTAAATTGGTCCAGCCACTGTGGAGAACAATTTGTAGGTTCCTCAAAGACTTTCAAATAGAACTACCATATGATCCAGCAATTCCACTCTTGAGTATCCACCCAAAGGACAGAAGAATTCTTAAATCAGAAAAGTGCTTGCACATTGATGTTTATCATGGCATTTTTTCACAATTGCTAAGACATGGAACCAACCAAATGCCCATGACAGATGAATGGATTGAAAACGTATGTCACATATACTCTATGGAATACTACTCAGCCATTTTTGACAGAACGTGGGTGAATATGGAAGATTTACTACTAAATGAAGCAAGCCAGGCTATGAAGGAGAGACATTGTATGTCCTCACTTAATATATACTGAGTGTCCGCACTTTATGACTGCAACTGAATGACTAAAGGATATAGAAACACAATAAATTGTTGTAAATACCAGATATAGTGTGGCAAGAGAGTGAGTGAAGGAGCAGAGTCAGAGGAAGGACATTTAAAAAAAAATAGAGAGGCAAAGCATTAATGGGACAAAGAAATGGGGTATTATCTGTTGAAGATAACTTTATGGTATTATCAACTGGACTGGGGAGAAATGTATACATTTTGGAATATTCATTTTGCAAGCTAAACAACATGATCAAATGTATAAAAGAACTAGAAATTAAAATAAAAATAAAAAAGTATTGTTTCATTAGATAAAAATTATTTCAGAATGAAATACTCTGATCATTGTGCAGTTGTATAAGTAACAAGCATCTATTATTTGCTACACATGGGAGTATCTGTCTTAGGAGATACGACTGGCAGTGAGAACTAATATTTACCGTGAGAAACTGTGTTCAAAGCAATTAGACCAGTCTGGTAATTTGTGGGAGCTCAAAAATACTAATTCCTCCTTACTCCTCTAAAGAAAATTTTAAGTGGTGTAGGGAGATAAGACATATGGAAAATAAAGTTTATTAAATAAGGGTTAAGAAAACTCTTATCACTTGAGTATATTCCTGCAGGGAATACTGTGAGAATTCCATTGGTTCATCCTCAAGGAAAGCTTCTAGGAGAGGTGAGATTTTAATGTTCTTATGTAGCAGAGAAGTTGCGAGATAATGCCTGGTAATTAGCATAAGCTTGAAGCCAAATAGCTGGAAAAACATGTTCTAGGACATTGCAGATCAAATCATATTTCTAATAAAAAGAATCTGCTGGATGTTCAGCAGACAGAACATCCACCAGGAAGATAGAGCTTAATGAATTTCAGTCATTATTGAAACACAAAATCACAGAGCCAAGTTTTTTTTTTTTTTTTTTTTTTTTTTGAAAGGTTTTTGGTATAGGACATGTGCACTCACCAGAAAGACAGAGAGACAGAAATTGAAAAATCACCCCCTAGGGGGATGGCCACAGTGCAATCCCTTCTCCATTCTCCTCTCGGGATCTTAGGCACGCATGCACACATGCCTGGCATGAGTTTAAGCCTCTAGGTCTAGAATTTGAACCATGGTAGCCTATGTGGGAGTCCAGTGACATAACCATTATGACATCTGCTGGTCTCCATAGAGCCAAGTTTGTATACATTGTTAATCGTATGCTATGAACTGCTAAAAGAAAATGTAACAGAAGCATCGAATGATATGCTTTTTCTTTTCTGATTTTTAAATTGGGATGTTTGATTTTGAAGATCACTAAAAAAGAGTGGTTGTTTGGAGCAATCCCTAGGAAAGTGAGTGGTCTTATTGGAGAACAAAGGTAGTCCTGCAGAGGAAGACCTCTGAAAACAATGGGTGCTGTATGAGACCAATAATATTTAAAACTTGCCCTAATCCAGAGCATTCTCATGTATACATTTGTGTTTGTGTGTGCATTTTAAACCCAAGATCACTTAAAAAAAATTTAAATTATACTAATCATCCAGTTGTTTCCTGAACTATTTTGAATCAGCTGATCTTTGAAAACATTTTTAAAATTATATATTTTACACACTTATAAAATTTTTGGAGAAAAAGTTATTTAATAAGGTAGATGATTATAGTATAAATGAAATTAATAGCTTTTTATACTATGTTCTTATATAGAAAACATGAAGGGAAGGGATTCAATTTATATGTATAACTAAATAACATCTAAAATCTAGAAACAGTCTTAAGAAATATTCTGGGACTAGATGAATAGAATGATAACATTCTACATGACGGTATGACAAAAGATTCAAGACCATGACAACACACTTAAAGAAATGGAGAGACATACCTTAGAAAAAGTCATCTTAAATTTTTAAGAAGATGTCAAGTCTGTTTAAATTTACTCTGTATATATTGTAATATCAATCAAAATTTCCATTTGTAGTGAAAGTGGTAAAAAACTTGACAAAATGTTCCTAAGTTCCACTGTGAAAATAAACATGCAAGAACAGCTGGAAGAATTTTGAAAAACAAAAATATTAAGAAGGATCATTGCCTTACCAGATGTTAAATGCATCATAAAACTACGGAAATTAAAACAATATGGCACTAGCTGAGAAACGGAAGGTTAAGAAAGAAAATGTCTACGCTCAGACGCAGCTAGATACAGAAATTTAGCACATGAGGACGTGAGCACCTCGAATCCTCAGGGAAAAACTATAATAGTGAATAAGCGTTTGTTCAATTGTTGGCTGTCTGGGGGTAAAATGTACTTCCTATAGTATTCTTCACGTTAGTGATGCATGTTTAAAAAGGACTATAAAAGTAATAGAAGAAAATATGGGCATATTTTAAACATAATGTTGAGGTAAGGGAAACCTTTCTAAGCATGACAGAAAGGATTGAGACATAAAAAACAAAGTTCAAAATGTAATTACAAAAAATTAAATACTTCTGTATATAATGAACACATTAAGTGAGGTTGAAAGACAAATGACCAGTGAGAGAAAAGCATTTTCCATGTATGTAAGAGATAGAGGCCTACTGTTCTTAATATACAAAGATTTCTTACAAATCAATAAGAAAGTACATTCCAACAGAAAAATGAGCAAAAATAAAAATGTAACATATATTTAAAACATTTTGGTTGTCCAAGAAAATTAGTTGGACACTAAGATCAGAAAAGGAGAATCAACTTTAAACTTAAGAAATGAAAGCCCAAAACAAAGTTCTTACTGGTAGAATAATAAAATGTTTTGTTAAGATACGAAGTATTTCAAACTTTACAACATTATTTACAGAAATACTTACCTGTGTTTTGTACCGAATGTGAGTCTGATCTTCACAAAAATTCCTCTGAAATTAAACTTAAAAAAAAAAAACCCATAAACCCAAAGGATATTTTGGATTCCTATAAATGAAAAGCCCTGGGGGTTTACTAGCTTCAGACACAATTAAATCCAGGAACACAAACTTTGTCATCATGACCTGTCTCTCCAGTTTTCGGCTTTGCTTTTTTGTGCCCTAGCTTTGATCTCTGACTGCTATGCTTGACATGGTGGGTCCTGTTGGTTGGATCTTTTCATCAGACAAAACTTAGCAACCTCAGTACGGAGAGCTTCTTCTCCCCTCCTAGTTCAATAAAACTGCTCGGTTGAGTATTATTGCACCAGTGTGAATGGCATGACCATTTCTGACCCAATCACTGTGTTCACTGATCAGGTCTGAATTACATGCCTGCCCATGAAGCTCTGGGTTGGCCCTGACCACCTGACCATGTGGACTAAAAACACATTAGGCTGTTACAAGGATAGGTAATGGATGCTGGATGGTAAATGATGCCCTCAGTTTGCAGTTGTAATAATTAATATATAGAGATCCTTTTGTTTTTTTTTCTCCAGCATGAATACATTGTACATTAGTCCAGTCAAAGATACTACCACACACGTTATCATCAACAGGTCACCTTCCATTTTTGTGTCTGTTAAATGTTTCTTTTTCCCCTGATTTCCTCCCTTTTATCCTCCATTGCCCTCCATCCTCCCACACTGTCTCTGGTACCCACAGTTGCTCTCATGCTTTTATGCCTTCCAGTCGTTCAGTTTCTACCACAGAGCGCAGGTATTTGGTATATATTAAGTGGGGGCATACGGTGCCTCTCTTTCATAGTCTGGCTTGCTTCACTTAGCATTAAAGCTTCCATATTCATCCACTTGCTGTCAGATGCCAGACTTAGCATCCGCTAATGGCAATATCTTACAGAACTAGAGGAGTGCCTCACCACCAGGATACTGAGTGGGACACAGCTGAGATACTGCAGAGCATTTCTAGCACCACAGGGATTCCCATGCTGTCCTTTTTGTTTTGAGAGGGCGCATGCACTCGCCAGAGAGCCAGAGACAGAGAGACAGAAAGCAAGAAATCATTTACAGCCGTATTATGATTCTTAAAAATTTTGTAAAAGGTTACAAGCTGCAGTTGAATCACACCAACACAGAATTTGAAACCCATTTTATTTGAGCAGAACATATTCCTAATAAGACCTGGGGGTCTTATTACAGGCTCTCACACCCTTCCAAAACAGTAGAAAGTTGTAACAATGTCAGGGAGCCTAAGCGACACCACACAGCAGTATTATTATAATTTAATACTGGTTGAGTGCCAGCCAAGAGCTAGACTTTCTAGAATACACAACAGGGGACTGATTCCTGTCCTTCGGATCACCTCTCCATATATCAAACTCACATTAAGGCTTTCTGTTTCTTTACAAAAACAAAGCACAAGAGTTTATCATTTGGGAATGGATAGAATGACGAAAGCTCAAAATTTACCTTACTTATAGCATCGGGTCTTCACATCACAGGTATGCAGTGAATATATTTTCGTGGATTGACCTGCTTCTGGACTGTGTATTTAAACTTAGAATCTCATCAACCAGTTCACATCCTTCATTGTATGATATTTGTTAAACACTTACCATATGCAAAGTTAAGTGCAGAAGATATGAAGATAGGCAAGTTGTGCAGCGTTGGAGGCCATGATGAATTGCCCGATGGGACGGCTTACAGGCATGAAGCAGAAGTTTCTGGAGACAGCGCTTTGGCGTCAGCTACTGGAAAACATGACTAACATTGGCTTAGAAAAAGATGGGTTTAATTTTTCCTACAAAGCAAGAGACAAGAAAAAAAGCAATTGCTTTCATTGCTCACAGGGCTGTCAGGGACTCGGGCTCCCTGGCTTTCCGTTCTGTGTGCTTGCATTGCTGGCTTCTTCCTGTTCTGCTAGAAGCTCTGTGGCTTTAATACGGCTCCGGTGACACCAGGCACCATATTCCTGCAGGAAGAAGAGGGGATAGGGAAGGAACGCATCCAGCCACATCTGTCCCTTTCCGCAGGACACATGGGAAGGGCACTCCTGGTTGCGACTGTTTTGCAGAGCAAAAGAACATTGTGATTGTTGTCTTAGAATGATGGTTCCTCACTTCCTGGAGGTGAACACATTGCTCTCCCACATGGCTGGGTCCTGCTAGCAGGAACAGGACAACTGGTCAGTCATTCAGATCAGCGGGAAGTTCAGTCTTCCACAGAGGAGGAGGAGAATGGAGTGACGGCAAAGTCTGAAAGGCCCCTTTGGCAGGCTCAGAAATTTAGGTTTTGTTGACAAATAAGTAATATTTAAGAAATCTACAGTTGGTTACTATTAACCAAAGAATATTTCTAGGATTTTAGCTTGTATAGTGCTTAATACAATTTTCATGATTATCCTCTTTTTTTTTTTTTTGAGAGGTTTTGCTATAGGGCACGTGTGCTCATCAGCCAGAGAAAGACAGAGAGATAGAGTGAGAACTCACCCCCCAGGGGGGATGGCCATGCCGCAATCCCTTCTCCTCCATTCTCCTCTAGGGATCTTGGGCACGCACGCACATGCGCCCGGCATGAGTTTAAGCCACCAGGTCTGGGACTCGAACCGCGGTCGACTATGTGGGAGTCCAGCGACATAGCCATTACGCTAACTGCTGGTCCCAATGATTTTCCTCTTTTAATCTTAGAAAAAATACTTTCAAATAGGCCTCACAGAGGGGAGACTTTGACAATTTATTTAGCAAAATAACCAGGAAAATGTAAGAAATGACAGCAGTATATAGCCACAAGATGTCAGATCTCTTCTGGAGTAGCCGATATGGCTTCAGAATTCCCTCAAGATTTGAGGTCAGGGGATGCAAGTGTCCCCTACAACCTGGCAGACCATGACCTTCCCTGTGCCCTTCACTTGTGTGTCCAGATTCCAAACATGCGTACTCAGTTTCTCCAGTTCAAATGTAACAAAACAGCAATGAAAGGCTTTTGGAATACTTCCTGACCTCCCCCCGTTTAATTGTTAGAGGGTGTGTATATGAGAGAGAGAGACAGGCTGCCGAAGGGGTGTGGTCATGCTGCAGTCCCTTCCCCTACAGTTCTCTACCCTGTTTGGAATCTGGACACGCAAGTGAATGTGCCAGGCAAGGTTTCCAAGCCACCAGGGTGGTGCGTCAGCTGTGGCTGGCCATGTGGGACCTGGCTGTTTTAACTACTAGGCTGCAGGGTAGCCCTGTCGGAGCCTTATACCCTGAATTTGCCTACGTGTCCTATGTAATGCTCAAAGTGTTCATTTACTTGACTTTTTCTTAAAAATGTATTTAACTTATTGTTAAATGCCAGTCACCATTGACCCATGATGATAGATTTTGAGGTCCGAAATCTAATGGTTTATAATATTTTAGAAAGGAAAAAAACCTTTTAAGGAAAGTGCTACGAAAACAAAACAAAGCAAAAACAAAAACAGAAAAAACCCTTTGAGAGTTAAACCAGGTATTTTCCTCCTTAATGGGCACTCCACGTATGGGGACCCATCACAGATCTGGCGGCGAGTTCCCCATCTTATTTTGGTAACCCTTTGTGCTAATTTTTAGTGGTTATGTGAATTGGTTAAAGTGTTGAATGTTTAGATGCTGTTGATCTAAATCACTTTGTAAGAGGTTCTAGATCTCTGTAAGAAGCATGACCACGATCAGCACCATTCTGTAAAAGCTGTACGATCTAGAGTGGTTTCCGTATCCGCAAAGGAGGGGGCGGAGGAGGATACATAGACGCAGAGGCAAGCCTGCGAAGGAGGAGACGGCTGTGCCCGAACTTGTCTCAGTCACACCAGGCTCCTCTCCGTGGGAAAGCACAAACATGCGGTGATTCACTAAGGCCTGAAAACCAGGAAGGCGAGTCCCTATGGCCATTTCAAGTCTAGAAGTAAAATTGTGCAACTGTTGTGAAGACTGATTTAAGCAGCAGGAACCAAGGCTTAAGGAATGACAGAAACAGAAGCAGCTGTACTGGTGACATTGTTTTAAACACATCTGCTGCTCTTTACTGGCCTCAACGGCCATCTGAAGACATTTATCAGGCTTCTGCTATTGTTCTCACAGACCTATGTCACCATGGCATGGGTGTCCTGCTATCTCCACTCAAAACATAGGACTTTCATGGCTGGAGGTTACCCACTGCAATGCAGGTCCAGAATGTCCAGTTTGGGAGCAAAGCTCTATCTCTAAAGACTGTGTTTCTGGATGACTTCTGTGGGCTACCTCAAACTATTTGCATATCTAAATTTCTTGCATAGTAATTTTATTTCTTATATTGGGATTTTTCTCTACTGTAACACTTGTGTATACTTTTTTTACCTTTTGTTTCTGTGGTGTGCAGATTACTTTGATTCTCAGTAAACTATTTGAAATGTTAAGCACAGGTGTGTTCTTGTAACTGATGGTGATTGTGGTGGGCTTGTTAGAAATCCATAGGGGAATACAATGGTGGGCGTACATCTCCCTGCTGTGGAACAGACTGGGTGGTTCTTCCTCCCTTCTCCTTTCCCTCCTGTGTAACTTACATTTCCTTCCTGGGGAACTGTTTAAACTCCTAGACTCTTTTTTTTTTGGGAGAGATTTTCACTGTAGGGCGCGTTTGCTCGCCAGACAGACAGAGAGAGACATAGAGACAGAAAGCAGGAAATCACCCCCCAGGGGGGATGGTCACGCTGCAATCCCTTCTCCTCCATTCTCCTCTCGGGATCTTGGGCACGCACGCACACGCGCCCGGCGTGAGTTTTAAGCCACCGGGTCCAGGACACGAACCGCGGTCGACTACGTGGGAGTCCAGCGACATAGCCATTACGCTAACTGCTGGTTCCCAACTCCTAGACTCTTTTTTTATTTTTATTTTTTTTTTAGACTTTTTTGCTATAGGGTGGGTGCACTTGCCCGAAAGACACAGAGAGACAGAAAGGGAGAAACCACTTCCCAGGGGGGATGGTCACGCCGCAATCCCTTCTTCTCTGTTCTCCTCTCGGGATTTTGGGCATGCACGTACAGATGCCTGGCGTGAGTTTAAGCCACCAGGTCTGGGACTTGAACCGTGGTTGACTACATGGGAGTCCAGCAACATAGCCATTATGCCATCTGCTGGTCCCTAAGCTCCTAGACTCTTTTTTTTTTTTTTAAATCTTTCATTTGGTTTTTAATTATCTTAAGTCTTATGATGGCATGATTTACAAATCTACGCTGATGGTATATCTCCTTTACTTTAATCCTTCTAATAAATTGTCAAAAACACCATTACCAATCACACACATACAGCGGTTCTTCAGTTTCTCTGTGGTTTTTAGCAGTTGCCTAACAATCCAGAAATATAACTTAGTCTGACTTAAATAATAGAATTCAAAGGTATAATTTAGCATGCTACTAAATCTTGTCACACTGACTTTTAAAAGCATCTGACCTTGTAAATCATTTATAAATGTGTAAAGTGTTACATATTCTTTATTTGATAGTACACATAAACCACACTAAAATGTCTTTCAGTAAGTAAAAGGGAGTGTTTTAGATACAGGGGATTCTAATTAAAATGGTAGAATTATGACCAAATATATAAAGTAGACATCACTACCATATCTTCGGTTTTACTTTGTGTTTATTAAGCTCCTAGACTTTTTTTTTTTTTTTTTGGAGAGATTTTCACTGTAGGGCGCGTGCGCTCGCCAGACAGAGAGAGACATAGAGACAGAAAGCAAGAAATCACCCCCCGGGGGGATGGTCACGCCGCAATCCCTTTTCCTCCATTCTCCTCTTGGGATCTTGGGCACGCACGCACACGTGCCCAGTGGGTTTTTAAGCTTCCGGGTCCAGGATGCGAACCGCAGTCGACTACATGGGAGTCCAGCGACATAGCCATTATGCTAACTGCTGATTCCCATAAGCTCCTAGACTCTTAAAGAGAATGCCAAATATGGAGAAACACTTAGCTGTAGAGCCAGAATTTCCCACCTTTGACTCAATATACTTTCTGATACTATGTTTTAGGGTACTAGGTGAGGAAATAAAACAAGACAACTTTGTTTTACTGACATTAGCTTCAGGAAGTATTCAGGTGAATTAGCGTGGGCAATTAAATATACTTTGTCTAGGAAAGAACATTTACATGAGTTTTTTTTTTATCATGTGATTTTTTGAAACAATTTGTTTATTCCACTTGACACACATACACAGGCACCCCCAACATGGTCTCCATACACCACCCCCCATAGCCTGTCAGCCATGATTATGGGCGCATGTGTGTGACCTGCACGTGCCACAAGATCACTGGTGCAAGCCTGGGACCTCCCCACGTGGCCTCAGCGTCTCAGAGAGCTGTGCTGTGGTTGCACCACTGTAGCTGTCCTTGCAACTGATTTCATGGGTTTACCCCAAAATAGGTCTTTTTGATGATATTGCCCCCGAATAGCTACAACCCTGTCTGTGCTACACGGAATGAGCACCTCTTTTGATGAGTGCTGGCTTCTTTACGAAGGGTACTGATCTGTTAGGATGATATAATACATACAGCCAGGACTTCCCCTTACCGTGTGGGGGAGGAGGTGGGCATGGCCTTCTCAGCCATGATGTGCTACAGAGCGGCCTTGCTCTCTGGAGTCTGAGTATTAGGACAAACACCTGGCGTCTAGATGGAGGGGTGTCGGATTAGAGTTTTATAATGTGCTAGGTGATGCTCAGGAACCTTCTGCCTGGAGTAACGAGTGTGAACTGTACAATTAAGGTAAAAATAACGACAGTTATGGGATTCTTTTAAATTGCATGACATGACAGGTTCTAACGTAGACTTGAAACTTGTTTGCCTTCGAACATCTCTTAACGAACAAAGCTGTTTACAAACAAGCCCGTTTCTTTGGGATGACTGGTTATGGGAGCAGGGCATGCCATTTCCATCATCTTATATGTCTGATGTAAAAAAAACAAAAGTCGTTTGTTTTTGTGGTGGGATTATCCTTCAGAGAGTCTGCTGGTTGTTTAGGGGCTGGCGTCAGGTATCTTCCAGAGCCCTTAGAACTCTTTCCTGTTTGTGGGGGGTTCAGGATGGATTTAAAGGAAAATAAACACCAGATCTGGCTCACGCTAGATTATTATCTGGTACTTAATGTGTTTGAGGAACTGGTTGAGAAAGTCGAGTACGTGCATGTGTTGCGAGGGGTAGTTCGGCTGTCAAGCAGGCCTCTTGTGTTGGGCTTGTTGAACCTCCGTGCGGTAAAGAGCCATAACCTGTTTATGAGGATTTTTCAAAACTGTGTTATCCAGACACACTGGCTAGCGTTTCCCTGTGTGTGAACATGCCTTCCTTCTTGAGCATAGCAAACACAGCCGCCTCCCTTCAGAAGTAATCCAACCCCTTAAGGGCAAATCATTTAGTCATCATTTCTGTGGGTAATTACAGGTATTCCT
>NW_006159808.1:2428382-2457656 GCF_000334495.1 Tupaia belangeri chinensis | reverse complement strand
CTGCTGTAATTTATAAAATTATAGGAAGTTTAATTTTTTGTAGTTGTGGGTTTCGACCATAGAAAGTTGTCTGACTGGTTCCAATGCTTCGCTCTGAAACCTGTGGTAATATATTAATTTTTGGCTTTAAATGGAAGCTCTAGTTTTTCCCACTGCAATGATTGGGGCAGATGATGGGTGGAAAGAAGAGTTTAAACTTGAAAAAGGAATAAGAGCCCTTCAGACAATTTGGATTTTAGTCTAGCCGAAACGTTTTGTGTCTGTTGTTTTTTCAACCCACATCCTAGGACTCAATAATGACTAGCAGTTTATCACCGATCTTGAAAAATGCTCACTGTGAGAACAAAGGTTAGGCTCTTTCTCCCTCTCCCCACCAGTATGCCAGGTTATAAATGAGAGGTGTCAGTCAAACACAGTGAGAGTAGAAGTGAAGAAATGCTAAATCTTCACCAGGCTTCACTCCAGAAATAAGATGACAGTGACTTTGTCTCTCCCCTCCCTTGAATAATTCCAACATTTTGCCACAAGAATACCTTCTGCATGAAAGAAGTTCAAATAAATCACTCGATGGTTTTAGGGAAGTCAGTATGAAAGTAAATGAACGGTTTTAACTGTGATCCACGTAGGTGCCGTTTCCGTGTGTATGTATTTACATTTCCCATTTAAAGAGTAGTCCGAGTCTGACAATCCATTCTCTGAGTGGAGGGAAACAGGCTTCTCTGCAGGGGGCGAAAGTGAAGAGATTTAAAACCCACACGATTTCCCCCTGGATTCTGGCCTGATCAACTTTGACAATAGACTATAAGATAATGTAGCTGACAAGAACTTCCCCTCCCCCTTCCTTTTATCTTAATAAAAAAGACATCTTTTGACACAAATATAAATAAGATGTATCTCCAAATTGACTCAAGGAAAAAAGAGCGGTCATCATTTGGCTTGCAAAGAGAATTTACCCAACATGAAATACACCTCAAACCAGTTGTAACAGGATATTCCTATGCAAGAACTTGGGCGCAGGCACTCACGACAGAGACAGTGGAGTGACTCTGCCCCGTCTTTCACACAGAGCCTCAGTTCCGTCAGAGGGGAAGGGAGCTGCCTGGTGGCGATGTTCCACAGGAATGCAAGGACTTCCCGCGGGGAAACTTGGACCTGAAGGCACTTTACCTTTCTAATTACAAGTGTTTTGAAGCCTGCAGGGTACAATGGTGTAAAGTCGACCAGGTTCAGATGCCAGAGAGATGCAGATACTGATGTGCAGTAAAGAATGCGCCCAGAGGGGGGAGACGAGGAAACCAGTGGGCAGGGAGATGTACTAAGGAAAGGCTGACCTGGTTCTGCAGGGACCTCGGTTCTGCAGGGACCTCTACTCAGAACCTGCCTGCATCCCCTCGCTGGGATAGCTGGTCTGCTCTGCCCTGTGGGCGTGGAAGTAGACCGCGGTTGCCACTCCGGGAATTCACGCTCGATTGCACATGGGCAGTCTTCCTCATAGTTCTGGGCGCCCTTTTCTGGGACAAAGTCTGGGGCAGACGTTCTGGCAGAGATCAGCGTGGACACCTCGGTTCGAACCCGTCTCTGAGATCCTTTGGCTCTAGTAGCCATCGACGTGAACAAGGGCACCGGGCACCAACGAGTGTGCGACCTGTCCAGGAGACATCTTGGGAGTGTCAGGCACCAACGCCGGGCCTTCAGCCTTCAACACAGAACAGCAACAAGACGGAGGTTGTGGAATAACCGGCACTGGGAGCACTCCCTACAAGAACCTCTAGCTAAGGAGGGAACATTTAGTTTTCGATCTGTTGGCCAGATGAGAAGAACGTCTCATGCTGACTCTGCGGTGTAAGCTCGGAGGGAATATCGTCCTCGGCTCTACAGGGGAAAGAACTCTAAAACAGACCGGGAAACTTGGGCTCGCATCTTGAAGTTTTACTGCAGAGTGACCTTGTCTGAATTTCAAGCTAGTGAAGAACGTGGTTATGTACTCATGCCCCTCGGTCACACACTGCACGTGTATTTTCCCGAGCACTAAGCACTTCTTCAGAGTCATGAATCTGAATAACTCTGTAACCGTCCACCGTATAGATTCGAGGAGATACATTTTCCAAGGTGTTTACTATTCAGCGAACGAGAAAAACAGACACTTTGTATGACTGAGTCCCAGAGTTGTGACTGCAGTGTAGAGAGAGCATAGAACACAGACCTGGTAGTC
This sequence comes from Tupaia belangeri chinensis, assembly GCF_000334495.1. Lineage (NCBI taxonomy): Eukaryota > Metazoa > Chordata > Mammalia > Scandentia > Tupaiidae > Tupaia > Tupaia belangeri. The sequence continues at coordinate 2,455,444 of NW_006159808.1, read as the reverse complement.
AGAGAGGCCTGCATTCGACTCCTGGCTGCGGTCTTTGTGACTGATTTTGTTTAAATTACTTAAACTTTTAAATAGTTCAAATTATCTAAACTTTCTGATCCTCCATTTCCTCATCTGTGAAGTGTTGATAATTATATCTGCTTTGCAAGATGCCTATGAGGATTAAGTAGGAAAACAAAGAACAGTCAGTGGCATGGTGGTTAAGATGGCTGGATCCCACATGGCTGACAGCACAGTTTGAGTCTGGACCCCAGCTTGCGAAACAGGGCAGGCACGTGTGTGTACCTGCCTGAAATCCTGAAAGAATGGAAAAGAAGGCCATCCCCCCACAAAGGTGCTTTTCCACTTTCTCTGTCTCTGTCTCTCTCTCAATCTGTGTCTCAGATTGAGACACACATGCCCTACAGCAAATTTAAAAAATAAAATATAGAAACTAAGTACGAATAGGCAACGAATGCAAGGCAGTTATTGTAATGTGTTCTATGCTAGCAAATTAATTCTACAATTTTAATTTCAACAGAGTTTAGACTCCTATCATTAATGTGACATTTCAATAAAGCATGTTTTTTTAAATGATTTTTAAAAGTTTTTTCACTTAAAAAAAATGCCCAAAGGAAAAAGAATGGAAAACAACCAACTCCTGCGATAACATCTTTCTCCAAATATCCTTGTGCAATTGTTGGTTTGCAACATTGCATTGCCTTAAAAAAAACACTTTAGAAATGCAGCTTGTTAAGGCAACTATTCTAAGTAAACAAATTGCTTCACAACTCTCAGAAGTCCGGGGGGGTAACACTACAACCAACAGTTTTGTAAGATAAATGATACTTATTTGAATTCTATAAAAATATTTAAATGTAGGGCCAGGCAGGTGGCATGGTGGTTCAGATGCTAGACTCCCACCTGGTTGAATGCAGTTTGGGTCCCAGACCTGGTGGCTTGCTTTCTCACTTTCTTTTTCTCTCTTTCTCTGTCTGTCTCTCTCTGGTGAACACATGTGGAGTATAGTAAACTAAATAATAAGTAAATAAATAAAATTAAGGAAGTTAAAAAATGTAAGTGCACACATACGATTCCTTTTAAGCTTGGTCTCCAAATTTGACAGTTGAGAAAATAATTAAACCTATTATTTGTAAAACAGACTTCTAAGGATGAAGGCGTTCTTGGTTCTCAGAGCAAAGACGGCCTTGGTGTGCCATCACCTCAAGAGAGTGCTTGCCTGTTCTTCCTTCACGGTTTTGCCGAAGGGTTCACGCGCTCACTGGGGACAGACAGTGAGGGGAAGGTGAGAAATCGCTCTCAAGGGCAGATGATTTTCTGACCATGCTGCGCTCCCTTCTCCTCCATTCTCTCGGGATTTTAGGCATGAATGCACATGTGCCTGGAGTGATTTTTAAACCTGAGTCCAGGACTCGAAACATGGTCAGCCATGTGGGAGTCCAGCACCTTAGTCACCCCCAGAAGAGCACTTATCTTTTATCCAGAGTTTGATGTTTGTTTCGAAGGGCAGTGAATTTAGCATTTGGAATGCTGGATAGTATCTTTTTCTTTTTAATTGAGGTATGTTATTATTATTTGTTTCATGACATCATTCAGGCCTAGCTGTTGTGGTATAGTGGTAACGCAAGCTCTGTAATGCCGAGGCCATGTGGGAGCATCCCAGGTTTGAATCCTGAGACCTCATTACGCTCACGCACATGTGAACCTACGGCCCAGGCCGGCTGGAGCTAAGAGTGGACTAAGTGGCTGGAGCTAAGTGCGAAGGCCTCATCTCTCTCTAATGGGCAAAAGCCACTTTTAAACAAGTATTAAGAAATTACATTTTTTAAATTATAAAAGTAACATATGTTCCAAGTTGAAAGTTTGGTAAATGTAGAAAAACGAAGACAACAAAACCACCTAGATCCACCAACTGCAGGCACCTACTCAATGCATTTGTCTTTTTGGTGATATATTTATACCCACAAAGAAATACATTTAAAGCAGAAACACAATCACACATTTGTCATTTACGTTTTTTTAGCCTAGCACTGTATTTTAAACACTTGCCCATGTCACCTATTTCTTTACTGAATTTTTAGTACCCATGCAGATTTCACTGTGTAAACAAACCATAATTACTCACCCAGTTTTCTATTATTCTGTTAACCTGTTGGTTAATTTTTCCCCATTATTAATTATACTTCTACACACATTTTTGTGGCTCTTTGCATACTTCTACGCCTTTGTTTAGAATGAAATTGTGGGTCAAACGTAACCAGCAAAAATCTTAGAAATGTTTGCTACGTGTTGAATTGCCATTCAGGAGGAAGTTACAAAATGACATTCCCTAAGCTAATCCTTCCCAGATCCTCAACACTGCTGATTGTTACTTCTTTTAAAAGTATTCATTAATTTGATAATAAGTGCATATCAAGTTACATTTGTCCTTATTGAATTATTTGTGTGGTGGATTGTACTTCCCCATATTTACTTGTCTGTTATGAGCTTGTAAAGGCACATGAGCGTGCAGATGTGGACGTGTGAAAGCGCAGAGCTGGAAAGAGGAAGAGATGCCATTGCTTTCCCAACTTGTTTTTTAAATTGCCAGAGGGTACCTGTGCTCGCCAGAGAGACAGAGATGGAAGTACAGAGAGGAAGGAGAAAGTACTCTCTGCTGGGGCATGGTCAGGCCACCATTCCTTCTCCATTTTTCTCTTTTGGGATTCTGTGCACACACACACATGCACACGCACATAGCCAGCTTGTTTCTCAAGCTTCCAGGACCAAGATTTGAACTGTGGTTAGCCATGTGGGATCTGGCTCCCTTAATCATCAGGCCATGGGGCCTACTCAGCTTTCTCTACTTGCATCAAGTCAAGGCTTTACCTTTCTCTGCCTCTCTGTCTCCAGCATCTCACACAATCCCTTCCATGAAGTAGTCAGATTTTAAGTGAGGAGTGCTTAAAAATGGATTTGATTTAGACGTTCAAATGGCTAATCAAATTCATGATTTATGCTATTGAGCAAAGGGCTTGCTGGAATTTAAAACTCCATCAACATACATCACCTTGAATTCTTTCCCTTTTTATCTAAAGATCAGCTTGAACTAAAAGAGAGTAAATGTAAATATCTAAGAATGGTAAATGGAAGTGGCCTTTAGAGTTCTTTTTCAACAATCTAGATCGTTCACGGACGGGGCAGTTCCAGCTTGGCGAGGCGACTTGGTGCATGGCAAGCTTTTGGACTTTAGAGTCAGACCCCTGCTTGCAAATCTTGGCTCTGCCATTTGTCAAAGGTAACCAGAAGGGAGCATGCTCATCCCCCCTGAGCCTGGGTTTTGCCATCTCAAACATGTTGGTGTTTGCTGGGTCACTGGACTGTGTGAGGTCAGCTCCTGTCCTGCCTTACTTAGTGACTTGCCCAGGAGTACTCCACTAGCTGATGGAGCAGAATAGATGACAGCCGTGTCCCTCACTACGCACCTCTGCTCACTCTCTCCTGGCTCCTGGAAGCACAAGTCATCAAGGCACATCATACGATGAAATACGGACTGGAATGAACCAAGGTGTGGCCAGTCCTCTCATTTGAGCCAATCTGCTGTCAATGTCATCCTTTTTATTTTTAAAGACTTATTTACTTAATTTTATTTAGTATTATTATTTTAAAATTTGCTACAGCGTATATGTGTGTGTGTGAGAGAGAGAGAGAGAGAGAGCGAGCGAGAGAGCAGTAAAGTGAGCTTTCAGATCTGGGACTCAAACCACAGTTGACCATGTGGGAATCTAGTGCCTTAACCATTATGGCACCTGCAGGCCCTGCCGGTGCCATCCTACTAGGAACACACCTGCAATTGAACATGCTGGGCCTATTCCCAGATGCAATGAACAAGGCCATGGGCTATGAGAAATGAGGGACATTTCAGTAGAGGGTGTTTGAAAGGTTATTATAGGATCTGGACTCAGGAGTTTTGGGGAGAGTTAAGGAAGCAGCCTTGATGTGGATTCGGTACTCTCAGGGACTGAGGGTAACTCCATAGTTACTACTGAAGAAATCTTGTCTGAGCCAGGCATGGCTTGATGGTCTAGGCAGTCTGAGTCCACATGACCAGCTGCACAATTCGAGTCCTTATGCTGGGTGCATGTGCGTGCTTGTCCAAAATCTCAGCTGGTTGGAAAATAGAGAAGGGATTCAGCATGACCAAGCCCCAGAGTAGGGCATGGGGTGCCTTCTCACCCTTCCCCTCTCTGTCTCTCTGACTTTCCCTGATCGCACACACACCTCTTGCAAAACAAAACATATCGATTAAACTCCAGGGTGGCATATTTCAAAGTCATATCTATAAGGTGGTGAAAGTCAAGCCAGGGAAAGCCTGCAGGGCGGAGCTGCAGCAGGACTCCCAGCAGCCAGCGTCCCTCAGGCTGCCATGTTGCCGCCTTTGTGCTGAGACAAGATGGCAGAGCAGCCTGTCTTCCTCTCTTCGCCGTGGTTGTGGGTGCTGGCGATTTGGAAGGTCGTCTATGTTCATCAGGAGATGCCCACGGCCCACCTGTCAACACCGGGCGAGCTCTTCACCACAGCAAGGCGGTGCCTAGGCGGCAGGCCGGTTACCTCTGCATCTCGCATCTCTTGAACTGCCTCTCAGCCGGGAGTGAGGCTGGGGCACAATTCTGGCCAAAGAGTTATTAACGGAAGCTTTTCTGCGGGCTTTCTGATAAAGCTTCCTTTCAGAGAGCGCTGTTCCAGCTACATCCTCCTTCTTCCTATAGGAAAGGGGATACTCTTTGGAGGCTGCAGTGGCCTTTTTGGAAGTTGGGGGACAAGGTCAGGGAGGTCTCCGAGTTTGGCTTCAGTGAGCTGCCAATCCAGCTCAGCACTGCCGACCCTGGGTTTCTCGTAATTGGAGAAAGATGTCTGTCCAGTTTTTAAAGCCACTCTAGTCAAACTTTGTTACCTGTAGCCGGATGCGTTCTTAAAACGTTAAGCATCCGTGTTTATTATTTACTAGATGCTTTCCTGGCAGTCAAGTTTTAATGATAAGTCAGAGCATATTTTACTTGGAAGTAGAGCTTAGCAGTTAGCACTCCCCTCAACTTTAAAAAAAAGTAGGCTTATGTTAGGTGAATGAATGACTGTTCTTTCTGCTTCATAAGGTTTGTCACTGTTACTCCATTCAGAGGCAATTACTTCCTTAGGCTCAGAATCTTTTATTTAAAAAAAAAAAAGCTTTAGAAACCTTCTAGATTAAGTTCAGCAGAGAGAAATGTGAGTGCATTTGTCGACTTGATTATTGAGAGTATGGCTACAGCTGTAAACCTAATTGCTGGGTAATTGTTACTTCGCTGTTGCAATACTGTAGGTCCCTTTATCCATTATGATTTGTTAAGCTTAGCAGTGTATTGGTTGGTTTTAATGATCATTGACTTAGAGGTGGGACGCCTGTCCTCCTGGGGGGATAATTCCCTGGTTACTCTGTTCCACTGTGGCTAGAAGGTTAAACTCCGGAGTGCAGCATTAATGCTCACTGGAAAACGGATAATGTGTTGGGAGGTGACAGCGAGGACAATAGTTAATTACTATTAATATTCAGTGTGCAGGAAAACGGAATCGCAGGGCCAGTGGGAATGCAGTGCCTGTTGGATGCTGGAAGAGAATTTGTAATGAAAGATAAGTAGAAGGGTTCAGGGATACGTCATGGACGGACAGCTGGGATTTGTACACTAAGACTTACGTGCCTATGGTCAGAATAAATTTTACTCTGTCTTCCAACTGCTGATTATTCTACCAAGGCTTCTATTTTTAAGAAATCTCCTTCTGTACCTTACATATGGTAGGTGTAAAATAATTGTTCAAGAAATGCTTGAATGCGTTTTAAAATTGGGCTCTGAAGAATGGTTTAACTTTTGCAATACTAATAGTAATAATTTATCAAAATATTTACTATAAATAATAAATTATTTAGCTGACCACAATTCATTTATAAAAGATATATTACTGAGTAAAATATATTAATGTTCACTATGGTTAACATAAAATATCCAGATGCAGGGAATTTAATAATTTATGGGAAAGATTCTTGTCCACCTAATTAAACAGGATGTGAATCTTGCATGGAGTGCTTGCTTGTATTGTGAAAATGTGTAAGTACAAGAGACAAACCAATCCCCCCTTTTCAAGAAAAACTTAGGAGTAAATGACAAGTTTAAGGACTGACACTTGACTATCACAAAAACACTGACTTTTCCTCCAGTTTGTATAGGGAGAGGAACTAAGTCCATCCCAATGAAGTGATCCCTGTGAGATGAATTATTGCAGGTCTGCTGAAATGACAGGGTCTCTGCGCCTTCACACTGAGTCGATGGCAGAGACCGGCAAATTGGCAACTGGCAGAGACCTCATTTTGTAGCCACATTCAGTCTGACCTCATGAGGTAGTGTGCTCGCAGCTCCTCCCCACGTGCTGTGCCCCAGGACGGGTGCTCTTTGAAATGGGTAGGCAAACCAAGCTGAGAAAGGTTGCAAAAGAGAACGAGAAGCTTGTCCAGCTTGCTCATTTTGGACTTTTTATGATTTTCCTGCAGAATTAAGTTCTGGTGGAGAACACATTTTGTTGAATTTATACTGAGGGAATAAATGAATGAAAGAGAATGGTTAACCTCTATTTAAAAGTAAATTTATAGGAATTTCTTTCTGAGCCTGTTAAAGGCCATAATGGGGCAGGGAAAGGGGCAGTTGCAATTTAGTAAAATAAATACTAAATTGGATATTTAAACTCTGCAATGAGAAACAGAAGGGGAAATTAGAAGAAGGAACGAGGTTTGAAATGACTCTTTATAAAAAAAAATAAAATTTGCTATAGGGCATGTGTACTTGCCAGAGGAGGGGGGGGAGTGAGAAAGCACCTTCAGGGTATATGTAGGGGTGGCCATGCTGCAGTCCCTCCTCCATTCTCCTCTTGGGATTTTGGGCATGCAGGAACACACACCTGGCGTGTTTTTCAAGCCACCAGGCGTAGGATTCCAATGACATAGTTATGTGGAAATCAGCCGCCTTAATCACCAGGCCATCTGACTGGCCCTGAAATACCTCTTACGGGAGAAAGCAGTGGGAGTTTTGCAGGCAGACTAGGAGTTGGGAGGGCAGAACAGCTTCACACCGTGATTACGGATATTACTAAAAAGAGCCGTGGGATACTATGGACTCTTAGAAGAAATGTAATGAGTTCATTACATTGGGAGTCTTGAGGCTTTTTTTTTTTTTTTTTTTTTTAAATGACAGAGAGGAATGCCAAGAGGTTTGGAGTTAGTTCACGGAGGCCGAGGAGTTTAGCTTGTGTTCTGTAGTTACTATAACCTGGTGCCTGGAACCAGGCCTGCCTCCCTCGCTGGGGCCGTCCCGCTGGCTGGGAGAGTGTCTTACACACTGTAGTTGCTTAATGTGTATTTACTAAGTGAATGAACGAAGAGCCATTGAACAAACTTGACAAAGCAGTAACCGATTAAGGTTTAAATTTTAGGACTGTCACAGACAGCAGGATGGGTATGGAAGAGAAGGGTGTTTTCTCCTTCTGTCGCTCCTATGAGAAACCACCACAGACTTAATGGCTTTCAGACAGAACAGATTTAATTGTCTAGTGGCCCATTAGGTCCGACGTCCACCATGAATCTTGCTGGACTGACATCAAGGTGTGGGCAGGGCTGTACGTGGAGGCTGTCAGGATGGTCCATTGTCTTGCCCTTCCCGGCATCTGGGGGCCACCCTCTTCCTTGACTCGAGGCCCCTTCCTCCACTTTCTCCAGTCACGCTGCACCTCCCTGCTGCTTCTTTCATCTTAAGATGAGTGGTAGGGGATCAGCAGTTAGCGTAGTGGCTATGTCGCTGGACTCCCACGTAGTCGACCGCGGTTCGCGTCCCGGACCCGGTGGCTTAAAACTCACGCCGCGCGCGTGTGCGTGCATGCCCAAGATCCCGAGAGGAGAATGGAGGAGAAGGGATTGCGGCGTGACCATCCCCCCTGGGGGGTGATTTCTCGCTTTCTGTCTCTATGTCTCTCTCTGTCTGTCTGGCGAGCGCATGCGCCCTGTAGCGAAAACCTCTCCAAAAAAAAAAAAAAAAAGATAAGTGGTAGGTATTTCTTGTTAGAAGATCCATACTCCTTGTTTTGAAGGAGTATTTTAATAGTCTTCAGATAATTGTGAATAGTTTCCAATACAATATCATAACTCAGTAAGTGATACTTTCTTAGAAGTTTACTGCTAAGTGGAATATGAAACCATACCAACGAACACTTTATACTCTAGGACATGATACCCATTGATTTACTTGCACTTTAGAGGGACCTTTCTCCTATGGATGGTTTGGTAATATCTTGCATTGGTTATTTGGGAAATGTCATTTCACTGAGTTATGTCATAGGCACATTTTATCATAGTCTTTTTAAAGTCACATTTGTTAAGATCACCACTGATCTCATCAGAAAAGTCAGAAAGTATTCAGGAGCTGTCAAACTCATGGTAGATACAAGTTTTACAAAATTCTAATTTTCACTTGAAAGCTCAAATTTTATCATTGGCAACAAATACTGTCAGGTTGTTTGCCTTCAAGTGACAGGCTCACTTCAGTTATTTTCGAGAGAATGACTGCCAAATACCCAGTCTGAATAACCATATTTTGTTTATCACTTGTTCTTTCAAGTAAAAATGGTGTTCCACAAAGAAGGGACGAGTTCGCTTTGCGGCTCAAACAACTGCACGTGGCTTCCCCGCCAGGCAAGCGCTGCACCCGTAGGCAGCACAGGTGCGTGGCGGGCTCTCTCCTCTCGGTCTGACAGGATATTTGAGAGGTTTATACTCAAGTGTTAGAATTTAATAAAATGAATACTTCTTCTACTGTTTTATGGGGGCATTCTTAACGGAAACTTCCTAAAATGTGTATTTATTTATTTCCTGAGAGAGAAAGGGAAGAAGGAAGGCAGGGAAGGGGAGAAGGACTATTCCTCATCATGATCAACCAGAGTCAAATGCTCTCCCTTGAGTAATTATCCTGATTTTTTTTTACTTCAAATATCCACTCCTGGTTTCTCCTCTGACCACTCCTCGAGCAGATCCCCCTGTGACTAGCACTGGGTCTGATTGTTCTCTTCGGGTGCAATCTTACCATCTCAAAATGGCTGCAGCCCTGCTGACCCTCTAAGCTGCCCTGCTTCCCTGGGATAAAAACCCAGTGCACCACCCCATGACCCTCCTCCTGACTGTGCCACTGTGCTGAGATGAATGAAGTGACAGGAAGGAGCTGGTCCCCTGTCCAATGGAGCAGCGTGTGTGATACGATACGCTGGTTCAGCGTGGTGCTCCTGCCGGTGTGGGGTGAAGCCCCAACGGTTTAACCTGCCCTTGCTTTGGCACCGGTAAGTGTCAACCCAGTGGAAAGGGCAAGTGAATGGGTGGAGGCATTAGGAGAATAGCATTGCCTTCATGAACCCGTTCGGTGTCTTTGGGACTCCCGGAGTTGTGCAGACCGCACTTTGAGAACCACTTCTTTAGGGGCTGTTTTCAGAAGACTCTGAGTGCTCGTGTTCAGATTAAAGGAGGGAGGAAGATGGAGAGGAGAAGAGAAAAGAAAAGAGAAAGACCCAAGAGGCTACATGGAAGCATACAGTAGGAGTCTACCAGAGTTCTGAAGATCTTGTATTGTAAAGAAATCCAAAATATTGAGGCTGGCAGGTGGCATGGTGGTTAGGGAGCTGGACTCCCACATGGCTGTCTACGATTTGAGTCCTGGACCTGGCCTGCTGCTTTCTCACTTTCCCTCTCTCTGTCTCTCTGGTTAGATTAAATAATAATAATAAAGAAATAAAATTTAATAAATATATTTTTTAAAACCCAAAGTATCAGACGAAACCCCTTCAGCTGCTTAGCAGGCATACCACCTGTTGGGCTTCTAACATTTGCCTGAAGTCCTTTCAGTTGGGGCCAAAGGAAGTCATCCATAAGAACTGCTAAAGGGAAGAGCTGAGGGGCAAGGAGAAAAAGGACAAACGACATTCTCAGAGAGCAGAACTAAAGCTTAATCAAGTAACTCACCCTCTCCCGAGGGCAGGGGACGTTCGAAGCCCACCAAGGAGATTTCAGAATTACAGTGGCCTAGTGTGCATCCCAAATCCTATGATGCCCTTGAGTGGGAGTGTTCAAGACCGGTATCCTGTCCCTGTCCCCTGTACATAGGCAAGCCCATAACCCAACTCCATCCTGCCTCCTTTCACTGCCTGCAGACATAGGGTCTTCTGGGTGACTTTGAGTCATGGAGGGGGTATGGCCACTAGGTGACTGGTTACCCGAATGGGGCAGATCTCGTCAACAGCCTGCACTGGACTATGACATGAGGAATACATTTGTTGTGTCAAGCCACTGAGATTTTTGTGGCAACATTTGTCACTGATGTTCTTTGTTATAACATTTACACTCCTTTAAAAAAAAGAGGCTATTCCATTCATCTTCATATAAGGAACTGAACAGAGAGATGAGAGAAATAAATACCTATTTTAGTGGTAGAAGCAATAAGCTGTCCTAGCCTGCTGGCCTGAGAGAGCAGAATGAGGACAAGAAGTCTGGCATGCTTTTCCTCTCGGGTCAGAGTGGTGGAAGTCCAGGCTGGCACCCGGAACAACCCAGCGAACTGGTCCGAGAGGCAGGAGCTGGGAGCAGGGGCAAGGACAGGGGCTTGCACAGGACACTCCTTGACTTGCAGGGGGTGGTGGAGTCACAGGAAGTGGCTGGAGTTGCAGGAAGAAGGGGCAGTGGACAAAACATGTGAGACAACTGAGCGTGAGACGGCACAAAGGTCATTCCGTTCATGGCAGAGAGAGTGGTCTCCACCACAGTGGCAGGGAACACCAGGAAGGGAGAAAAATGGCACCAGAGGGCGAATCCCAGACACCAAAGGAGGAAACATTTTGATGAATTATGAAATGGCAAAATATTCAAATCTTGTATGATAAAATTCAAATATTGCAAGAGGTCAAATAAGATAAGCACTAAATATTTAGGTTGTAAAATTCGGAGTGCGTTGGTGCCCTGAATGAAGATGATTTCAGTGAAACATTGACAACAGAGGGCTCAGATCATTGCATGATCGTGTCTGGATTTTATGTATGAAGAAACAAACCGAGAAGCATGACCTTGACCACGTTCAACAGTAAATGCCGAAGCTTGGCTTTAAATTCGTACCTATCTACTACCACAAATGCTCATCCTCTTTCATCCTTCCAGACTGAATTAGGAAAGCTTCCTGAATTAAGATACTGATCGGGGTAGGATCCTGAGTACAGTGATGCGAAAGCAGGGAGAAATAGAAAGCCCAAGGAAATCGTAAAATTGATATTTATTTCTGAAAAGGAAGGGAGAGAGAGAACTCTGACCTATCATATTTTATGAGGAAGAATCTTCTTTTACTTTCTTTCTCTCTCTTTTTTCCCCTTAAGTTTATGGCATTAGTAGAACTGGTATTAAAGTTTGTAGTGTGGACGGGACTCCCAGTACCCTACTTTTGAAAACAGGATTATTTTGGTTTTAGAGCACATATGTCAGTCTTCTCAAACAACTTCTGTATGAAACGATGATGGTTAAGTTGATTGATAAAACTCTTTCTCTCTTATAAAATGTAACTAGTAAGATCAAAGGCTTCCAGAGCTTACTAGCCACCTTCGCATGTACTGGGTATCTTGTTAGCATTTCAGCATTCAAACTATCCCCAAACAAGCCCAAAGCAAGGGAGCTGGACTCCCACATGGCTGTCTACGATTTGAGTCCTGGACCTGGCCTGCTGCTTTCTCACTTTCCCTCTCTCTGTCTCTCTGGTTAGATTAAATAATAATAATAAAGAAATAAAATTTAATAAATATATTTTTTAAAACCCAAAGTATCAGACGAAACCCCTTCAGCTGCTTAGCAGGCATACCACCTGTTGGGCTTCTAACATTTGCCTGAAGTCCTTTCAGTTGGGGCCAAAGGAAGTCATCCATAAGAACTGCTAAAGGGAAGAGCTGAGGGGCAAGGAGAAAAAGGACAAACGACATTCTCAGAGAGCAGAACTAAAGCTTAATCAAGTAACTCACCCTCTCCCGAGGGCAGGGGACGTTCGAAGCCCACCAAGGAGATTTCAGAATTACAGTGGCCTAGTGTGCATCCCAAATCCTATGATGCCCTTGAGTGGGAGTGTTCAAGACCGGTATCCTGTCCCTGTCCCCTGTACATAGGCAAGCCCATAACCCAACTCCATCCTGCCTCCTTTCACTGCCTGCAGACATAGGGTCTTCTGGGTGACTTTGAGTCATGGAGGGGGTATGGCCACTAGGTGACTGGTTACCCGAATGGGGCAGATCTCGTCAACAGCCTGCACTGGACTATGACATGAGGAATACATTTGTTGTGTCAAGCCACTGAGATTTTTGTGGCAACATTTGTCACTGATGTTCTTTGTTATAACATTTACACTCCTTTAAAAAAAAGAGGCTATTCCATTCATCTTCATATAAGGAACTGAACAGAGAGATGAGAGAAATAAATACCTATTTTAGTGGTAGAAGCAATAAGCTGTCCTAGCCTGCTGGCCTGAGAGAGCAGAATGAGGACAAGAAGTCTGGCATGCTTTTCCTCTCGGGTCAGAGTGGTGGAAGTCCAGGCTGGCACCCGGAACAACCCAGCGAACTGGTCCGAGAGGCAGGAGCTGGGAGCAGGGGCAAGGACAGGGGCTTGCACAGGACACTCCTTGACTTGCAGGGGGTGGTGGAGTCACAGGAAGTGGCTGGAGTTGCAGGAAGAAGGGGCAGTGGACAAAACATGTGAGACAACTGAGCGTGAGACGGCACAAAGGTCATTCCGTTCATGGCAGAGAGAGTGGTCTCCACCACAGTGGCAGGGAACACCAGGAAGGGAGAAAAATGGCACCAGAGGGCGAATCCCAGACACCAAAGGAGGAAACATTTTGATGAATTATGAAATGGCAAAATATTCAAATCTTGTATGATAAAATTCAAATATTGCAAGAGGTCAAATAAGATAAGCACTAAATATTTAGGTTGTAAAATTCGGAGTGCGTTGGTGCCCTGAATGAAGATGATTTCAGTGAAACATTGACAACAGAGGGCTCAGATCATTGCATGATCGTGTCTGGATTTTATGTATGAAGAAACAAACCGAGAAGCATGACCTTGACCACGTTCAACAGTAAATGCCGAAGCTTGGCTTTAAATTCGTACCTATCTACTACCACAAATGCTCATCCTCTTTCATCCTTCCAGACTGAATTAGGAAAGCTTCCTGAATTAAGATACTGATCGGGGTAGGATCCTGAGTACAGTGATGCGAAAGCAGGGAGAAATAGAAAGCCCAAGGAAATCGTAAAATTGATATTTATTTCTGAAAAGGAAGGGAGAGAGAGAACTCTGACCTATCATATTTTATGAGGAAGAATCTTCTTTTACTTTCTTTCTCTCTCTTTTTTCCCCTTAAGTTTATGGCATTAGTAGAACTGGTATTAAAGTTTGTAGTGTGGACGGGACTCCCAGTACCCTACTTTTGAAAACAGGATTATTTTGGTTTTAGAGCACATATGTCAGTCTTCTCAAACAACTTCTGTATGAAACGATGATGGTTAAGTTGATTGATAAAACTCTTTCTCTCTTATAAAATGTAACTAGTAAGATCAAAGGCTTCCAGAGCTTACTAGCCACCTTCGCATGTACTGGGTATCTTGTTAGCATTTCAGCATTCAAACTATCCCCAAACAAGCCCAAAGCAGAGCCAAATGTTTTGAGGATATTTATCTTATAATTTTTCCTTTAATAAACAGAAAGCTTTCTGTTACCCTAAAATGCTATCGCAGAGTGCTATTTCAAAACCAGCTCCTTGGCAAATTAGACGGGAAGCATGTAGAAACCTGAGGAAGCATGGGCACCCTGAGCCAAGGAGTCTGCAAACCCTGCGGAGGACGTATTGCATTCCTTCACTTCATACAATGAAATTTTGTATGAAACCAAGAGGGATAATTGGCATGATTTGTAGCCATTATTCATTAAAGTGTTACCATTTTTGTACAAGGGGACCTTTTTGGCATGGACTGATTTCCTAAGCTGGAATGACTCCTAAAATACTTTCATCTACATGTGTTATTTTTAGTAGTAAAGGACCTTCCAATCTGGGACTCAGCACATTCAATTTAGAGCGTGCAGAAAGCCAAGAGCACACCCAGTCAGCATTATTAAAGGCATGCCTCAATCCTGCCCTACTTCAGCTGTAGTGTTTGATAGCGTAATTCAGCATTATCTGTCCCCTTTGCATGTCTACAGCAAGTCTTTCTGTGGAAGTTATGTGTGTTTGGTGGACATTCTCTGGTACAACAGAAAAAATCATTTGTAATTTTTATTTCAAGGCTGTTGTAGTGATGAGGAATCAAGAAATGATCTGCTTTGGACTCAAAACATTTTTATAAAGCTTTCCATCCCGTACCTACTCATGTCCACACCTATGATTTTATATGTCCAGTTTTATAGTCATTTAACATCATCTGATTATTCATTAAAAAAAACAGGCTAACAGAAATATTTAAGAGATAATTGCCTCTTAAAATATAGACAGGCCAGTCACCCTGGTGCAGCTGTGATGCCGCATGCTGCAACGCTGAAGCCATGTGAGATGGTCATGAGTTCATGCCCCGAGGTTTCCCAGTCCCACTAGAGCTGGCTGAGGCTGGGATGGGTGAGGGTGAGGGCCACGTGAAGCCATGTGAGACGGTCATGAGTTCATGCCCCGAGGTTTCCTAGTCCTGGTAGGGCTGGCTGAGCCTGGGGTGGATCGTGGCTTGAAGACCCTGTCTCTCTCATCCTCTCATACCCTCTCTCTCTCATAGAAGAAATAAATAAACTTAAAAAAAATGCTAATTGGGAGAAAACAATTTAAAAAAGACAAAACAGCCCCATCCAGAAAAATTCATGTTATTTGTAAGCTGCACATGTGGATTTTTGTATATGATGAATAGAAAAATGTAGCTGTCACAAGGTAATTACACATGATGCATAAGAGCCAGTGTATTAGAGTAAGTTTCATACATTAAGCAATTTTATTTTGAAATGCACACTGCCATAGAGGAAATTCAAACAAAACAAAAGTTTATGAAAACTAAACCAAACTGAACTAAGCTTGCTTTTGCTTCCAAAATAAACTAATTTCTTTTGCAATTGAAAAAATTTCATTTGGTTCTTTTTTTTTGGGGGGGGGGTTCGCTATAGGGTGCATGTGCTCGCCAGAAAGACAGGAAGAGACAGAGAGACAGAAAGTGAGAAATCACCTCCAAGGGGGGATGGCCACGCCGCAATCCCTTTTTCTCCATTCTCCTCTTGGGCTCTCAGGCACACGCGCACAAGTGCCTGGCATGAGTTTAAGCCACCAGGTCTGGGACTCAAACCATGGTCAACTATGTCCAGCGACATAACCATTACGCAATCTGCTGGTCCCTCGTTTGGTTGTTCTTATCAAGACTTAAATTTATCCTATCCTAATTCAATTAGAAGATCCTAAAGCTTTTCCGCTTATGAAATTGAGTATCTAAAGAGACATAGGTTTCTAACAAGTATTTTTTTGAATCTGTTAGACACTAGGACAGCGTCACAACTTCTAAACATCTTATCAAATGCCATTACTGTTTAACACGTTTTATGAAGACAACGAAAATAGAAAACTTACATATTGATGCTAAAGTATGAATTTCTGAATTTTAAAACAACCTCAATTTCTTCTTAGTGTGCAGTGAAGCTAAGGCCAAACTTTGGCTTTGAAGGAGAGTAGTTTCTCTCTTTTATGGCATTAGTTATACAGTGAAGTCAAAAGAGACAAATATTCGTTAATCTCAGTACTGATTTTACTCATTCAATCACTGGACACTTATAAGGTGAGTACTCTGTCATGAGGTATTACTCCTATTGGGCTGTCAGAAAAGCCATGACGTAGTTTTCTGTGTAAAAATGCACCACGACTTTTCCGATATTCCACTAGATGCATAACAGAAGATTAGCCACTTCAGACTTAATCCTTGCTGTAACTATAAAGAGATCATTTGGCACAGAAGTGGAACGAAATTTTTTTAGAAAGTAAACACAACAAAAACTGTGTGCCAGCAAATTTCAGAAACTACTATTTAACTGGGTTGGGACCAAAGGTTGACAGAGCCATTGGCCGCAACGATCTGAAAAGAACCCAAAATGTCAAGCTGACCCAGCAATGGTGACTGGGTCAGTACCAAGGTCCAGTGGCTTCTTCGTGAAGCCCTTTCAAGTATTTCGACATCTGTTTAATATTTGCAGTGTGAGGTTTCTCTTCTTAATGCAGGTTAGAAAAGTATAAAGTATGTCTTACCGGAGGATGCTCCTGGTTCTCCTTTTATTATGGTAAACCAGTGAAATAGTCCATATTTCGAATGCTTTTGCCTTGACTTCCTGTGAGATGAACATAATGCGACACTGGTTGTTTATGTGTTGTTGACAGCGAGGACTGAGTGTTGTCAATGCTGAACTGAAGATGTGGGTAATAAATAAGACCGATCTGGGCTGGGTTGCACTTTGTGGGGGACAGAACTGGGTAAGGGAGAGAGGAGGAGCTGGGGCTGGAGCAAAGGCAGGAAGGAGGCCCTGCGGGACGTCCCTGCGGAAGTCACCGGGGAACTGAGATCGGGAAGAACCGGGGAGAGAGTCTTCCTAGTGCAGAGAACAGGAGGTGAGCCTGCATGAGGGGGGAGGACTTGCTGGCTAAGAAGGTGAAGGCAGGTTGCTTGGGGCCCCTTGAAGGGTCCTTCTGCGCACACTATTCTGTATCCGATGGGGAGTGCCCTGCTAGGGAGCAGGGCAGCCCCCGTCCCAGCTGTGCAGGGTAGCTGGGTGTGTTTCTCCCTTACCTGTGCGTGTCCCTGGCAGGCTGGCCGATGCTCTGCTCTGCATCCTGCTCAGTCCAGGACCCATGCCGACGGAGTGGTCGCTTTCTGCAACTCAGTGGTTTTGGTGACAGTGCAAAAACAGAAAGGGTAGGAAACTGCACACAGGCTCGGCTCTCGGACTTGTACACACGTCACTTCCACCCGCCTTTCATTGGCCAAGGCAGTGATAATCTCAGGCCAGCAAAGAAGCATAACCCTCCCATGTGCCTGGGAACAGAGTAGAACCAGAAATACGGAGAAGTGGCAGTAATAGTTCCTACACGGCAGGGGGCCACTGAGCAACCTAGAACTGGACGTGTGTGTGTGCGTGTGTGAGTGTGTGTGCGCGTGCGCGGGTGAGTGAAGGTATACGCATGTCTCCACGGAGAAGGTCCACTGCTTTAATCAGATTCTCAAGGGATCTGTGACACAACGATTAAAAACCACTGGACCAGATGAAAACTGTCATGTAAACAGATAATTACTGTACAAGGCAATTTGCAGCATGAGTGGGAGGCTGGAATAATTAAAGAACTGAGTTTCGGTGTTTCTCTCTGTGTGTGCATGGTGATAAGGAAGACGCTGAGCAAATGCACAGACGGAAGAGAAGAAGCCAGATACAGGGAGCGATGGATGAACGACACCGCAGCCCGAGGGGAAATGGCTGAGGGAGTGAGGTCCCAGAAGGTGTCAGGAGAAGGTGCCCAACATTCTACAGAAGGTTGGCTTCTAGGATTCCAGATAACTCGTCTCCGACTTCGGAGCAGGAGACGGAGAAGGTGGTGTCCTCGTGGGTCAGTCTGCAGATGGAGGGGATGGAGAGGGACTTGACTTTGTGACATCGGAGCGAGGTTATCTGCTGAGAGTGAGGGGAGTGTAGAGCACATCAGCAGCTTGGAACAGCTGTACAGAAATCTGAACCCGAGCTGAGGACAGATAAAAGGACTGCCCGTAGCATGGTGGGCCCAGCGGAGTTGGAGAACGCAGGATTGTCAGGGTGCCAGTGAGTGGAGTTCTGTCGTTTTCCTCCCTCCCTGCTCAGAGGCTGGAGCAAGAACCAAGAGACTTCATGGCTGGCCTGATGCAGGCGAAGGCCTGGCAGGGCAGGTGCAGTAACCTACTTTACTGAGAATTTGAAGCTCAGGAATCTTTGAACAGGCAAAAAGAACTCATTTTGCTTGTAATTAAAAAAAATAAGTTGGTAGGGGACCAGCAGGTGGCATGGTGGTTCAGGTGCTGGACACTCCCACATAGCCGACCAGGGTTCAAGTCCTGAATCTGGTGGCTTGCTTTCTCACTTCCTCTCTCTCTCACTCTCACCCTCTGTCTCTCTCTGGTCAAACTAAAATAAGTAAATAAATGAATGAATAAATAAAATAAAATAAATAATTATTAAAAAATAAGTTGGTCAATCATGATGAGAAGCAGCTCGATGCAGCTACACCCTCGATTTCCTCTTCGTGAGCTGCAGCTACGACCTCCTGTACAGTGCGCCTTCATTCGTGCTCACTGCTCTAACTAACATACCATGGTGAGGGATAAGGAGCTTAGCTTATTTCTTACGGCTTGAGTCAAATTCATCATGCTTTAGCCATGTGAGAGTTTGTGTTCTTAAATCGCCTGTACTCCCCCAGTAAAGGCTGGCAGAAGAAAGGTAAGAGAAAAAAGAATGAAAGCTCTAAAAATAGAATTACATACCCAGAGACAGAATTGCTTAGCTAAGCAACTTGCTATTAATTAGTATGTTGTAAATTTTGCCGCCTTGCTGGTACTGAGGCATTGTGTTTAGAGGAGCCATTAAATGAAGACAAGAGGAAAACATCTGGAACTGCTTAGCCGCAGCGCGGACTGTGGGCTAAAGCGCCGTTGGATCATGTTTCTCCTCTCCCGGTCACCGGCCACGTCCCAGATTTCCCCAGTTCGGGGAGATTACATCATACGAATTTGATAAAATGGCGTGGCTTTTCATAACGGCCGCACATGCACAGTGAAGGCAAATACAGTCTGGTTTGCTGGACAGTGTACCTTGAAATCTGTCATTTTATTTTCCATTTCAACCGAATGGAGCTTTCTGTCTTTTCGGTATCTATTGATGACTGACGGGTGAGGTAAGCCAGCCAAGTCCGATCAGTTAGAATTATGTTGGAGTCTGAAATTAAATGTGACTTTTCACATCCTTCCTCAACAGAAAGAAGTTAGCAGGAAGCAAGCAAGCTCGAATTCTAAAAGGAGATTGCTGCAGCAAATGGCTTTTCCCCAGAAGACCCTCTCTCTGAATTTCAGTTGTTGATAACTAGCAGGTTTTATCTCCAGGAACTAAGATAATTTTCTCTTCGCTTCTGGCCTGCCAACTTGTAGACCGTCTTCAGCTGAGGCAGAGCTGCCAGAATGAAGAACTGGAGAATCTACTCAACTCTATTTATTTTAGAGTATGATAATTTGAGGGAAAATTAAAATCGTCGGTTTTCCATTACACCCTCCAGCTCTCTGCGCTGGTTATCTCATCAGACCTAAAAAACATACTTCTGCAGAGAACTGTGTAAACAGGTGGAGACGCCAAGCAAAGCGGGGACTAAGGTCCCACCACGGGCCGGCTGTGCTCAGAGCAGGCCAGGACACCTGAACATCTGGACAGGCCTGACACAAGGGTTTCCTGCTCTGGCATGACAGGGCGACACTGGACGTCGAGAACGTGGTCATCCGAAGGGCCGGGGCAACAGGCTCCCATGCTGACCTGCAACGCGCCAGGAGAGGCCCAGAGGTCCTGAGCACCCGAGGGCAAGGACGCCAATGCTTCACCTTCATAGATCTGGCTCAAGCCTGCGGCCCGGCCTGGGACCAGAGACCAACGTCCAGGTCCTTTAAAAACGGAAGCCAGAGAAGCACATTTTTCTACTCACAGAAGTGTTCCCTAGCTTATTTCATGCAGAGCAGAAATCAAAGCCTGGCAAAGCCAACCTGGATGGGGACGGTTTCCCACTCTCCTCCCGGTCCTCCCTGCCATGCCCGGCCCTGGTTCCTGGCCATGGGCGGCTGCCTCGTATTGGCTACATTTTATGGCCGACACTCACTCTCTGTACGCAGAAGACCACCTCCCTTACCTCCTTCAAGACTGCTCAAGCGTCCGTCTGTGAAGCCCTATGTCCACTGCTGGTGTGAAATTGCAGCCCTCTTCCGCTCGTCCTCCTGGTCCGTTTCTTCGGTACCGAGCACCCTGTGACTCAAACTTGCTGCAGAATGGCGTGTTTATAGCATCGGTGCTTTGTGGACTGCCTCCTCCTGGCTAGGATGTGATGCTATGGGGGCCGGGAGGGGGTTTCTATACTTTTATTTACTGGCATCGCTAGTGTCTCCCTCAGTGCTGACACGGAGAAGGAGCTATGTGAGTAACTGCTGAGTAAACACCCGGACAGAGCTGATGGGTAGGGCGTGTCCGGGTGCGCGACCATGAAAAGGGCCTTCGGAGCCCGTGCAGAGCGCCAACCAGCAGCCACCATAGGCGTGCAAGGGGGTTCCTTTCCATATTCCACAGCCTTGGCAGTTCTTGAACTTGACTCATTTCCAGCCTAATGACAGTCAGGTCCCCTTGCTGAAGGATGGATCCCTCCCTGATGAGCTGACCCAGTGCCCGTGTGTGACCTGTTGTCCCAAGTGGGCGCTGAGGGCCCTGCCTTAGGCACGCTCCCAAGGCGTTGCAGACTTCCTGCTCAGCCAGGCACTGTGCTGGGTGCTCGAGGGCTGGGTACCTCGCCTGCGAGTCTGAGAATTCCGAGTGTGTAGGAAACCTACAGAAAACGATGGACTCTAGGAGCTCCACAGGATATTGATAAGAATGCAGAGAAAAAAAAAATCATTCCTTGAATTAGGGTAACATGCAATGAAGTGAGAGGTTTTTTTTTTTTTTTTTTTTTTTTTCTTAACAGGAATTCTCAGAACCTGTCACAAGCCGGCACCCTCGTGAATTCCCAGGAGTGGGTTAGAGTTCGCAGCGTCCCAGGTTTATTCCATATGGGCATTTCTTCCTACTAACTTTCAGGGAAGAGGTTTATTCTGTCGTCTTTAAGGGAAGAGTCTGGCCAGGCTCAGTGTAAGTAACATCTATGAGTCGTTCCTGAGTCTGACACTCCATACCCCTCTGTACTGCTCGCTCTCATCAGCCCTCCTCCGTTTATGACCTAATTGGGGCTTTTTACATTCCAAAGAAAAAAGCATGAAGTAATTTTCTCAGTTTGCAGTTTCTGAGACTCACTCTTTCAAATGAGAAGGGGCTTTGTATCCGTGTGTGTGTGTGTGTGTGTGTGTGTGAGAGAGAGAGAGAGAGAGACAATTGGATGAATGTCCAGCGAAGCTTCTGAAGAAGACCACATACAGTGCACCCCAAGGAGCAGTCACTGTCAGAGTGGGGTGTCAGTGGGTGTCCAGCATGTGGGCTCTGTGTGACCGTGGGATGCGCAGACACCGTCTCACTGGGCTTCTCTGCATCCATTAGCGCTGACAGAGCCCTCCTCCACTCTCCGTCCCTGCAGCAGGGCCCAGATGCCAGCCAGCTGTGGGCCTGGAATACACATCCTCGGCCTGGCCCAGGGAAGCCCCGCGTCCCCAGCACGGTGCTAATTCCCGTGATGGAAGTTCGCACACGTGGCCGGTGGCTGCACAGCAACGACCCAAGTGGGAGGTCACGAGCAGTGGCTGGGGGGCCCTCTCCTTCTCCCACCACGCGATTGTTCTGTGACCCTGGAGACACCGGGAGACCAACGTTCTCCCCTTTCCTAACCGTCACTGCCAGCGGCACCGGGGACTGAGACAGCCACTGGCCGCTGGTTCCCGGGACTAAGGCATCCTTCCTGCCTCCCGGGTGTGAGACATGGGGAGAGTCGTGGGGGGAGGCCAGTGGGCAAAGCACGTTTCTAATGAGGAATACATGCTTAAGCTTTAAAAGAAAAAAAAGAAAAGAAAAACTTAATCGACATGATAAATGCAATGGCAGCCCCAGTGTGTCAGCAATTGCATTTAAAATACTTTTTTTTTTTAATTAATTAATTTACATTCATTCACTTGAGCATTGACACAGCACGCAGAACGGGATTTCCCATCCAGAATACACCGCACAGTGGCTTAATCATGCATGCTACCGTCAGTCATTTTCCATTTCTAGTTTCATATACATATATGTATACATATGTATTTTCCCCCTATTTCTCACCTGCCATCCCCCACCCTCCTCCCACACTATCTCAGCTGTCTACAGTTGTTTTCCATTCCCCTTTACCCCCACACTTTATTGATTCACAAACTTTCTTAAACAATCGACTTTCAATAGCAAGTTCTGCTGATATGTACGTATCTGTGAATGCATGTCTGATTTAGGCATGAGACGCTAAGGAGAAGGAATGCGCTGTACAGTAGCACCTAGCTGATGCTGTCTAGCTTACTATGGTCATTAATTGTGTTTTTTTTTTTTTTTACTATTTTTTTAAATTTCAAGCATTTCTGAGTTCTGTTTCAGGGATGGCATTGGTTACAGTGGTCATATCAGATGGCTTATTCCCGGGGTGGGAGGGATGCGGCAGGGCGGAGAAGGTGGATGGTTGCCCGTGAGTCAACTTTTAGAGAGGAGGGAGGAAAGTGCAACGAGCTGTAAGGTTTTTAAAATTCCTGTCAGTGTCTTCCATCTGCACCTGCAGCTCGGGGGTCTGCGCCTACTGCTGGGCCACCTCGCTTGGCAGGGGAGGGGAGGGCAGTGCTAGCTGGCGGCTCCACTGGAGCTGCACCGCCTTCCCCTCCTCTATGCCCTGCCTGCGGGAAGCCCCCAGGTGGCCCGGGAGGGACGGAGGCTTCAGTGACAGGGCCACCAGCTTCTCACCTCATTAGCTGAGGGCGCGGAGGGCCAGCAGCTCCCCTGCCATTCTCCTCACTTCTGGGGCCTTGAGCTTCGCATCAGCAGAAGCACGGTTCAAGCGTGTTGTGCTGACACACTTGTGACTTTCTGGTCTCCCCTTGGCATGTGCTAGTTTATTTTCTGACCCCGTTACTAGCAATTACCTTCATGGATTGCCCTGCAACCTCTATCTCAAATTTCTTCTGCTTCAAACTTGTTTAGCACCACCACGAAGAGTGGAAATGGCTCCCGTTCCTGCCCGTGTCTTTTACAGAATGTGTTCACAGATACCCTGCCTAGAAAGGAGAAATTATATTTAGAAGGGCTCTCCCTCCCAGTGTGACCCGGAGCTAATATTCTCCAGGGGTCTCTGTGTGCCAGGCCTTCTTTTAAGTGCTCCATACGTAGTTGCTAGGTTTATGGCTTAGGACACACACCCACACCCACACACCCACCCACACACACTATTTGAATATAGAAAATGTGGACCCAGGGAACCAGCAGTTAGCGTAATGGCTATGTCGCTGGACTCCCACATAGTCGACTGCGGTTCGCGTCCCGGACCCAGTGGCTTAAAACTCACGCTGGGCGCGTGTGCGTGCGTGCCCAAGATCCCGAGAGGAGAATAGAGGAGAAGGGATTGCGGCGTGACCATCCCCTCTGGGGGGTGATTTCTCGCTTTCTGTCTCTATGTCTCTCTGTGTCTGTCTGGCGACCGCACGCGCCCTATAGTGAAAATCTCTCAAAAAAAAAAAAATGTGGACCGGGAGTCTGCACTCTAAGTACTAGAGTACCAGGGCGTTTTGCTTGCATTAGTTAATTATGTAAGTCCCGGGTTATTTCCACAAGCACTGATGGGACACTCACTCTGTCACTGGGTGCAGCTACTTACTGTCCTTGGCCCGCCAAGCCTCTCCTGTCTTCGCCCGCCAAGCCTCTCCTTGCTGCCAGTCCGAAGGTGCTTACTGACCACTCCTCTCTTGGGGGCTGTGCTCGGAATGCACTGGAGAAGCGCAAGAGAAACTTGCGGTGGGGAGATTACACATGTGTAGACCGACAGGGGACAGACCTTTCTTTCTAAAGGGCTGGAGAGTAAATATTTCCTGCCTTGGTCCCACGGTCTCTGTCCTAATAAGCGTGACATAAACTGGGTGCAAAGAGGGGGGCATGTCTGCGTCCTAAAACAACTTTGGAAGAATCTGTGGCAGACTGCACTGGGCCCATGGGCTGCTTGCCGTCCAGGAGAAAAGGAACCCTAGGGAGCACGTGGGCCGGAAGGTCCCAAAGGCACTGCGTGACTGCAGGGGGCGCTGTGCGGTGCTAGCCGTCCACATGGGGGGTAGGGTAGTGTAGGAATGAACCCAAGTGTCGCGGAGCAGAGAGGCTGCCTGCGCCTTTGTGATCCAGCAAACAGTTTCTTTTTTCTTTGAGAGATTTTTTTTCGCTATAGGGCGCATGCACTCGCCAGACAGACAGAGACAGACAGACAGAAAGCGAGAAATCACCCCCCAGGGGGGGATGGTCACGCCGCAGTCTCTTCTCCTCCATTCTCCTCTCGGGATCTTGGGCATGCACGCACACACGCCCGGCGTGAGTTTTAAGCCACCGGGTCCGGGACGCGAACCGCGGTCGACTACGTGGGAGTCCAGCGACATAGCCATCACGCTAACTGCTGGTTCCCCAGCAAACAGTTTCTAAAGAGGGAGTGTGAACCCTCTCTAGAGGATGAGGAGGCTTTGCTACACGTCCATGAGGCTGGTCGGGGTTTCAGGAGCAGATCCCTCGTTCCTGCCGTGTCAGGCGAGCAGGGTGGCCGCGATCCTTACTCCTTACTTCCTTGTTAACAGAATCCTGGCTTTTATGGTGTCGCCCCACATGTAGTTCAAGGGCTGGCTTGTCACTGGTCACAGCTAACCTTAATGGCTGTGTCCTCTAACTTCTCAGCCTTGTGCGCAGTTCAGGGTGGCCGTGTGACCAGCTCTGACCAGGGGAAGCAGGGACGCCTGCTAGTGCAATGGGAGGGACTCGGGAAACCCTTTGCTTTTCTGATCAAAGGGAGAGACAAGGCATACTTCCCATTTTCCTGCCGAAAATGCAGACGTGAAGACGCAGTGGGGTAACCATCAGGGCCTTGAAGGAGCAAGTGAAGATGTTATGGACAGAGACAGGGACAGGCAGAAAGACACCACTGAGCTCCTGGACAGGCACTGGGCCTCCTGTGTTAAATGCATCTTTCAAAATATTCTAGATATTGCTAACTTCTATTTTATAATTTCAGAAAATTATAAAAAATATCAGATGTGAATTATTTCCAATTCTTCTCGAGTTCCTAATAGTCTCCTTTTCCATATTATACTAATGAGAAAAAAAGACAAGTATTTGCCCATTTTATTTAAATAGCATAAATGTCTTCAAATATGTACAACAGGGGTTGGTGGTTGTATCTGGGTAAGTTATTCTCTCTAGATGTTGAAAGTAGGAGTGTGTTGACTTTATTTTTCTAAATTATCTAAAGAAAATATATAAACAGAAAAAAAATGAAATTGCCCTGACCAAAAAAAAAAAAAAATAGTTTTTCATGCAAGCTTCATTTCCCCATTCTTTCCCCTCTGGTTTTCTAAGTTCCCTTCTTATTAGTTTTCTTTCCAGTATTGTTATTTTTTCTTGGTTGGTTGGTTTTATAAACTCTGTCTTTCTACACACTCTCCACTTTAATGTAGTCTGAAGTGTGACGGTGCAAGTTTGAAGTATGCTCTAATAGTTCATCTTATGGTATGAAGTTTCAAGGAAGCCTTAGTCTTTATTCATACATTCATTTTGTTTCCTTGCCAGAGGGAGAGGGGGAGAGAGAGAAAGCACCCCAAGTGGGGCGTGGCCATACCACCATCCCTTCTCCATTTGCCACCCTGTCAGGATTTAGGGCACACATGCACTCGTGCCTGGCGCGTTTTTCCTGCCATGGGCCCGTAGTTGAACCGCGGTCGCTCGTGGGATCTGGCTCTTACCCACTAGGCTACAGGGCTGGCTCAGCTCGCTCACTCATTCACTAAATGCTGCAGGGTGGTTAGGACGTGCCGGCCTCTATCCTGTGTGCTGTGGAATTAGGAGTATGCACACTCGAGACTGCACCCTTCTCTCCCACCCGCTCTCCTTTGGGCCACCACACTTTGGGCTCTCGGTGAGGCCCAGCTGACATGCCATCTCCTCCGGAACACTAACCCACTCCGCCACATTTTCCTGACACCTTTTCTGCCTCTATCTTCCTACTGGACAGTCCGTTTTGTTCATTGGTGTGGATTCTTGTCTAGAATGTGGATTCATTTAAGGGAACCTCCACATCCTATGGTCTGTGAGCATCCATGTCCTCATCCAGGACAAGGCTGCAGGTCGCCACGTTGTACGCTCAGATCCACGCTCTGTGAGTAACACCCGACCCTGATCTGTCTTACCACACCTTAACTCTCAGTCACTTCTCCCAGGCCCGAGTGCCACTTCTCATCCTTGATCGTCCTCACATTCTTCCAGGGGGCCTTTGCCCTTGTCTCTTCTCGATCGTCTGCACCCTTGTCTTCTGTGACCTTCCTGTCTCTAACCCGACATTCCTACTTTGAGACATCTCTTGCTGGGAGACTCAGATCCTGGAGACAACTATATTTCCCATTTAATAATCTGGTTAATAAATAGCTGGATGGGCAAGAGAATGCCCAGAGGAAATATCCTTGATACTTTGTATAGCAAGTTTGGGGTGAAAGAAAAGAAAACACAATATCATTGGCTGCTGGTGGTGGTTATTGGAAAGTGGGAAGCCGCATGTATACAGGCTTGAAAACTCCATGGTGACATGTGAGACCCATTTACTCCAGGTCACCCTGTCCCTCTAGATCACCCCTCCTGTTGGTACAGAAACTAACCCACTTTAAGTAAGGAGGCAAATAAGAAAAACACAACTCCATGAACTTGATCTAGATCAGGAAATTGTGGCAATTTCTGGAATGTCAAGAGTAAAAATAAGAGAGGAAGAATTAATCCTGCTAGCCCAAAATGAGAAGCTGTCACCACCAAAGCTGTAACTCTCTAAATGGATGTAACACCTCTGAAAACTCTCACAACGGTGCCAAGTATTTACATGTTCCTCTGAATGTGGCATCTCCAGCAAGTGGTTTTGGTCGTGAAGCGCACCATCTGCCTGATTGCCCACCCCTGCGAGAGTCTCTGAACTCAGCAGTTGTACAACAGATGCATTTTAA
>NW_006159808.1:2398696-2428112 GCF_000334495.1 Tupaia belangeri chinensis | reverse complement strand
GCTCTCATAGTTCAGCACGGGTGTTAGAAACTGAGGGAAAACAACCGGCTTCCTTGAAAACTTAGACTCCATCTGACATTTTTCCAGACACCTTTTGTAACCATGCTGCATGCAATCCTGCAAGATAACATTATCATGCTAGGTTTACAGATAGTTAAACAGGTCAGGCTGACCCAGGACATCAGCAGCTGCCGTCACGATCATCAGCCATGAGTCAGTCAATCCGGAAGGTGAAACCAGATCACTGTGTGGTGCTTATTCAAGGGCAGGGCTGTGTGGTGGTGGGAAAACGAGCCTGCAGAAGTCAAGTGGTCAGCGTTCCAGATAGACAGATGCAAACGCTGGGGGCCGGCAGGTGGCGCTGTGGTTGGGGTGCTGGACTCCCACATTGGCCAACCAGCATTTGAGTCCCAGACCTGGCAGCTTGCTTTCTCACTTTCATTCTCTTTCTCTGGTCAAATTAAAAAAATAATAATAATAAAATAATAATAAATAAAATTAAATAATTCCTTAAAAAATGGTTTCACTGTAGTTCAGTACTCCATTAGTAGATGTGTCTGGAAAAATAACATCCGACTACATAGTTTTTCATGAAATTATGAAATAAAAATTGATTTCCACCTCTATTCTTCATATTTTCTTTATTTAAATATATTGTATGGATTCATGAGGCTATTTTATTCAGAGACTAGTTCATCCTAATTGCAGGAATGGGACCTCAAGTTACATTGATTGGATTGTGCCTGTCACTAAAGGCTGATAAGCCCCTCTGAGTCACGGCCTGTCTCTGGTCACAGTGATAGCAGCTCTTTCAAGCTGGTTCATGCTGGAGGAGGGCAGCATTCCTCACATACACAGGGCAGTGTTCCTGTTTGGCCCACAGGCCCCTCTCCTGTTTTCCCGGTGGCGGTGGTGTCTGGGAGGCTGGGTGTGGTCAGCATTGAGAGGGTTCACCAGGGAGATGAGCTGATGGTCACAAGGACACAGAGAAGGCATGCATAAAGACGTGCTGTTCTGCATTTTCATGTTGAGCTCTGAATGTAAATTCAACGTGACCAGACAGTGTGTTAGCACCAACATGTTCCCACAAACTCGGGGTCAGACTTGCATTGTAGCTGTCACCATGCAGGTGTAACAACTGAGAGTCATCAGAAAACAGTCTTTATGGGCTTAGGGCTGAGCGAGGGCCACGGGCGATGCCGTCACCAGCATAGCACAGAGCACTTCCGAAAGTTTGTGGGAAAGTGGAAGTAAGCCCAAGTTTATTTTGGTGCAAAAAAAAAAAAAAAAAAAAAATCTAGGCATAGTTTTTCGCAGTGTGCATTTGCCATGAACTTTGGAAAACCTGCCGTGTAAATAATGTTTGGGAATGGTGGAAACAAGAACACCTCGTGTCAATAAGGAGTCCAAGGAGCCTTGCGTTGAGAGTCGTAATAGCATGGCTGCTTTTTTCACTCAGTAAGAAAAAGGAGAAAAATAAGATAATTTGTGAACTCAGGTTAGGTCAGGAACTGGCAGCAATTTCTGAAGGTCAAGAATAAAAATAAGAAACGGGGGATTCATTCTCCTAACATAAAATAGTGAGCTGTCACCATTAAAAGAACACAACAAAATGTTTTCAGATCCGAGGAAGGAGGGTTCCCGGGCACTGCCACAACTCGTCACCGGGTGGCTCTGCAGCCTGGTGCTCGAGGGAACTAAATCCCACATGGCCAACATGTCTGGACCCTTGCCCGGGTGACTTGAAAAACCGTGTGCATGCCCAACATTCTGGCAGGAGGGAGAGATGGAGGAGAGAGGATCAAGGGGGGCCAGTGTCAGGTGATTTCTCCCCCCTGTTCTCTCTTTCTCTGTCTCACTGTCTCTCTCTTGTGATTGTACTTCCTGGCCAAACAAACAAACAAATAAAACTCATCACCTGCCTTGAGTGGCCAGTAAGAAAATAAGCAAGTCCCTTTCTACTTATTTTAGATCTTCACCAATAAATCACTCTACCTCATATAGGCCTAGGAATTCTTAAAACATTTTAAGTCAAATTGTTTTTTATACACAGGGCTCTGCAAAGATTATTTACCCAGGATGCCACACTCTTGAGAGGTGGCCCTGATCTAGAGAGCCAGACTAATGATTGCTTCTAAGTTTTTCTTCCTCCCTTCCTCCCTTCCTCCCTTCCCTCCCTCCCCTCCCTCCCTCCCTCCTTCCTTCCTTCCTCCCTCCCTCCCTTCCTTCCTTCCTTCCTTCCTTCCTTCCTTTCTTCTGTGACTGAGAGAGACAGAGTCTGGGTGCCACAATCCACCCCTAGCCTGAGCCAGCCCCAGATCCTAGGTACACGTGTGCCTGGTGAGCTCAGCGAGGTCTTTGGACATGAGCAGAGACCCTTCCACAGAGGACCTTTTATTGCTGAGCCGTTGTCCGACTCCAGATTCAGGACTTTGAGCTGTTCACTAGTCAGTAACTACACTGAGAGAGTGTTTAGCACAATGGGATGCATTAAAATTTTATTTCAGAATTGTAATATGCAAGGGGACCATGTAGAATTATTTAGTGGATGTGAAAGGAGCAGCCATGGTCCCCAGAATGGTCGGGAGACAATGCAAGTGTCTCAGAGGGCTGACTCCCAGGCCGGTGCAGGGAATGAGGGTTCTACCTGAAATGAGTGATGTCCATGAAAGAGACGTATTTGCAAGGGGAAAGGGAATGCACTTGGGATTTTATGCTTTGGAATGTTGACTATTTCGTTTAAGATTTTAAGAACAATGACACAGGTGGAATGATTAACTAAATCTTGGTTGCATTAAAATCCAAAGGTCTTTTGGCTGCAACTTTTCAGAAATTTCAACTAAATCTTGGATTAATCAGAAAGTTTATTTAGATATTCTGCAGTTTTCTCAACCTGCCTTTAGCTAAGCATTTCTACATCAGTTATGGTTCGCAAAACAAGAAAGAAAGAAATGGCGATTTTTCCTACTTTGAGGTAGCTCCGTCTTCATCTGAATACGACACAATTTTGAGATCCACAGAAAACTATTTGACAAAGGAAGTAGATATGGTTGATGTTTCTGCTGAGAAAAAGCCAATTCAGACTGCAACCTCGAATGATTACTCAGACAGCTCTGTCTCGTCCTGTACCTCCCCAGGACAGAAGCAGGCCCAGTCAGTGCTGAGACGTGGGTAAGGGAGCAGTGGGAAAAGCGGGAGCGGGAGGATGGTATCTGAGGCTGTGCGTGTGCTGGTGGGCAATGCCTCAGGCCCTCAGCAAAGAGCAGGGCTCCCAGAAGCTGGAAATAAAAATAATGATCACTGGTTAGGAAAATTCACCGAATAGTTACGCTATTTTAATAAAGCTCCTGGACAGTTTTGGTGACTAAGATTTTCATGGAGCCTTGTTTTCTTACCATGTTGTGGGTTGTATTCTGATGATGACTTCGGCACGGTTCTGTTAAGTACTGCATGCTGTTAATGTGGCTTCGTGGGGCTGGTACAGGGCAGCTTCAACCGGAGCCTGATACCGTAGGGCGCTAGGTCTCTTTTCAAAAACGTAGTAAGAGACTGGGACTGCAATAAATTCAAACGTGAGACTAATGTTGGAAAACTCATAACAACAAAGGATCTGCATTTTCTTGAAGTTTATAAAAACTCCCTCCCCACCAAAATTTTCTTTACTATATGCTCATGACATGGTTCATAAAAATAATAATAGTTTGATGATGAGGACATGGAAGCAGAGAGTTTAAGAACTTTTCATAAGGTCATTTAAGTCAAAGGCATCAAATCAGATCTTCCAGGACCTTTCCATGAGGCCATCCTTCCCCGCTATTCACTTAAAAATGTAAGTCTATTGAAAGGAGGTGATACATATAACAGACACAAAATCAAAATCGATTTGCTCTATATGTTGAAAACGTTGAAAAGTCTTGCCCCTTCACTGTTAAATTAGCAATTACTAAGAATAAAACTTGTTACAGTCTTCATTGCCCCTCTTTTGCCCAGTGAGAAACATTCTTTGAGTAGGTTTAAAATAATAAACAGATATTAATAATTTAAAACTCAACTTGCTAGACCAATAAACAGCAGTTCACTATGCTATGGAAGATGTGTTGACTGGACAGCAGGATTAATGCTAGACCAGTTGTCCCTTATCTGGTGAAGTGTTTCAGGAATATTTAACTTCATTTCCTCTTTTTAGCTCTTGCTCCCTCTTCTCACAGGTCTCTCCCTTCTTTCATTTCTGTAGATTGTAGGTAACAAGGCCTACTACATAGCTACCATAAAGAGTGATTGGGATAAATATATGAGATACATCAATAGTTTTACCCTTTCTTCTCTCTTAGTAACAGTGTCACCATCCTTCCAACCCCTCAGTAAAATCGTTGGAGGCATCCCACTCTTCTTCTCCCCAAGCATGTCCAACTAGAAGTCCTTCATGATGGATTATATTTACAGACTTCTTATTCTCCACTGCTACTGTTCCGTTACAGGCCACCTGGTCAGCTGTAATAGCCTCTCACTAGTCACCTGCTTTTTCACTTATCCTCTTATAGCTTATTCTCTAGTAGCCAAAATGCTCTTTTAAAAACAAAAATAAAATTATGCCATGTCCGTGTTTGAAAGTGTCTTCTATAATATTCAGAAAAAAAATGTAGAATTCCCACCATGGCTCCTGTGGCAGATTCAAGATGGCCGCATGTGCTCTGATGGGCTGCCCATAGGAAGAAGGTTCTGATTGTCCTGCCGATGAACCTGGGATGGCCCTGGTGCCTTGTTTGATGACAGAAACTGGCAGAAAGGCAGATGCAATCTTCTGAGACTTCCAAGAAGGCTTGGAGCTGGGATCAAGTTGACCTGGGGGAAGTCGACCTTCACGTGGGAAGTCTAACTACCGTGAACCAACCACACTGTCAGTTTGTGAGGAGAGAAGCCACAAGGAGAGGCCGCAGAGCACTGAGGCAGTGGACAGAGTGAAGTCACATGGGCTGCTTTCCACTTCCGCTGCTCCAGATGACATGTGAACTTGAGCCTGCCCCTCTGTAGGCCTCTCTTCTAAATTGTGGGCAGAATATGATGTTTGTTTTATGCCACTGCGTTTGGACGGGGAGTAGTTACATCACAGAACAGTTCCATAGGCTCCATGTCTAACAATGTGGTCTCTGCTCTGTTTCAGAGTTCACCCTGCTGTGCCCTCGCTCTGCTCTGCCCTCCACCGAGGCTGGCTTCTCTGAACATGCCCAGCTTACTCCTGGGCCAGCGCCTCGTCTGGCACAAGCTGAACTCTGCACAGACTCTGCCCCCAATCTTTCCATGGTTGTGCCTGCTTGTCAAGGAGCTCAGGTATCACATTTCCAGCTCACCTGGTTTGAATTAGTCTCGCCTCCCCCAGATCATGCTAGTTTATCACTGTGCTTCAGTTTTTTTTATAGCACGTAGAGCCACCTGAAATGTTTCTATTTATTTATTCCTTCCCTACTTACTTGTTTTGATAACTACAACGTAAACTTTTGAGACCAGGGGTCTTATCTGTGTTTTCACAAATGTCTCCCTAATACCTTGTATTCAATATATACATACAAGTGCATCTAAAAGGGTTTCAAACCTCGAGTTTCATTATTATCGTACCTCAAGAAATTACTGCAGCCACGGAGCGCTAGCAGCATATGGACCAGATGTCCTCAGACCTAGACCAGCTCAGTCTTCAGGGATGTTAAGCATCTGTCCTTTAGTAATTAAATGAAAAGTTGAGGGTTTTTTTGGTTTACCCATCCATAGTCATTGAACAAGGAGTCCATGAGACCATCAAGGGTATTAATCATTTCATGAGAAAGCACTGGCCCCTTTCAGAGTAGGAAGAGTAAGCTCACAACCCAGTTCAGGTATATTCTTGTCTTGCCTGATGTTTTCA
The DNA here is from genome assembly GCF_000334495.1 of Tupaia belangeri chinensis. Taxonomy (NCBI): domain Eukaryota; kingdom Metazoa; phylum Chordata; class Mammalia; order Scandentia; family Tupaiidae; genus Tupaia; species Tupaia belangeri. The sequence goes on along the minus strand of NW_006159808.1, from coordinate 2,422,216 downwards.
TACCAGTGGCCCCTTAGCCAGAAGGCTATTGCTAATCAATAGTATTTAGGTTACTCGAGGGAAGAGATAACAGAGAGCCGAATGCATTTGTGGAGAATGCATCTCTACAGGGACTTAAGAGACAAGAAATTTGATTTGGTTCTATTTCAGTAAACTTATTGGCATGATAAACGATGTAATTGTCAGGTGAACCAGGAGGGCAAGTCTTGTCTACAGTACGGTAGTGCATTTTAGTACAGTGAGCTGGAGCAGCTCGCCGACTAGCAGGGAATTGAAATGTTAACATGGAAATCCAGGCGTTGAGATTCCTAGAATCTCTGAAACCATCTTGCATCTTTCTCTCCATCTGCCTGTCAACATGACTTTCTGAAATAACTAATCTCGAAGGAATATTTTAGAAAAAAAAATATCATGTGGACGTGTTTTTTTCCCCCTAATAAATGCCAATCTTAGGCAGTGTTTTTGTCAGGAGTCTCTGTTCCAGCTTTAAAAGCCAAAAGAAAGATGAAAATGAATACACCAAAATGTAATTTAAAATGCAAATGCAGATTCTGCAGAAAAGCAGAAGCAGCTAATTGTAGTTTTTCTTCGTGCCTGGCTCCATAGCAGCGTGCTGTCACCTTCCTCCTGTGGGTGCCCAGACCACAGCTGCATTGCCTCTCTGACCTCTCAGATAAAACGTGGCTGACCTAAAAACACCCCAGGCCCCACTCGCAAAAATCAATAGGTACTTACTCCTGCATGGCAGTAGGTAGAAAGACAGCCATATGTGACAGTGTGGTCGTTAACTGATGAGAATGCCCAGAATAGAAGCAGGAGTTACATACCACAAAGAAAGGGCAGCTACTCCGTATTCTCTGGAACTCATGTAGGATAGATTTTTTAAAAAATTTTAAGCTCTGAAAGAAGGACACATTTGCTTTTAATTAATCAAGGCTGCACACATACGTTAAGCTGTTGTCTAAAATGTACAATAGTAGCTTCTTTTAATTTTCTTTCTGCCATACCTGGATTCCATAAGGCTCTATTTTATGATGGAGTTACATAAATGCATTACTTGGAACAAACACTCTTTTAAAATCATAGGATTAACTGATGAGAAAGTACAAAGCCATTTGTGGGATCTCGGTTTTCACTCTGTCCCCTTTTCCCTTGAGCGGCCGGGCACTGTGATACCTTCAACCAACACGTGATGGGAAACGCAAGCTCGTGCACTCGCACATGGGCCAGCCTGCTCCACGTTCCTGTGCGGGGCCAAGAGAAAGACTGGGTTTACCAGATGAAATAACAGTTAAGAGAAGTGTGGGTCAAAAATTAGGATTTTGATTTCTTTTTTTGGGGAGAGGTTTTTGCTATAGGGCGTGTGCGCTCGCCAGACAGAGAGAGACAGAGAGACAGAAAGCAAGAAATCACCCCCGAGGGGGGGATGGCTACGCCACAATCCCTTCTCCTCCATTCTCCTCTCAGGATCTTGGGCACACACGCACCCGCGCCCGGTGTGAGTTCTAAGCCACCGGGTCCAGGACACGAACCGCGGTCGACTACGTGGGAGTCCAGTGACATAGCCATTACGCTAACTGCTGGTCCTTGATTTTGTTTTATTTTTGATTGCCAGAGGGCATGTGCACCTATCAGAGGGAGACAAAGAGACAGAGAGATGGGGGAGGGAGAATTCCCCAACACCACCACCACAATGGGGTGTGGTCACGCTGCAGTCTCTTCACCTTCATTTCGGGCATACATGCACTTGCGCCCAGCATGTTTTTGAAGCCAGCCAGTCTGGGATTCAAAATCTGTCCTGCCCTTAAAGGATAAATCTCCCCCTTCCAAAAAAAAAAAAAAAAAAAAGGGATAAAGTTCCCTGAATCACAGGCTGCGGGGCTACCCTGACATTTTTTATCATGGCCCTGGAACTCAAGTAGGATCTATTTTCCTTTAGATTGTTATTTAGGATCACAGACCCGTGGATGAAAGAAATTCTTTCCTATCCTTATCCTTCGCTTGAAAACTTGACGAGGTCAGTTAAGTGTTCTGCTGATTCTTCAAGCCGTTTTTTGCCTTCCAGGGGGGTGCAATTGCGCCGTGTGTGAGGTCAGATGGAAAGCAGAAGGTCCTATGAGTGGAGTTTGGATAACTGTATTAACCACACCAGACAGCAGGGCACGGCGTGATCGTGGATGGCCTCATTACGCCCAACTCCAGAGACGATGGGGTCCAGAGTGAGGGAGGCATGCAGAGATTTCCTGCGGAGCCTCAGCGCCGGGCGCGGGTTCACAGCTATCACATTACACTGCTTTGGACTGTGGCCCTTTGTTCCTCCAAGGTTTGCCATCTCTGTCCTACCCCGCAGAAAGCCATGGCTCCTGTCAGGGGCACGTGTACTTCCAGGTGGAAGGTGGAATTCCCTGCTCTCCTCTACCATGGGCTTGCACAGGGGTCATGTCCTCCTGTTTGCACGTCTGATGGCTCAGTTGGAGGAGATAGGAGCGCATGAGGAGAGAAAGGAGTTGACATTCCCTTCTGAACCTCATGGGAGATGTCAGCTTTACTCTAGAGAACAAGTTTTAAAGCAAATTTTATCGCTATCAGCTCTGCATATGCCAACCTTTCATTTTTATCAGCTAAGTCAAACTGTGCTGGGGTCTCTTATGCATATAACTGCTTTAGATTCTCTACATTTTCTTGCCTTTAATTCCCAAAGACTTCTTTAATCTTATTTTTTTTTTCTTTTGCAGAGAGCAGAAAGTGACTCTAAGGCCTTCTCCCTAGAAGCCTTACTCCTAAGTTCTGTAAAAATAGTGGGGAGAAAACCCTTTTTAATAATACAGCCAGAAATATACGGTTTTCTTTTAGTAATTATTCTGAGAGCCATTTGTTTTATAAAATGAAGGCTGGGCCTGTCCTTTACTGCCTGCCTCTCCTGCAGGGAAGGGGACTGCATTCTGAACTCATTTGTTTATTATTTCTTCATGGAATACAGTCCCATCCCATGTAATGACTCTTCTGTCACTGACAGACTACGTGGACGACAGTGGTCCCATGAGGTTATAGTGGAGCTGAAGTATTCCTATCACCTCGTGACGTGCTCACTGTCCTGATGCCCTGGCAAGGGCGTGACTCACGGTCTCTGACTAGGCTCCTGCTCTGTGCACTTACTGACCAGGCGTTTCATGACTATCTCAGAGAGCACGCCTTCTACCCAGGAGAAAAGTTTGCCATAAACAGTTTGCTGCGTTATTCAGGCCGACCTCATTTCGTGTTTTGGAGCCTCCTGATGGCATCATTTTCCCCTGATTTAGTCCCATGCTATTTGTTCATCATGGTCCCGAAGCATTCACAATCCACTGCTAGTGTTTCCAGTAAGTGAACATTTACTGGATTGATCTGGAAGCAAAATTAAAAGTAAAGAAGGACTCCAGAGGTGGGAAATCAGGGATTGCTCCTAGTTGTGCCCGTCCCATTCCACCCTAACAACCGTCTTGAAGAATAAGACCAAAGTGCTGGGAGCTGTTAAAGGATGTGCTGTATTGGGGGCGACGGAACTCACACATTCGAGGAGAGCCTATGTCGGAGAGGAAGAAGCTTCCCCTGACCTGGACGGAAGACCAGACGGAAGCGTATCCTTCTCACACTGCAACGATCACATCGAAGCAAAGCATGTATTTGCGACGTTGAACAAAAGCCCGGCCCGAACACAGTCTTGAACGTATGTATTGTGGGTGCTGCGTGGTTTAAACCGCTCGAGAATCATGATTCATTACACCGCGTGGAAGTGAGCGGCGAGTCTTCAAATGCTGATGTGAAAGCAGCTGAAGAAATTTTGGGGACTCTAGAGAAGCTGATTGCAGAGGAAAATTGCTTGGCAGAGCAAATCTTCAAAATGGATGAAACCTCCCCATTCTGGAAACAAACGCTTTCCAGGACTTTCATCCACCAGGAGCCCAAATCAGTGCCAGGTTTCAAGGTTTTTAAGGACAAGATCAGAGTCTTGCTTGGGGGCAACGTGGCAGGCTACAAACGGGAGCACTGTGATCTGGCAAGGCGAGAACCACAGGGCCTTCGAGCGTGTCAATAAGCACCCTCTGCCAGGGGCCACAGGAGCAGAGGGAGTCACGGGTGACCCCTCTCCTCTTCCAAGATGTCCTCCTGAATTGCTGAGCCAGCAAAGGCAGCCATGCTGTTTGGAGAGGAACGTCCGTTTCAAGATTTTGTTTATTGCTGATCACATTCCCACACTGCCTCGTTTCCTGGGTGACCTTCCCCTCATATCATTATCATTGTGGTGTTTGTCCTTCCAAATCCCGCCTCTTTGAAACAACATTATTCATGTTAGATACCCCCTCTGTGATCCAACTAATGGATCAAGGAGTGACAGTAGCATTTTGGGCTTCTCTTGGAGGAGGACTTGCTTACACATTTACAGCAACTGAAGTAGCCGCGTGGACAACACAGAGCCAATTCTGGAAATGTTACAACATCTGTGACACATCAAGACCCTTGCTCAGGTTGGGGTGATGTCACCAAGGAGTGGATGAATAGCATCTGGAAAGACACTCAAGAGTTTTGCCCATGACTTTGAAGTCATTGCAAGGAGGAGGAGGACACAGCAGGGAGCCCAGCTGTGGCTGAGGCGGCGGACATCTTGACCCTGGTGTGGGTAAGGGTGTCACTGAGGAGCAGAGAGGGGGTGCTAGAGGAGGCGACTAGAGAGGAGTTGTTGGAACTGGAACGGGAGCATGTAGCTGCAGAAAGAGCCAAGAGAAAAGGAAACTGCAGGAGAAGAAAAAGAATTTCCTCAGGAAAGTCACAGTGAAGGGGAGACTCTTGCCTAGGCCTTAAGATGTTCCTTAAAACGTTGGAAAACTTTGAATTTCACAGCAACCACAAAAAGGTTTTCATTAGCAAATCTATGATGAGAAGAAACAGTCAAGCAAGCCACTGTTTCTGAAACATTGAGAGATCCTCAGGCAGGCCCTCAAGGAGGTGGTCCAGACCTGTTGGCCCAGTTCATGGCCCAAGTTTGCCATAGTGGCTGTAGATCTTCCAGGGGGCAGGGCATGGACGGCAGTGGCACAAGGCCTGCTCCCACCTAGGCCTCCGCTGACGGGTGTGCTTGTAGCTTAGCTTAGCTCTTAGAAAAGTGTTATAGGAACCATTTTTTTTTTTTTTTTTTTTTTTTTAACTTTGGAGGTGCTTTATTATACCACAAATTCCCAGAAAATATAAGAAACAATATTTCTGAATAGGACTAATAATTTCACAAGCACTAGAACTTTATTGACAATAGTCAAATTTTCTAGGGTAGAATACAAGTATTTAAGTTACCTTTTTAAAATATCAACCCATTTCATACATTTTATTGGGAAATTATAGCAGATATGACTTTAGTTTTCAATAGTCCATGTAGTATGTGAAATCAATGCACGTTTTAATGAGGTGGGATGAAAACTGCATGTGAAAAGCTCTGCCTAGATTGTCAGGCTCCTGTTTCTGCACTCAGTATCAGAATGTCAGAAAAATCAAAAGTTGTCACCAGAAATGTTCCTAATAAGCTGAAGATTTAACAATAGAAAAAAGCTTATAGAATAAAGATTTAGAGAAGGAATTTTTGGATAGACGTAAAATGAACTTGTGTTTTAAGCTAAATGTTACTATAAAAAGTCAGGAAGGTAAATTATTAGGACGCTAAAATAAAGTTATAGTAAGCTAAGGTTAATTCATTTTATCTATTGAATAAAGAAAAATATTAATTTTTTAAAAGAGGTTTTTGCCAGAGAGTGAGAGAGACAGAGATAGTGAGAAAGAAAGTGAGAAATCACCCTCCCAGGGGGGTTGGCCACACCACAATCCCTTCTCCTCCATTCTCTTCCTGGGATCTTGGGCACGCACAAACATGTTCCTGGCATGAGTTTCAAGCCACTGGGTCCAGGACTTGAACGTGGTTGGCCATGTGGGGGGTTCAGCAACATAACTGCTACGCCATCTGCTGGCCCCAAGAAAAGTATTTTTTAAACGAATACGTATGGACTAAATGGACAATGGCTGTGTAGTGTGTTAAATTGGTTCCCAGGTCAGTAGAAGTGACCCTGGCCACAGGAGCTCTGCACACTGTCTGGCTTGTCCTAAGAGGCCTGTGAGGTGCTGCTCCTGCAGCGAGTCTTGACCACAGGTGAGTTGTGTGACAGTAAGCAACTATCTCATCTCTCCACACCTCAAATTCTTCCTCTATAAAAAAGAGAAAATTCTGACCCCTCCCATTTTTGAGAGGCTCCATTAGAAATTGAGAACTGCAATGAGGTGTTGTATGCACAGAGGTTTTGCTAGAGTTTCAAAAGAGAAAAATAGTCATAGAATTGTTCCACCACTCTGCTTGTGACTTCAAGCAAGCAGGACTCCAAAGATCCTGCACTGTGAAGGTTTCCACAGACGTGGACACACCCAGTGCGTGTCATCTTCCTATGTGCCAAGCAAAAAAAGTGTATACATAAATGTAAGTGTTCCTGATTATATTAATCAACACATTAGATTTTTCAAATGCAGACTAGAAAATATGTGGCAGAAATTGACAATTCACTATTCCAATATTGATTTTCCTTACTCACCTTAGTAACAAACTTGGCACATTGCTTCCTGGAAACTAAAAACAAACCAACAAACTGTATTTCTCTTTTTTCTTTACAAGTGGGTATAAGCTTTGGCAATTGAGACTTAAGTGGAAATATTGTGTTGAAGTTATAGAAATACTGCTTAACGGGAACCTCATCATTGGGGATGCCCTTTGTCTCTTTGCTCTGCTCTCTTTCATCGCCAGCGTGGACGTTAGGATCGAGCACTGCCATGAGCTCACGTGATCTGACCAGTGGGAGACATGACAAAGGACGATGGAGCAGAAACACAGCAGCCTGGAGTCCTGATGAGGTTGCGGGCTCCTATTTCTAGATTTCTTTTATGATGAAAATATTAAAAGGAAAAATTAAATCTAAGTCATAATATTTTAATCTACCTCAATTAATCTTACTTGATCCCGCTCCGTGAGGTGTTGGTTAGGAAGCTGGATTCCGTAGGATGAGCTGAGTGGCTCAAGTCCCAGCTCCAGAAGCTTGAAAAACACCAAGTATGTGGGCATGGAAACATGGAAGAGAAGGGATTACAGTATGACAATGCCCCATTGGGGGTGCTTTCTCCCTCTTCCTCTCTCTCCGTGTCTGTCTCTCTCTGATAAGCACATGCACCCTCTGACCAAATCAATCAATAAATAAATGCAGACAACTTAGCTTATGTACTACAATACTCTTGTCTTTAATTAAACTAAACCAGCATTTTATATAATTAAATGTACCTTACTTATATTGGTATGGGAAGGTAGAAGGTAGATTGAGTTTAGATGAACTATACAGTCTGATTATCCTAAAGCAGCAAAAAAAATCCTTGAAGTTATGAATTCTATTATGTACTATACTCTCAGATTGTAAAGGTTTTACTCTGCATTATATAGCTAAATTCAGCATTAAACAGAAAGTTTAAATACAGAATCAAACCCGAGGCTATATAATCTACTATTTAGAAAACCAACATTTTGGCTTCAGCAAAATGATATCATCTATCATGTTAAGTTAACTCTGTAACTTAATGTGATTATACCCATAGTTTTGACTGCATTTAATACATAGATCTATTTTGTTATTAATGTCATTTTCCTCTAAGCAAAAGGACTTTATATTTAAGTACAAGTATAAAAAAAAAATAGAGGTTCCAAGATTGTTTTCCCTCAACAGGAAAGGATAAATTACTCAAATTTGGAAAATAACACATTTGAGTAAAGCAAAAATTCCATGACTACATTAGCTGCAAGTTAGTCTGAAGACAATTGTTAGAATAGATAGAAAATCCAGCTACAAATCTTTGCTGAAGTATCTGTATTCCAAATCGGTGGCTGGTCAAACCAAGAGCTTCTCGGCTTACTAAGACTTCTGCAGTATCACCTTTGTTTAAGAAACCTCGCTTGGATTAGCAGAGAGATGACTCCTTCATGGCACTACTAACTTCTGTAGTCAGCCCTTCACCCGCATCTCACAGTCTTTCTCTTCCAGCGGTGACTGGCCTAATCCAGACCATGTGGCCTTGTGCAGCAATTTCCTCTGGAATGGTCTCAGGGCTCCTCCTGGGAGAGGCTGTGGACTCTGGCCTGCTCTCCCATTACAATCCAGCCCAGGGACTGCAGAGACTAAAGTGGCCACCTGTGATAAGGTAGCATGTAGGAGGAAGAAGGACTGCTGACTTACAGTTATGGTCTGTAACCTCGGGGACGAGGATGTTAAAAGGCCAGCCCCATAGCCTCCTGGTTAGGGGCCAGTCATGTGGGACAGCTGACCCCGGGTGCAATTCTTCAGTTACACCGTGATTCTTCCCTGCCAGGCGAGTGCACTCTGGCTGGACCCCTGGCTTCAGGATGGGGATCAGCCCACCAAGAACTCTGCCTCCACAGTCCAGCCAATAGAAAGTGCGCCCAGAGAGCCAGAGGCAGGGCCAATCCTCGCCTCAGAACTCCTCGGAAGGCCGGGGCAACAGGACTGTGAGTGTAAGGGCATCTGGGCGACGCGGGGAGACCTGCCTCTAGAGGGAAAAGAAGAGAGAAGACAGAAGGAAGAGAACGCAGGGATGCATTTACCTTTAAAGGGTTCCCCACGTACACGAAATGGGAAGACAGTGATCCCATGTGGATCCCAGGTGGCTGACCATGGCTCTAATCCTGGCCCTGGTGGCTTAGAAAACACGCCAGATGCATGTGTGTGCCCCAAATCCTGATTGGGAGGAGAATCAGAGATGGAATTGCGATGTGACCATGCCCACTGGGAGGTACTTGTTCACTCTCGTTCTCTCTCTTGCTCTCTCTAGTGAGCACACGCACAGCCTGGTGATGAATACACTTGATGATGAGGTGGCAGAGGTGCGTGTGCTTACAGCCCACTGGTGGTCCTTATCAGCCCCCGCTCGGAAGGCCGGGGCAACAGGACTGTGAGTGTAAGGGCATCTGGGCGACGCGGGGAGACCTGCCTCTAGAGGGAAAAGAAGAGAGAAGACAGAAGGAAGAGAACGCAGGGATGCATTTACCTTTAAAGGGTTCCCCACGTACACGAAATGGGAAGACAGTGATCCCATGTGGATCCCAGGTGGCTGACCATGGCTCTAATCCTGGCCCTGGTGGCTTAGAAAACACGCCAGATGCATGTGTGTGCCCCAAATCCTGATTGGGAGGAGAATCAGAGATGGAATTGCGATGTGACCATGCCCACTGGGAGGTACTTGTTCACTCTCGTTCTCTCTCTTGCTCTCTCTAGTGAGCACACGCACAGCCTGGTGATGAATACACTTGATGATGAGGTGGCAGAGGTGCGTGTGCTTACAGCCCACTGGTGGTCCTTATCAGCCCCCTCCTCTCAGCACGAAGAGTGGCAACGAGCCCGGCTGTGCTAGTGTGGACCTTCTCACCAACTGCACAGACGTTTTCACGTTTCAGGAAACGCCTGAACACGACGGGCAGTGACTTTGCGACTTCACCTCTCCATGAGTTACCTCTCCGTGAGGTGCTGAGAGTGGCTGCCCCTCTAAGACGGCAGACACACAACACTGCCTTGCTTTTCACTTTCAAATACGGTTTCTCCTTTCCCTGTCCACAAGGCAAAGTCCCGATTCCTTAGCAAGCGGAAGTACAAGGTGACGTCTCAGCTGTGCGCATCAAGAGCAACGCTGTAGTAATTGGAGCTTTCGCAGTGTACGCACCAAATAGCTTTTAAAATACTTGGCTACCTTCACTTTGACCAATATTTAACTAAAAAAACAGAGTAGACAAAGAGCAACCAAACATCCTGCATTTTAATGTTGCCTCAATGTTGGCAGCAATTTAAGCAAGTGCGAACTAGGCCTCTTTTCAGAGTAAGAAAATGTGGACTTGCAGACCAAGTTCAGGTCAGACACATGTGGAGGGCCCGGAAGTGCCGAAGGGCCCCTCTACCTCAGGCTGGAGAGGGCCGAGCACTCTGTCAGTGCCGGAAAGGGAAGCCGTGGGGGACGCCAGACCTCTCCGCAGCAGCCCCTGCTCGGGTGTCTCAGAAGGCTCACCAGTTCTGTCCAAACCCCTTGGCTGGTAGAATCCCAGGGAATGTGCCCGCCATTGGCATCATGGGCCTTGGATGAGGTTTCCATGCTGAATGCCCAAAGGATTCTGGGTGCATAGGTTGGTTACATAGCCAAAACTTCCGAGGGCTGTAAATGAGCAACCCCAAACTCCAAAGGGGTGTATTTTAAGAACTGGAGCTGGCAGTGACTCTTTGTGTACGTGGGGAACACTTTAAAGGTAAATGCATCCCTGCGTTCTCTTCCTTCTGTCTTCTCTCTTCTTTTCCCTCTAGAGGCAGGTCTCCCCGCGTCGCCCAGATGCCCTTGCACTCACAGTCCTGTTGCCCCGGCCTTCCGAGCAGCTCTGATGGCAGGAGTGGGCCTGCCTCTGGCTCTCTGGGCGCACTTTCTATTGGCTGGACTGTGGAGGCAGAGTTCTTGGTGGGCTGATCCCCATCCTGAAGCCAGGGGTCCAGCCAGAGTGCACTCGCCTGGCAGGGAGGAATCACGGTGTAACTGAAGAATCCTGCCCTGGCTCAGTTTTCAGCACAAATGCTTCCTGTCTTGTGAACTGCCTGTTTGGGTATGTGGGAAATGTCTACACGGACAGCACTAACTGGTCTAAACGCAACTGCCTTTGTGCCCAGAGCATCTGCGCCCTGCAGACATCTTGGCTTTCTTCTGCTTTCAGGTAGTGTGCATTCTGGCCGGAGCCAAACTCCAGGGCCAAGGCTGGGTTCTGGGCCTGCCAACCCTGTGGAGCAGCTTCACAGGGCTTGTGAGCCAGTTCCAACTGGCAAAGAGCCCCCGCCTTTTAATGACAGGCACTGGCACCTTCGTAGGACAGAAATGGAAATGGGAAATTGCTGTTCTTCCCTGTGCCTTGATGACCTCAGACGGATATCCTCATCAAAATACCTTAAACTAAATGTGCCCAACAATATCGATGATTTACTGCAGAAAAAGTCTGAAGCTCTAGCGTCATGGTTGTCATTATTGTCATCGTCATCCACAGCGAGAGGGTGCGAGCAGAATTAAATAGTGCCCTGGAGACTCTGAGGCCCCTGACTGGATCCTCTATGATCTGGCCCGTGTGTTGCCTGCACATCTCATGAGCAGGCGCAGTGCCAAAGAAACATGTGTGAACGTGAATACCCGGCAAGGAGCGCGTGTTTCTCAGTGAACGTCAAACCGAACGGGAAGTAGGAAAGAACCGCCCCTTCTGCTCCTCGGACAGGACAAGGCCACTCGGGCTTCCAGACAGCAGATCCCCACTGGTGCAGAAGTCAGAGGCGAAACAGAAGCTGTGCATCTGTCCCTGCGGTGAAGCTTGGAAAATAACCCTGTTCCAACAGATGAGTGTGTTTCACGCCCAGCGGCCCAGAGCAGGGAACCTCTGGGAGTCAGATCTGTATGCTTTGCTACTTCCCAGGCTCCGACTGCCATTCTGGGCACGGGGGGAGAGGGACTAATTGTTGGACTGCTCTTGGCATGTGTTTTATGCTCGATGACTGTATCCTTTAGTTAATAGCTCACACGTTCGCAGCTAATGTGTGAGGTGGGGGGAGTCCAGTGTGTGCCAAGGACCGGCAACTTGGTTTATTCCCTCTTACGTGGTGTGGAAACATTGTCTCTGGAGAGCGTTTTTCTCTTTCTTTTTCAAAATACAGCTTTATTGAGATATAAGTGACATACATTGCACTACTTGTGGGTAAAGTGGACGATCGACACGTTTATGTATCTCTCCAGCTAATTAGCACGTTCATCTCTGCAGAGAGTTTCCTTGAGCCCCTCTGACCCTTCTCCTCTCTCCCATCCACCCTCCTGTCTCCTTTGCCAGGTGACCAATGATTTCCACTTGTTCCTGTATGTCAGTTTGCATTTTGAAGGACTTTTTTTTTTTTTTGGAAGAGGTTTTTGCTATAGGGCGTGTGCACTTGCCAGAAAGACAGAGAGAGACAGAGACAGAAAGCGAGAAATCATCCCCCAGGGGGGATGGCCATGCCACAATCCCTTCTCCTCCATTCTCCTCTCGGGATCTTGGGCACGCACGCACATGTGCCCGGCATGAGTTTTAAGCCACCGGGTCCGGGACGTGAACCGTGGTTAACTACGTGGGAGCCCAGCGACATAGCCATTACGCTAACTGCTGGTCCCATCATTTTGAAGGACTTTATATAAAGGGAGTCATGTAACACGTACTTTTCGTTTGCTTGGTTTGGGGCATTTCATTCACACATTATATATTTTTTAAGAATTTTAAGTTGATCTATCTCTTCAGAGGGAGAGAGACGAACAGAGAGAGCGACATGGCCCCTAGCGGGGCCTTCTCACCGCCATGCACCCCCAGCCTCCTAGAGCCAGGGTCGTGGGGTGTCTACACTCAGCTGTGAGCAGGGCAGCCCTGGCTATAAACAGGGACGCCCACGTGAATGGTTCAGCTGCGCCCCTGCAGTCCTCTCGGACTCAGCCACATTGTCACGTGCCAGAATTCCTTTCACATTGCAGACTGCAGTTCTATTGTACGGATAAAGGGCCACTGGGGTACTCATTCACTCGTTGATGGTGTTGAGATTTTTTTTTTTTTTTTTGCTATTACAAATAAAGCTGCTGTGGACATCCCTCTGTGTGAATAGATGGGTTCTCACGGGTGACAAACCCTATCTGAAGTGGATGCTTATTTAACAAACTCTCCAACTGTTTTCCAAAATAGTCACACCACTCTAGACTTCCATCAGCAGCGTGGGAAGGTTCCGGTTCCTCCACATTCTCACAGACTTTGGCCTGGCAAGCTTAAAATGTAACTCATCCCAACAGGTGTACCCTGAGATCTAATTGTGATTTTAATTAGTATTTCCTTAATGACTGCGGACTTTGAAGATCTTTTCATTTATTTATTTGCAATCAGCATGACTTCTTTGGGGAAGTGTCTGTTCAAATTTTTTGCCCATTAATTTTTCTTTCTCGTGATTGAGTTCTAAGAGTTCTTTATGTATTCTTTTTTTTTTTGGAGAGGTTTTTGCTATAGGGTGTGTGCACTTGCCAGAAAGACAGAGAGAGACAGAGAGACAGAAAGCAAGAAATCATCCCTTGGGGGGATGGCCATGCCACAATCCCTTCTCCTCCATTCTCCTCTCAGGATCTTGGGCACGCGTGCACACACACCTGGCATGAGTTTAAGCCACTGGGTCCGAGGCTCGAACCGCAGTTGGCTACATGGGAGTTCAGCGACATAGCCATTACGCTGTTAGTCCCAAGTTCTTTATGTATTCTTTAAGTAAATTCTTCGTTAAATATATACTTTGCAAATATTTTTTCCAAACCTGTTGCTTGTCTCCTCACACTTTTACTAGCATTTGTAAGAGAGCAGATTTTTAATTGTGTTGAAGTCCAATTTGCCCACTTACTGTTTTGTGGAAATTGCTTCGGTGCAGGACCTGCGTCTTTGCCTAACCCCAGTCACCAAGGCTCTCTCCTGTGGTTCCTCTTTCTTTCTTTTCATTCTCTGTGCCAGGAGCAGAAGTGGCAGAGCGGGTTTTTAGATGTGAGGAGAGTTCTGTCTCTTATTCAATAGCTCTGCAGTCCGGCTACTTGCCATTTGGAGTTGAAGCATTAGAAAGAAGACAGGAACAGGAGACTTGAAAACGCTGTGAAACCTCACATTCTAACCAAGGGAAGGAAGCCACTAATTGCTTTTAAGAACTTGTCAGGAAGGTTTCAGATGTACTCAGAGTCGGGTTTTCCAAGAAAAAGCAAAAGCAATTTTATACAGTATTTTGAAATGTTAACCAGTGGCATTTATTATTTAGCAAAACTGGGAAATGGGAAGAACTTTCTTGGCATTTTAATCTTAAAGCGTAATTAAAATAGTCTCTCTTTCACTTTGTGCTGTTCTCTCTAATTTAGATTTCAAATATCTAGAATGTGGCTTAGCTAATAACTCAAAATAAACAATCAATGTAGGTGCCGAATGAGCAGTTCTAATGACTTAACATTTCATTTATAATAATGCAGACTTCAATGTTCCATTTGGCTACAGTTTTTGAAAAATATTTGCTATGAATTATAATTTTAGTTTGAACTCTATTTGCCGAAATTGCTTTAATTCAAGGCAGATCTTATGTTTTCTTAAATACTGTAGAATTTTAAGCCACCAAATGTAGAAATGAAACCTCTCCCTTAAGTGACCTACTTTAAGCAAACCTGCGATAAGACAATTATTTGAAATTTTCCATTTAATGTAATTCCATTCTTATAGAGCAGAGAGCCTAAAAGAGTTGCTTAGTTAATGCTATGTCATCATGTTACTGAAAATCTATTCCGAGGTTATCACTGATATTGCTCATTGCTTGGGAGAAGTTTTTTTTTTTTCTTTTTTAAATTTTGCTAGAGGGCACCTGCACTTCCAGGAGAGAGACAGAGAGAGTGAAAGAGTAAGCGAGAAAGCACCCCCCACTGGGGAATGGTCACACCGCAATCCCTTCTTCTCCATTGCGCTCACCTTTTGGCATTCTGGGCACACATGCACATACACCCAGTGTGCTTCTTGAGTTACCAGGTCAGCATTCATCCGTGTAGTTGGCCATGTGGGGCCTCGCTGCCTTGCCACCAGGCCAGTAGCTGGCCCTTGTGAGATCATTTTGCAAAAGACTTGGAAACCCTGCATTGGCAAGTTTAGATTTAAAACTACCGGTGCACCAAGGAAGGCGTCTCTCACTCAACTTTGAAAAAAATGCTTCATCAGTCAGCAAAGTTGTTTTGCAATGGTATAAAAGCCAGGTGAAGGGGTTGGGAATGCTTACGTGGGAGGGAGAGGAGGTTGGGTTTCTTGCCATGAGCCACCACTGGAGTAGCTGCTGACAATTTAAACAAGGATTATTTTTAAAAGTGAAACTGCAAGTAGGGTTTCTTTCCTTGAGGCAGGCAGAGGACAGGGCAGGCTCATACATTTTCAGCAGCTGGTATGTTAATGAGGCCATTTCCATTGAAATGAGCTAAATACTATTACCATTTGTGGACTTCCAACTGATTTCTGAAGCCTTTATTGAACTTCAAAAAGAGCTTCCAGAATCAATTAAAAATACATTTTTAGATTCACCATTCCTAAACCCACGAGCAGTCAACATTTATACTTCGGCTTAGTTCGGGCCCTGTCCAGCTTTCTTTAACACTTGGGGTTTGATGGCTACCTCATCATGGAAATGAAATTTGGTAGAAGTTGTTATCAAATTCAGCGAACTTTTCAAAATTAAGATTTTCCTGTTTTTGGGAAAACAGTAACTGAAATCTCCCCTGGCTGAGAAGCACTTCCTCAGTTACCAGTGGGCAGCCCGTGCAATTGGGGAATGCCGGGTTAGGCACAGCTGGGAAGTACCTGCACCAGACCACAGACCACCGTGGGAGGAAGTGGGGCTTCTCCAGTCTCTGAATCCGACGGTAGCATTATTATTAGGTGGGGATTATATTTTTGGAGCAAAAGAGTGACTCTGTCAAAGCACTGAGCTATTTTCATTTTTGCTAAAATAGCTTATTTTTTTCCTTTCCCAAATTTCTTTTATGTAAATGATCTTATTGGGCTCTCATAGCTGATATTGTCTTGTCCATTAGAGAAAACGAAATCTCGGAAAAGTTAAATACTGTGCTGAAAGTAACAGAGCCAGTTAGCAGACTCCAGGAAAAGAACACTTTCTTTCTGTAACAGTTTCTCCACTGTTAGTTGCTACCACGTTTTGAATAAAAGACCAGCAGATGGCATAATGGTTATGTCTCTGGACTCCCACGCAGTCAACGGGGGTTCAAGCTCTGAACCTCGTGGCTTAAAACTCACTGGGTGCATGTGCGTGCATGCCCAAAATCCTGAGAGGAGACTGAAGGAGAAAGGATTGTGGTGTGGCCATCCCCCCCACCCCAGGTGATTTCTCGCTTTCTCTCTCTCCATCTCCCTCTGTCTCTTTGGCGACTGCACATGCCCTATAGCAAGAATCTCTCTCTAAAAAAAGAAACTAAAAGAACATCTCTTTCTGCCACTGGGATATCCCACAGTACCAATTTGCTCCTGGAAACACGATGCACAACAGAAGAGAGTACAGTGAGTGCAGGTGGCCGCGGTGGCAGAGGGAAAGCGTGGAAGAGGTGCCATGTGCAGAAAGCAAGGAAGTTATGCTGCATCCCAAGGTTTAGGTTCAAGGCTTAGAAGGCGTCTGAGGGGTCTATCTCTCACAAGAGCTTCTTTTAAGTGACCTTCTTTCCAGAAGATGTCACCGAAGAGAGGCCTTCCTGTGGCCGCTCTACTGAAGGACAGGCATGTCCCATGCTCTCTTTCCGAGCCAAGGTCTTTCAGTGCCCTTTCTTTCACAAAGGGGGAAATTCATGTTTGTATTAAAAAAATAAAACAAAAGCCTGTGACACCTGGAGGGTGGCAACAACGGGGACTGGGAGGAGAGGAATGCTTCGGGATGCCTGACGGATGTTTGCTGAAATTGGACAAAACAAATCTGATGACTGTGTTAGTCAGCTTGGACTTCTATAAAAAGGCTATGGGTTTGGCAGCCAAAACAACATTTATTTTCTTGCGGTTCTGGAGACCAGAAGTCCCAGACCAAGATCCAGGGCTGGTCTCTTGCTGACTTGCAATGGGCTGCCTTCTTTCTGTGTCCTTACCTGGCCTTCTCCCCTTTGGTGTACATGGGGAGCGAGAGAGGAAGCTCTCTGGGGTCTTCTCTGATAAGGTTTGGATCAGGTGTTAAGGGCTCCACCCTCAGCTGACCCTAATTACTTCCCAAGGCCCTGCCTCCAAATGTCACCACACTGGACAGGAGCACTTTGGTGACGTGTATGTGTTTACGGGACCTCCCCTGCCCGCTCTTTCGGCATTGCAGTCCATGTGCTAGAGACCCTGGACTACTGTCCTCGCTGTTCCCTCCACCTAGAAAGCCTTTGTCTTTCTAGAGAATAACCCCTCTCCCCACGGACCCATGCCGACACATCTTCTTCTACAGAGCTTTCCATGGGAGTGTCTGTACAAGGTACGTAACATTCTCTTCTGAAGCCGCTATTGTCAGGAACGACAGGAGAGCAGGGCTGCTAGGTGGGGGCCCACGAGACTCAGGTTGTGGACATACGTTTCTTGGTCTGAAAAGAAAGATGCAGAGACTATTCCCACTATTCTGCTGCTAGGACTGACCAGATTCCGACTCTGTAGCTACTAATATTGTGGCTTTTAAGTCCACTCCTGTGCTGACCTCATTTCCAGACACACCGCCAGCGTGGATCTTCCAGGTTGACGATGCTTCTAGAATTTCAGATTACACTATTCATATTCAGTCTTCATAATTTCATCATCATAGGCATTATATGCATATATATAAAACAATAAAACAAATGCACGTTTCATGATGTACATGGATCCATGTGATATTCTGTATGCTCTATTGGGCTCTAGATTCAGTTTTTCTGAGTTTAAATTGTAACTCTGTCCCCAACTAGCTATGTAATCCTGAGTGAGTTACTTAAACTCTCTGTTAATTTTATTGTCTGAAAAATGAAGATAGTAGTAATCCTATTTTGTAAGTTTGTTGGCAAGATTAAATGAATTAACATATGTTACATACTTAATCGGTGCTGTGCCCAAGTGCCTAGTACGTGTTAACTATTATTATTAAAGTGCATTTTCTGAGGAAATACTATCTCCTTATTTTAAGAGAGATTTTTGCTGTAGGGTGTGTGCACTCACTAGAGAGAGACAGAGAGACAGAAAGTGAGAAATCATCCTTTGGGGGGAATGACCACATTGCAATTCCTTTTCCTTCATTCTCCTCTTGGGATTTTGAGGACACATGCATATGCATCCAGTGTTTTAAGCCATGGTCTGGGACTCAAACTGTGGTCGATAATGTGGGAGTTCAGCAACATAATCATTATGCCATCTGCTGGTCTCAGAAAGTACTATTTCTAATTCACCTTCGTATTCCTACAACCAGGGATAATTTTGACACATAGCAGACACTCAGTAAATTGGTGCTGGGCAAGGAATCCTCACGAACAGTTCTCAGCACGTTGAGATATGGCTGGTTCAGAAATAAGCCTTATCGTGGGAAGACTGACAGTTACCCTCTGGGCCTCTTCTCATCTTCCTTCTCGCCGCCAGAGTTGTGAAGTAGAAGTAGCATGTTGACTTGCCATAGGGAACACTGATGGAGAAGAAAGCATTTAATAAGCAAAACCTAATCTGTTGAGAACTGTTTGTTTAGTAGAAAAATACGGAGGGACTAGAACGTGTGGTCACTTTTGGTGCTGCAGCCACAGTGCTGTATTCGTCATCGCTTGGACTTCCCCATTTTCTCTGTATTCTTCAGCAGATTAAGTGACAGAGGCTGGCAAAGACCTGGTGCTGGCTCTGTTTTTCCCCATTAAGCCTTCAGAGACATCCTTTACCCAGAACGAATAAGAGAATAGCCCAAGTTCTCTGGTCTCTGTCAGGCCCCACATTATTGGCCCTGGGACGAAGGATTTGGGTGTCATGGGCACTTCCCCAGCCCCTGCTGGCTTCCTGCGCAGTGATGGCTGTAGGCCTGGGTGTCTTCTCCCTGCCTGGTTTCTTCTGCTTTTTAGCTCACGTTTCTTCTCCACCACAAAATCCCTTGAACAGACATGGTTCAAAGTGACTTTGGCCCTTTGGCAATTCTCCTAATTGTCAGGTTTTTTTTTTTAAATAATGTTTTAGAGCAATATTGGCTCTAGAGCTGCAAGTCCAGGAAGGAATGCAGCGCTCAGCTGGCCAGGTCTCTTGTATGTCCGTTTCGGCCTCTTGGATGTGCACCTGACCTCCTTAAGTGAGAGCTGAAGCCTGGAGGTACTGACGCCTCAGATCTGGGGGGGAGAGCAGACCACCGCCGGCCATTCCAGAATGCTGTGCTTGGCCTCTGTCGTGCAGTTGCAACGGACTCAAAGCTTGGGATGGGAACTTCAACCGTGTCCTGTTTTCCCTGCCAGGAAGCTTTCATCCTATTATAATCTTCTAAGCAGCACCCTTAGTGAGAAATAATCCCTCTAATATTGGGGTGTAGGTGTATAATCTGAGCAATGTCAGAGGGCGAGGCTTTGACTGTGTAGACGCCTCTTCCCCGATTGCCGACAGTCAGCAACAGCTCACACCCATTCCTGATGCCCCTCGTCTGTCTCGGTTTCCTCAGTGTGTCGGGTGATAGTGGCACCTCGCTCATTGGCTTGCTGCAAGGATGACATGACTCACTGATGTGTGTTGTGCTGGCCTTCGCAAGTGCTCGATAAATGACAGTTTTTATTGTCCTTATCATTAATATTATACACAATCCCCAAGGGATACAAGGTGTTTTACTTGTAAGTGTTATTTATATTGGGTCGTCAGAAAAGTCATGATGCGTTTTGCACAGAGAAGCCCCCTCCCATAGGACGGTCATGCCACCACCCCTTGTCCATTTCCCCACCCTGGCAGGATGGGCATACACATACACCCGGTGTGTTTTTCAAGCTGCCAGGCCTGGGATTTGAACTGTAATTGGCCATGTGGAATCTGGCTCCCTAGTCACAGGGCTGGCCCAAGACCATTTTTAAATAACTCTTTTAGATTCTCCCAAATGTTGCAAAGACAGTAGAGAGTGTTTCTCTATGTCCCACAGTCAGTGCCCCCCGTTGTCACTGTCGTACATTCCTGTGACACCTGTGTCACAGCTGAGACACCGACATATGTACGTTGCTGTTACTGAGACTCCATGCTGGCCTAGTTCCTCTCCTATTTTACTTCCATCCCCAGACTGCATGCCTGATACCGTCTTACATTCAGTCGTGTCTCCTCTGGCTACGACAGTGTTTCAGATTTTTCTGGATCTCGATGACTTTGACAGTTTTGAGAACCACCGGCCAGGTATTCTGTAGAATGTCCCTCTTCTGGGATCTGTCTTAATGCTTTTGATTCCCCCGAATTAGCCTGGAGTTGCATGTTCTTAAGAGGAAAACAAGAGAAGGGCAGCACCTTCCCATCGCTGGGGAGCAAGGGGGAGGAGCTCGGCAAGTTTGCAGTTGTGGGTTTTTCCCAATTGCCAGAGTATGTGTGTTTGTCGAAGAGAAGCTGAGAGAGGAAGCACTTCCTAGTGCGTGGTCGTGCTGCAATCCCTCCTCCTCCCCTCTCCACCCCAGGAGGACTAGGGTATGAGCTGTTATATTGGTCTGCTTACAGTTGCTGTTAACAGTGGTCACCTGGCTGGGATAGTGTTTGTCATGTTTCTTCATGATAAAGTTATTTTTTTGTTTGTTTCCGTTTTTTAATTAGTACATGCTATAAAACTTCGGGGTATGTGCAAAATTTTAAAAAAATCTCACATATAAAATCTAAGAATGCCAAAGGCATCATTTAATAGAGAAGTAGAATACATCTCATTTGGAACGTATTCCTTGAACCTGTCAGAACCAGCCAGTGTGACGAAAAGTTAGAGAGCTTGTCACATCACTATGGGCCCTGCCAGCTTCCGTCCCGGCCTTCCCTCTCGGTCTGGAAGGCTAGACACATGTGAAGCTGGTGGTGGGGAATGAAGGAGGCGTTGCTGTTTGAAAGATATCTGTGATGGTAACTGGGGGATGAAAATTGGAGGTAAGCACAAGCAGGCGTCGGTAAGGAAGTGACCCAGGGCTGAGGGTTCTGATCTGGAAAACGGAATTGTAAGTTAAGGGGCCTGAATATTATAAAACTAGAACTGAAGGAGGAACTAAGCTATGTATGGAACGGGGGAAGAACGTTCTAGGTGCCAGAACAGCAAACACTAAGGCCTAGAAGGCATTACTGATACATTCTAGGGTTGGTAACATGCATGCTCATTGTCCACAATTTCTAGAAGCTTCTAGAAGTTGCTCTGGTTATGGACACCATACAATGTTTAACCTTGTTCTAAAGTCTGTGGAGTCACCAGTATTTTCTCAGAGTAGGAGAGCGTCATGTTGTCTTAATTTTGAATAGGTTAAGCCCATTTTTTTTCTTTCTTGTATTTTTTTCTCCCAAATAAAAGCCTTTGGAAATATTGAGAGAATTAATACAACAAGGATTGGACTTCATTGCCTACTCCTGGAAATTCTTTTTCTCCCCAGGAATATCTGGGGTGGGGACATTTTCCTCTAAAGTATATTACTCCTTAAAATGTTATATTAATTCTTAGCAGTGGGTTAAATCTTACCATCAGCTGATCTAGAGAAGCTTTTGTTAAGCTTGTTTATTTGTAACAGGTGTTAGAATTTGACATTTGATTTGAGTTATCCATATTTTTGGAGACTGTAAATTAAGAAAGCATCTGAAATATGCACAAACTGTTATGCAAATACACTTACAGATATATGGGTAGAATTAAAAAAAAAGCTTTCAATAAAACTCTCCTTTTTACTTTAGGATTAAAAAGGCTCGATACTTTCCTAATGGTTCTGAGCCAGCTGATCTCAGTCCAGGAGGCTAAAAGGAATGTAATAGGAAAACCTGTTCTTGTAAAATTTTCAGTCTGTCTGAAGCAAGTCTGCGCGGGGAGTGTTTGTGGAGCTGTTCTCAGTCTTCCTCCTGGTTCCTCGGTTCGTCGTCCGGAGGTTTCTCCCACACCCAGCTGAGTATCTGAAATGTGAGCGCGTTTCCATTCCGTACTCGGGATAGTAGCGGTAGACTGGGGACTGACTTCTTTGTGTGGCTGCAGACATAGCAAGCGTCCTTTGCTCCTGATGATACTGTCCTCGTCAAGTCAACGTGGCTTTGTCATCCTTTAGAGGCAAACTTTGATGCTCAAAACTTAAGGATACTTGAGTGGGCCCATCACAACCTAGTGGTTAAGAAAACTGGATCCCATATGGCTGACCCTGGCTTGAATCCTGGTCGTGGTGGCTTGAAAAACACTCCAGGTCATGTGTGCATGTGCGTGTGCCCAAAATCCTACTGAGCTGGAGAGTTGGAGGAGGAGGGATTGCAGCACGAACACGCCCACTAGGAAGTGTGTTCTCTCTCTGTTTCTCTTTGACAAACACACATACTCTGGTAGTTGGAAAAAACCCACAACTGTAAGCTTGTCATGCTCCTCTCCCCACTACAGACCTGGTGCGTGGGCGTGTCTCCCTAAGAGGTGAGCACCACATCGGCCTTACTCTTCAGTCATCCCCATGGGCCAGGGAAGTGCCCGGGACATGGAATGTATTCAATGGAGGAGCATCAGGTGTATGAAGGACTAGTACTGAACCGCCGTCTGCTGTTGGCATCGTTTAGAGAGCTTAAAACCCACACTGGGCTCCGGGAACGCTGCCCAGAATCGCCTGTCTCGTGCCTCCATCGTTTACTTGAATTTTAGCCTATGAATAGTCAACTTAGTGACTCTGTTTGTATGTGCATGTGTGGGAGGGATGCTCTCTGATGACAGGGTCTCACGTGTCCTGACCCTCCCAAGTGGATGGGACTGCAGGCACATGCCACTGCACCTGGCTTTTTAGGGTGGGCTGGGAGTCGAATCTGGACCTCCCATGTAGATTCAGCTTGCCAAATATCAGGAGCCAGTGTGGGCCACCGTGGCTGAACAGATACGCTCAACACAAGAAATAAGAGAGTGTCCCGAAAACATGCACTTTTTCCCAGATAAATACACTAGAACCTAGGAAAGGCACATGATTTGTTTGTGATCAGATGAGTATTTTAGTATGATTTTGTGTTATTGAGAATTATCCTGCCAATAATGTTGGTGATAACGACAATAAGGCTTAGTACAATCATTCAAAACTCTACATGTTAAGGACCCACTAAATATTAAGTACCATAAAAAATGCTATGTATGAAAACAGAAGAATCCAAAGAAATAGATATCTAATTCTGAGGCATTAAATAATATATTGGGGCTGGCAGGTGGCAGGGTGGTTAAGGCACTGAAATCCCACGTGGCCAACTGTGGTTCAAGTCCCAGGCTCAGAGGTTTGATTTCTCACTTTCCCTCTCTCTCTCTCTGTCTCTCTTTGGTCAAATTAAAAAACAATGATGAATACAATAAAAATAATAACAGTATTTACTGAGGACTTGGTGCGTGCCAGTTAGGATGAGCTAAACTCCACATTATGGAGCACAGTCCTCATCACAGGCCTATGAGCTAGAGTCTACTGTTTTTCCTGTTACAAATGGAGCAGTAAACATTGGTGAAGGTAAAATAAACTGTCCATGGTCCATCTAACATGAAATGATTGACTGATGATTTGAAGGGATGTTTTTGACATCTAGCCTCTACTTTTTCCTTGAATATTTCATTTCCTCGCGCTTACTTTCTATTGCAGTTGAGGACTCAGGATGTACACGAGACAATACTTGTCAAACACGTGAGTGACCACAAAGCTTCACTGCATGTTACTGTGACAGGTGGAGCCCTTCTA
>NW_006159808.1:2398059-2398657 GCF_000334495.1 Tupaia belangeri chinensis | reverse complement strand
TAGGGAAGAGTATATTTTTTTGTGAAGATCAGAAATAGACAAAGTAATTATGTTAAAAAGACAAGCACTTCCTTTTAAAATGTATAATTCTGGGCTCCTGGTTACATAATAGTAATAATATTGAAAATATGCCATCTTATAGCTCTATAAGAAAACATCAGTGGGAGCTGGCAAGTGGCATGGTGGTTAAGGTGCTGGACTCCCACATGACTGACCACGGTTCGAGTCTTGGACCTGGTGGCTTGCTTTCTTGCTTTCCCTTTCTCTCTGTCTCTCTCTGATCAAATTAAAATATAATATTAACAAATAGAATTAAATAAATACATTTTTTTAAAAAAGAAACATAATTGAGTTTAGATTACTTGTCCTTGAAGTGATAAGATCTGCCAGAAGAACCTTCGAGGTATGGCCTTGGAAAAGCTCAAGATTTGAAAACCTCAGCATTCAGTCTGTGCCAAGATGTGGAACCCTTCCGTGGTCTTGCCATTACTTGCTTTTAAATGGTTTATGAAATTGTGAGAGTCGGCCACATCCCTTCCCTGCCACACCCGCCCCCGCCCTCCCGACTGCCACCACACACAATGCTTTTCTTTGGGAA
>NW_006159808.1:2373519-2398044 GCF_000334495.1 Tupaia belangeri chinensis | reverse complement strand
CCTACACGAGAGGTTTCCCAGCTAAGGATGAATTCTGAAGAGTCACTACTGACATCCATGTCTTCTCAGATTTTCTTCAAGTCGAGTCTTGCCAGTAGCAATTTCTAGTGCTAATTTCTATAATATTTCTACCATTAATACTACTTTTGTATCTCTATTTTATCATTACATCTTTTATATTCAAGTATTCAAACTTGGTATTTCTTTCAGGGGAACTGCATGTGTTTGTAATGAGGAAAGTTTCTAATCCGTAAGGATTTCTCTTGTCTATCTTCTGCCTTTTCAGAAAAGCATGTTAAAATAGGACAAAAATCAAGTTAGAATATTCTAGGCAAATAATAAATAAAATTATTCTCTCTCTTTCTCTCTCTCTCTCTCTTTTTTTTTTTTTTTTTTTTTAGGTTTTTGGCATAAGGTGTGTGTGCTTGCCAGAGAACAGAGAGAAGGAAAGTGAGAACTCACCCCCTGCAGGGATGGCCATGCCACAACTCCTTCTCCTCCATTCTCTTATGGGGATTCCAGGCACACGCCTCAATGCACACACACCCTGTGTGGTTTTCAAACTGCCCAGTTCAGGGCTTAACCACAGTCAGCCATATGAGAGTCCAACACCTTAAGCACCACACCAGCCTGCTGGCCCCCAAACTATTTTTCCCCCTTAAAGAATAGCAATAGGAATGGAGACAGCAAGAGAGAGGTACCTTTACAGTGACCTAAAATGCTACCAAGGTAGTAACAATACTCAGGGATTAGTAAATTTGAGTGACAGTGTTAATGGTGTCATAGGTTTCTACCTCCTCTGTAGCAAGTCTTGGCATTTTTACATATTTTATAATATTTAGGAGAAAATTAATGTGATCTTTCTAAAGAGTATCTCCTAAATGTGCCAAATAACAAAAACCTTAAAAAAGCCTTTGTCTAGCTACTCTCTAAGAGGTAATGAGTAGGGAGGGCCTGGGCAATGGCGCGAGGAACTCCGTCACTAGGGAGAAGCTGTAAGAAAGGGAAGAGTCGTTGAGCCAGGAGGAAGGAAGAGGAGCAGACTCGACTTGCGTAGGGCAGCTATCTGCTCTGACACACTCTTCCTGTCCTTCAGTTCACACCTCTCTTGGTCATCTAGCTGGATTTAACACCAGCGTGGACATCTTTGTGTTCTCCACAAAAGCCAAAGGTCGAGCACGCGTTCACACCACGCTTGCTGCTGCCGCTCACACAGGGAGATGAGGGGGAAGCACGTGTGAGGATGGGACACGAGAGAAAACTTTCTGTGGATGATAATAGGTATGGCAATATCCTCGACTGATCCGACATACAGTGCGTTCTTGATGGGGAAGTCATTCGGTATGCTGCAATGATGCACAGTGATGGAAAGCTAAAAAAAAAAAAAAAGACATTTTGGGGTCAGGTGCCACACAACACATTTGGTTCTTGATCCTATATACCTGTGAGAGCATAAAGAGGAATAAGAAATGGAGACAGGAAATCTCCTTTTAATGTTAAACTAATTGTTTACCTCAGAGAGGTGGCATGCTTCACTAATTTAACTCTCAGGGGTATTCCACTCCTTACTATAATTCTTTAAATTTGAGGATGCATAGCAAAGTGGCCCATTTTATTTTTTTCTTTTACTCTTAATTTTTAAAAAGAATTTTTTTAACTTTATTTGTTTATTTTAATTTGACCAGAGAGGGACAGAATGAGAGTGAGAGTTGTAAAATGAGAAGCAAGCTGTCAGGTCTGGGACTTGAACCATGGTCAGCCATGTGGGAGTCCAGCACCTTTAACCACCATGCCACCTGCCTGACCCATGGCCCATTTTATTAATGATTAGTTATATAAAAATAAATATTCAAGTTAGGTAAGAAAAGCAGGTACAGAAAATAGATATTGGTTATTTTTAATTTAATTCAGAATAAGAATAACATCAAGATTTCAGTAATCTCTGTACCAAGAATTTATGCTTTTCCTGAAAACAGAACAAAAAGTAAGTGTGTCAAACATCCTTAAAATATTATCTTTATATTCTGGAAGATTTAGAACCTGAAAGCAGGATTTTCCTGTATTTTATAGTGAGACCTGTTATTCTTAACCAGCAAAAAAAAATTGTTATAGTAAGAGCACAAATTTAGGACAGGTTTGGTGGTGGTGGTAGGTAAAGGCATGAGATTAGAAACTCTGTTCATTCATTCGAAAACCTTAAATGAGCGTTTGCTGTTTTTTTGCCAAGTCCTTTGAAGGTAATGGTGAAGAGCCACACCCGTCCCTGGCTTCTGGTAGCTTACAGTCAGGTAGGAAATTCGAGGTTAGTTCATTAACAAACCGTGTGGGTGACAGTGGCCCGAGTGAGAAGTGGCCTGAGTGAGAAGGGCCCGAGGGGAGGCAGGGCCTGTTACTAAGGTGATTAAAATAGTCCGTGTGTGGGGAAACCCTCCTGAGGATGCAGACCCGCCAGGTGAATAAGCAGGTGGGAGGCACCTGGCACGGACAGAGCTGGCGCAGGGTGGGGTGCAGAGCTGGCAGGTCTGTAGGGATCAGATGGGCCAGGTCCTCGTAGGTTACACTAGAATTTACTTGCCTTCCAGAAGTGGTAGAAAGCCATGGGAAGTCGTGAAGCCGAAGTGGGACACGAGCAGAGCCTCAGCCTCCGCTTGGCAGGATACTCGTCTTCGCGTGGAGATGGGTTGGAGCTGGGCGCAGTGCAAGGATGGTTCGGTTAGAGCAAGGTAGCTCCAGCAGGACGTTACTGGGAAGTCCAGGCAAGAAGCACAAGTCACCCGCACCAGGTCGATGTGGGCATGGAAAGACGTGAAGGGATTCGAAAGATCTGTAGGAGGAAAAACGGGCGTGGCTAGTGGATAGAGAGGATTTGGCACACTCTTCTTCTAAGGATGTTTACTATATTATCTGTAGTCACGGTATTTTACATATGCATGTAGGCCCGCGTATAATATGTACCTGTCTCTCGATATAAACATGTGAGTCTGCGTATGTATGTGTGTGCATGTATGTAAAAATAAATATTCAAGTTAGGTAACAAAAGTAAGTGCAGAAAATGGATATTGGATACTTCTTCCTTTTCTGAATTCAATCGAAAACAGTCACATCGAGATTTCAGCAATATCTGTAATGAGCATTGATGCTTCTCCTGAAAATGGGAACAAAAAATAAGTGTCAAACCTTCTTAAAGCATTATCTGTATATTTGGGAAGATTTAGAACCTGAAAGCAAGATCTCTGTGTATTTTATAGTGAGGCTTCGTTATTCTTAATGATCAAACAAATAATCTTATAATAAGACATCACAAATTGAAATATTTCAGAGTGGTGGTTTCTAAAGGATTTGTGGTGAAGTTATCTTTTTCAGCAGTTCATCACTCTTTGTCTTATTTTCCTTAGTAAGTGTGATGGTCAGGACTTTCACGGAAACAGAATAGGGAAGAAAAATTTATTTGTCAAAACGATTTCAGCCATCTGTTGAAGATGATTATAGCATATTATACTTTTTCAAGTGAAATTACACTGTGTCCCCAAGACCACTAGTCAAAGAAGTCACTTAAATAGTAAGTAGGTTATAATCATCTACTGTAACTGAAGTAGCAATAGGGAAATATTAAAAGTGAAGAATGCTGACTAACGCTTACCTGTCATTACCCAAGGGCAGTCGCAGTGACTTAGAGTAAGTCCCAAGGTGATATTGAAAAAGTGCCTGGATTCAGAAACCAAGGCTTACAGTCACCGACATTTTTATGTTTGTTTTATTGATTTCCTTTTTCCTGTCATGGTCATACAATTTTTTTTTTTGGATGAATTTTGCAACTTTTACATTCTACTTTGTGCAGTGCTTTTAAAAAGTGTAATTATAATTAAAATGTTCATATGCTTTTCACACCCTCTTCTAAGTTTAATTTGGGCTAGTATTTAAGTAAACAATCACTCTGTAAATATAACTTTAATAGCCTAGTCACCTGCATGGTATCTGCCACTGAATGTTTTATCTGATAAAAATTTTCTTAGGAATTACAATTTCTATGGTGAAGGGATTATTGTTGATTGACTAATTGAAGATGGATTATACCTATAGGAGATAGTCAATGTGAATGGCACACAAATATTTGGATCTTTTGCATAACATTTGGCTAGAAAGTAAATGTTCCTTTTCAAAATAATGAGGAACAAGAAATGGCATGTGTTTTATTATTTTTTTATTTTATTATTTTATTATTTTTGGAGAGGTTTTCGCTATAGGGCGCATGCACTCGCCAGACAGAGAGAGACAGAGAGACAGAAAGCGAGAAATCACCCCCCAGAGGGGATGGTCATGCCGCAATCCCTTCTCTTCCATTCTCCTCTCGGGATCTTGGGCATGCACGCACACGCGCCCGGTGTGAGTTTTAAGCCACCGGGTTCGGGACACGAACCGCAGTCGACTACGTGGGAGTCCAGCGACATAGCCATTACACTAACTGCTGGTTCCCGAGAAATGGCATATGTTTTAAAGAATGAACTAAGTTGCTACAAAGCATTAAGACATGTCAGGATCTTATGGAGTGATTTAC
Source organism: Tupaia belangeri chinensis (assembly GCF_000334495.1). Classification (NCBI taxonomy): domain Eukaryota; kingdom Metazoa; phylum Chordata; class Mammalia; order Scandentia; family Tupaiidae; genus Tupaia; species Tupaia belangeri. The sequence continues at coordinate 2,393,489 of NW_006159808.1, read as the reverse complement.
TCGGGTAGGGCATTGGTTGACTAAGATAACCAGGTCTAGTCTCATCTCCGCTAAGTGTCTGAGCACTCTGTGGGGTTATGTTTTTCTAAATCATGTCACTGAGACTCCAGCCTTTAAGTGAAGCCAGTGCTCTGTGCATCTGATCTCAACCTGCTCGCAGCAGAAGAAACATTTTGAAACGTATTAGAGGGATTCTCTCTCTCTCTCTGTCTTTCATCTTCCAAATCCTTTTTCTTTTTTAATTACATGTCCATTGTTGAAAATGAACTACAGGAAATCCCATGGCAACCTGGAGAAGTTCGAGGACATATTTATCTTTGATTTTAAGCCTATTTTCCTTCCCACAAATAGTCATTTTTAGTTGATGCTTTCTGTCCTAAGGATGATGGCTTAAAGTGTCTCTCTGTGGCTTACTGTTACATTTTTTGTGTTTGTTTTTTGAACAAATATGAAATGTAAATGTCATGGACAGGGAATTTTAAAAATGGCTGCCGCTCTGACTCACAGCGATTGTAGCTTAGGCTTCTTGTTTCTATGATCTTTCTGACAGAACTATTTCTTTCTGCCTTTCTGACAACATTATTTCTGAGAACTCAAGCTAATTTTTGTTTTTCTTTTGCTCTTGAAAGAACAATTCAAATCCCTTCCCTTACTCCTGTGTGTTCTTGACTCTGATTAAGATGACCTATAATAATAATCCATGTGACTCCTTTGAAATTTTTTCTTAATAAATGCTATTAATATTTTTTCTTGTTTAAGTCCATATATTGATTTTTTTGGTTCAGACTCTACAGCTTTATGAACCCTTTCTTCTAATTCTTCCTTTACCTTGGAATGTTTCTTGGCTCTAAGAAGAAAAAATAAACACCTATTCGAACCCTTACATGGGTACTGTATTATTTAGAATGCACTTTATGTTATATTTTAGAATTTTTTGTAAAATAGCTATTTCATTTTGTATTCTGACGATGACAGGCATAATTTTCTTCATTTTATAGTTGAAAAAATCTGAGTTTAGAGAAATTAAGGAAGTCATTTTTCCATCATAATATTTTTGGGAAATGACAAAGTCAGGACACAAGCCAGATAATAATATTTTTTAGATGCATAATCCATAAATAAATAAATAAATAAAGCATCTTTGTCACCTGTGAAGTTATGTCCTTGGCATTGAGGATACTAGGGCAGGGAATAAAAGATAGTCTTTGCTTTCCTAGAGCTCACATTCCAAAACTGGGTAATCTGTCTCATTTTTTTTTTTCACTATAAATACAAAATCAGAGTGGCATCTCGTACATCATTAGTTTACTGAGGCTTACTTAATTTACCCTAATCATGGAGCTCCTTTTCAAAAAGGACAGGGCTCTCACATTGAGATGGTCATAAAACTGCTAATGAATGCAACATGCTCTTAACTTGTCTGGACATGGAGTGAGGAGGGAGCTTGCAATGTTTTGCCTTTTACTGATGGTATGCATTTTCAGCACAGCTGGTTAAATTGAGGGGTGCCTCTCCAATGGAGCCAGTGAAATGATCTATGCACAGGCTAGCTTTGGTCTTCGCCAAGCGCTGAGCCTCAAGAGCAAGCTAGAAAATAGGACATGCCAAGGGACTGAGGCCAGGGGTTCCTGGAGAGCTTCGACTGGTTGCTGACATCGACGTGCTTGTGCTGTTCTCATACCAACAAGTATTTCCCCTCCCTAGCCGCTAACACAGAGCAAGGATTCTAACAATAGCAATGTCATTTTAGTACATCCGGTAAAGCAGTCAATCTTGTGTTCTCTGAGCTAGCTGTTTATGCCCCCTGATCACTTAGCTGGGAACTTGATTAACCTGAATATGCCAGGAAAAATCTTTTGCCCAGAGCTTTGCTCCAAGGATTCTTAAAGGGCAGAGTTTCTCTGTAATATCCTACTGTAGCAATACAAGTTTAAGGCCTTTTCTTGTGAAAAATAGCTTAGATGAAGACTGTCAGCAAGGCTCAAACCTTGGGAAAATATTCAGCATGAAAAATAATTACAAAAAGTATTAGAGTAGTTCCCATATTTTTAAATTTCTTCAGAAATAATACATTTGGGCATCAGTAGGGCTAAAGAGTCTAGGTCTTTGTATGACAAATTTATCAATGTCCAAACTGTCTGATGAAATATGGCCTTTTTGCCCACAAAAAGGTGGCTCAGTCAGTGTTATTGAGAATTTTTCATCACTGAAATATTTTCCATCAGTCTTGCAGATGCTAATCAAGTTTCAAAATGATTTTGTCTTCTGATGTTATGGTAGGAGGGCACAGATTTGGTGCTAGCCAGCCATGGTTTACACACCAAGCCAAGAGGGTGAAGGAAGCCCCCATATGGGTCACAGGAGGTTTGATTATTTGAAGCTTTCCTTGTCTCAAATTCATGGAATATTTTGAAGTTACCTTTGCAATTAATAAATCATTTTTAGATTGGCATTGTAATATGGAGGCTTCTTTAAAACCAACCCACAAACACACACAAAACCCCCCACCCCAGGCCAGGTATGTGTAAAATGATAGCTAACAGGAGGCCTTCCCTTGAGGTCTATTTGGCAGGGAGGAAAAAGCTGCAGTTCCACCCATTTCCAGCAGGGGTCAATATGTTGTCATCGTTACCGGTGGAAGGCTGGTGAGCAAGCCGCAGAAGTGTTGATCCTAATTGGAGCAGACACCGGGATCTTCTATAATCCTCTGACATCCTTTTCAAATAATAATTCTTAGGTGGGTGGTGGGCTGGTGGCTGCAATGCCAGTGCAGGCTTCTCCACAATGAAGCCTAACCATTGTCAATTATTTTTGATGTATGCTAGCTTAACTTAAGTCTCCTTCTTCCTGGCTTCTCTAACCCACAGAAGGGTATTCTTCCTTCTAATTACTGAGACACAGTGCCCAGGATGGTCAGAGCTAGTGTTATTTGGGCTTAATGTGCTCTCCCAAACCCATTCCCTCCCCGCACTCTTCCTACTCAGCACAAAGAACGAGCACACCCTTTTGGCCAAATATCTTAGGAGTATTTGACTTAAATCCTTAATTTCCGTAGTCATTTGACTTTAACCCATTATATACCAACACTCGGAGGCACCTGGAGGTCTACAAATGAATGTTTACTATTATAGCTGCGTGTAGATAGCTTCCAGTAGGTTAAAAATGTAGACTAACCCTTCCCCCTGCGTGCTCTCTCTCTCTCCCTCTCCCTCCTTCTCTCTAAGAATTTGCTCAGGGGATCTGCCAGCCGGCGGGATTCAGGGAACAAACTGTCATCCTTCGTGTGCCTTTTCAAGAATAGTGGGTGCTTGAGTCTCAAACTGTCATGCAGAAAGAAGCTTGAGTTCTGAGTCAAAGAAGGAAAACAACGGACATCCCGCTCCATGTTCATAAGCGTATTTATTTCTTCCTTCCCTGGCCCCGACGACAGCCCCTTCAGCTGAGCAGGGAGAGAGTGTGTCCGTGTAGAGACGTTTTTAGAAATCCGATTCTGGAGAGCCGGGGAGAGCTGTGGCAGGCATGTGTTACCAGGATGCTGGCAAGGCGATTAGCTGTGGGAGTGCAGCTGCCTGTGTCACAGAGCGGAGGGAGGACTGGCAAGGTGGCCACAAAGCTGAGTCCAAGTGGGATCCCAAGGCGACGCCCTCCTAAGTCTCTGTAGGCAGGGGAGTGTCTTCTGGAGCGTGAATGCAGTGTGCACAGGCGAGGCTAGGGTCAGCATGACCAAAGCAACAGGTATCGACTGTGGCCTGGGTGCAGAGGGGCTGGGATAATTCTCCACTTACTTAGAACTTGGGAGGCTCCCGAAAGTAGATATTCTGTCACAAAGTGATGCTTCAACATCTGCTAGGAAGGAGTCCCTTTATTCATACATGTAGATAGACTACATGTCCTCTCTGAAAATGCGGAGATGCATTTTAAAAGATTACCAGCACCCTGTGATGAATCAATGATAACAAATTCAGTCATCTCTATTATTTTCAACAAATCCTGTTTTAAACTTTGTATCGAAATATTTTAGCAAAGCAGGTGATAACATTTTTGATGGGACTACTGTTTATTTCCTTTACTGTATTTCCATATCGCTGTAAAAATGCAAAACTTAAATATCTTCCTCAATTCAGGGAAAGGAATGAGATGTGAATGCTGTAAGCTAGTGAAGACAGCGATGGCGTCAGCCTAGGTCTGACAGGGAGGTCAACCAGGGAGGTGACGCTGCCTCCAGCGAGTGGTCAGGAGAAGTTGGGAGGAATCTTAGTCCATTCTTGGCTGCTCTAGCAGATAGACTGACTTCTTTCTTTCTTTTAAAAGAATTATTTGCTTAATTTTATTTATCGTTATTATTATTTTTAAATTTGTTATAGGGCACATGTACTCATGAGAGAGAGAGAGGGAGAGAATGAGAGAGAAAGTGAGAAAGCAAGTCTCTAGGTCTGAGACTTGAACCATGGTCAGCCAGGTTGGAATCCAGTGCCTTAACTACCATGCCACCTAGTGGCCCCAACATCTTTATTTTTTAAAAAGTTGTATTTAGTATTAATGGAAAAGTGGTTTGTATGCATAATAATTCTCCTCTTAAAAGAAGCATCTGTCTCTATCTCTATTGTTGAGTGCCCAGTAAATGCCAGACACTGAAATAAATATTGGGACTACAGCAGGGAGTGGCCTAGACAAAGGCCGTATTCTCACGGAGCTCAAAGTCTCCTGGGTAAACACACATATCTGAAAATACTTATGTGCTAAAAAATAACCTCCGTGTATTTTTATTTCCTTATTTCACACATTTGCTTCTCCATATTTAAAATGGAAGCTAACTCCCTCCTTGCATTCTTTGAAGGTGAAAGAGTATATATATCTGCAGAGCAAACTACAGAATTCAAGTGACTGCAGAATTGCTTCAAAACCTAAAGTGGGAACAGAGCGAATGCAAAATGGTTTACAAATAATTAGCAGATTAGGGTGCTTTTTAGTTAGTGCATTCATTCATTAAACCGGGTGGGATGCGTCTGCAGCAGCTGACACCGGAGTTCAAGGCTGGCCGTCTCCTCTGCAGGAGCTCCTGATGACTGAGCATGACCGTGCCTTGTTCTCACAGCATGGCTTCGGGAAGCCCACATGGTCTCTGCCCTCAGAGTGCTGGCCTCATGAATCAGGGGAAGGAGGAAGAGATGGCTTCCAAACTATTTTCAGACTTGCGAGGATTGTAATTGTACCCATAGGAATTACCATCACATATTTCAAGTGATCTTGAAACAGAATAAATATTTGTTTTATTTACTTATTCAAATACAACTTTATGCTAAGAACATGCTCTGTACTTCTAATTTTTTTGAGTTTTTGTTTTGTTTTAGCCATATAGCAGATGTGGTTGGAGAAAGATAAAGAAAGTGAGAGACACAGAGAGGGAAAGTGAGAAATCACCCCTCTGGGGGGATGGCCATGCCACAATCCCTTCTGCTCCTAGGATTTTGGGCATGCATGCACATGCGCCTGGTGTGAGTTTCAAGCTGCCATGTCCAGGACTCGAACCACAGTCATTTATGTAGGAATCCAGTGATTTAACCATCACACCACCTGTTGGCCCTCTAATGATTTTTTTTTAAAAAACATGAATTAGTAAACATAATTGAAACCCGCAATTGAAGCTGTGCTGTATCTTTGCGTGTTATTAGGACAGTACATTTTTCAAGCTATCTGGGAAGCAAGGCCATGGGCATTACCTTAGCCTCCGTGGGAGGGCATGCTGCCTTTACAGAGGCTCAGCGTTGAACCTCAACCATTCACTCACTTGGAAAAGAAAAACACCAAGACCAAAGCTGTGACTCTGTCCTTCCTCTTCCCCATTATCTTGGTTCTAATATTCATCCTATTCTTTTGTTCCCCAAATTCATGATGTCCAACGTTTTCTTCTTCATACTTACCCTGAATTACTGAGTCATTACTAGCTACCGGTCTTCCTTCCTTGAAGACTTCCTACTAGAAAGTCTTCAAAAACTTTTAAAGGGATGTTGATTTTCTTTTTTTTTTGAATGTATCAGAAAGCCCAGATACTCTCTGGCTTTTGAGTTCTAAAGTCTTTTAAAAATAGAGACTGGGAACCAGCAGTTAGCGTAATGGCTATGTCGCTGGACTCCCACGTAGTCGACCACGGTTCGCGTCCCGGACCTGGTGGCTTAAAACTCACGCCGGGCATGGGTGTGTGCGCGTGCCCAAGATCCCGAGAGGAGAATAGAGGAGAAGGGATTGCGGCATGACCATCCCCCAGGGGGTGATTTCTCGCTTTCTGTCTCTATGTCTCTCTCTGTCTGTCTGGTGAGCGCATGTGCCCTATAGTGAAAATCTCTCCAAAAAAAAAATATAAATAAATAGAGGCTACCCTAAAGCACATTTTTTGAGTTCTAGACTTACTACTCCTTGTTGGATAATATACTTCACAGTAAATGAGGAACGCACTAACAGAGAAAATAGTATTGCTTCCCTGGAAAGATCTCTCTCAGCCTTTCTCTTCCTGTCTCTAAAGATTGCCTTAGTGTTTCGGTATATTACTCCTGAGTACATGGGTAGTCTCTCTGTCTTACATGACTGTTGCTTTTCTTGGTTACTGCAAGGATATTAAAAATTATAAATAGATTTTTGAAATAAATTAGTTGTTTATGTTAGAGTTTTTCAGAAACTAGCCAGGCTGTATTTTTTTCTCAGGATGCCAAGATAAATGTTTAAAGAAAATTTCACTGTAAGAAATGGTCATAGTAGACAACTTTTAAGATTTTGAGGGCTTTTCAGCTTGGCCTAGAACTTACTTTCTTTCTTTCTTTGTTCTTTCTTTTTTTCTTTTTTCACTATAAGAAAACTTGCTTTGATCACAGTGAATTCTTCTCTGCTAGGTGTGCATAAGGGTATCTTATCCAATCTGGATACCCCACTAATGCCCATTAATCTGAGGCAGTAACTCAGGAGCCTAGATTAGATTTTTGAAGTTCAGTATTCCAGATCCTAATTTCTCTCTTACATTATTATTTAACCTTGAAAAATTTTTACCTTGATTCTTACTATTAGGTGACTTGTTTCCTTTTTTCTTTTATCATCTAGGAAATTCAAATCAACTCCAGGGGCTATTTGTAGCAATTGTATGCATCTTCAATGTGTTTGGTGCTTTAATGTTGGTGAAATCTTGGAAGAAAACTTTTCAAGTCTAGAGAACCACTCAAACATCCAGACCCAAGAAATAAAAAGGGCCCCAAATAGAATCAACCCAAGAAGGTCCTCTCCATGGCACATGTTAGCCAGTCTGGCCAAAGCCACAGATAAAGACAAGGTGCTAACATTGGCCAGAGAGAAACATCAAGTGACTTACAAAGGTCATCCCATCAGGCTAACAGCAGACCTTCCAATGGAGACAATGCAAGCAAGGAAAGAATGTGAAGACATATAGAAAGTGTTAAGGGAGAACCGATTTCAACCAAGATGATTGTATCTAGCAAGATCATCCTTCATATGGGAAAACAAAGATTAAAATCTTCTCAGACAAAGAAAACCTGAAAGAATTTGCCAACAGATACCAGAATAGTTCTTCAAGAAGCTCTGAAAAGGGAGTCCTGTTCTTCCAGGTAATTTTATTTTAGCTTTTAACCTTTTTATTTCTTTCTGGCTCATTTTTCCCCCTGTTGTATTATTCACATAAGCCATCTTGAATAATTTCAGAAAGAAATTACAAACAATAAATACAAACATAATACATTATAATTACATTTATTGATTATTCAGTAGGTATTAGACCTCCACTTAAGCAGTTTATATACACCATCTCATATGATATCCAGGAGGGGGTATATCAGTTAGGAGTGTATTTAACTGAAAGTAGTGGACTGTCTAACAAATAGTTACCTAAATGAAGAGCAGAGCATATTTGTCTTAACAATAAGTCTAGGGGAAAGTAGCAGTTGGCATTGATTTGAGAGCTCATTGGTGTCAAAAGTAACATCACTGTTCTCTGGCTCTTTATCTCAGATACTTAAGATGGTTGCAGTAGCTTAAAACACTGTGCCTATATTTCAGAAAGATATCAGATGAAAGGGCGAGACAAGTCATGCCTGTTTCTTTAATTAGAAAGCAAAATTTCTTCTGAAACCTTCAGCTACCTTCTGCTTACATCCCATGGTCAGAACTGTGACACAGAGCCTCTCTAAGAAATGAATGCTGGCAAAGAAAAGTGTTTTGGCAGTAAACGTGGAAAAGAGTAAACTTTAAAATGTTTAACATTGGGAACCAGCAATTAGCATAATGGCTATGTCGATGGACTCCCACATAGTCAACCGCGGTTCGCGTCCCGGGCCCGGTGGCTTAAAACTCACGCCAGGCGTGTGTGCGTGCATGCCCGAGAGGAGAATGGAGGAGAAGGGATTGCAGCATGACCATCCCCCCTGGGGAGTGATTTCTCGCTTTCTGTCTCTATGTCTTTCTCTCTGTGGCTGGCGAGCACACGCGCCCTATCGCGAAAACCTCTCCAAAAAATAAAATGTTTAACATTGATTACTGCATAGATATTATAAAATTAGAATGGGCACTGACTACAAATAATTTATAGGACTGTATTAGTAGATATGCACAGAATATAAGCCCTGAGTGCAGGATCAGCCTACACATAGGTGGTTTATTATCTCCATATTATAAATAAGAGACTAAGATTTAGAAAATTTTAATAGCTCAAGGTCACAGAGTGAGTACATGGTAGGACCTGATTTTAATCCAGGACAATTGTCTTGCCTGTTTTTATTTTTAGCCAGTGTGCTGCAACATTAAAAACAGTGCACATGCATGTGTACTGTTATTATTGTAGTGCTAATAAATGCGGGCTTCTCAGGACATACTCTGGTCTTGCTTATGCCCACTAAATTGAATATACATAATAAATTCTGGAACATATTGAGCAAGTTCAATGTCTAAAAATGACAGAGCAGCTCATATTAGACTAAGCCGCCTACTTAAAACAATGATAAATTCTGTAAAGACTGTAAAACAATAATAACAATAATTATTTGAAGACTACTAACCCTAGTTTGTAGATCTTTTAGTCTGAGAGAATTCTCTAGTCTCAAATCATGGAATTTAAGAACTTAAGCAGTAAACCACAGCGTTAGTAGCTTGAATAGGAAGAAGATGAAGTCAGGACCTCCTGGGAAGACAAAATGTGAGAAGAAAACACCAGAAAAGAGAAGCATAAAGGAGAGTTCCAAAATCTGCAAATACTCCACTAAAATGTTTGACTAACCATAAATTGAGCATGAGATGTTGGGCATGGGAGGGATTCTAAAAAGCCTGGTGTGAAGTAGATTGAAGGCTGAAATAATTAAGCAGGGATTTCAGTTGCTGCTCACCAACAGTGGAGATATATTTTGAATTTGAGTTCAGCCAGGCTAATTGGTTGCTAGAACAAAAACACTCTTCAAGGGAAGATAACAGAATCCAGAGACTTACAAGGCAATATCCATTATGTCCACAACACTGATACAAAATTGTAGACTTGTGAAAAAAACAGAAAAAGAATGTAACTCATAGCCAGAAGAAAAAGTAGTTCATATAAATCAATCCCAAGATATTTTGAATTTTAAAATTAGGGCTTTAATGAAGCTATTAACTTGCTTAACTGTAGTAATCATTTAACTATGCATTTATATATATATAGAGAAAAATTATAGTCATAATTAATAGGTGGGGAATCTCAGCCAAGAAATAAAAACTATGTACAAAATAATTGAAGATTTCAAACTGAAAAGCTCCATAACTGAGATTATAGACTTTTTTTTGAAGGCTTATGAGTATCTTGGAAATTTCAAAAGAGTCAGTGAACTTTAAGACAGGTCAAAAGTAATTGTCCAGCTGAAAAACACAGAGGAAAAAGGAATTGAAAATGATAAACAGAACTTCCATCATGTGTGGAATAAGAAGTATTCTAATATATGTGTAACTAGACTCCTGGAAGCTGAGGAGGGAGAGAAAAAACAGATGATAGGCAAAATAAGGCAGAAGTACTATTTGAAGAAATAATGACTGAAAAGTCAATTTGGTGGAAAAAATATAATCTTACAAATTCAAAGCATTCAGTAAGTACTAACCCATATAAAATTAAAATCTCACATAGGAAACTGCTGAAAACAAATGATAAAGAGAAAATCTTAGAAGCAACTAGGAAAAAAACTGGCACATTTCCTATAGAGACTAGCTATATGAGTGATGGCTGACTTTTCAACAGAAACAATGAAACTTAAAGACAATGGAGAGTTGTGTTTAAAGTTCAAAGAGAAAACTTAAAACAGAAGGGTCAGCATAGAATTCTATTTCCATTGAAAATGTCTTTAACAAGTGAAAGTGAAATAAAAACATTTTTAGATAAAGGAAAAGAGGGAATTAATCACTGGGAAACTTATCCTACAATATATACTAAAGATTCTTGAGGCTGAAGGGAAATTACATTAGTTAGAACTTGGATCTATGGGAAGGAATAAAGAAGAGCAGAAATGGTAAATCAGTGGTAAATATAAAATATTCTATTCTATACAGAATGATGTAAATGTATACAGTCATCCTTTGACATCCACAGTTGATTAGTTCCAGATTCCTCTGCAGATAACAATTGATAATTCCAAATCCTGATAGATATATTATGAGAGAAAAAAATATTAAGCCAATATCCCTCAAGAGCATAGATTAAAATAGACTTAGAAATGCACAAGTAATTAGAGTTCAGTAGCATATAAAATGGTTAAGGCATCATGAACAATTGGTTATTTATCAAAGAGCTGCATTTTCTACAGAAACTTATATTGACTGAATAAAGGAAAAATATCTTATGATTGCTTTAAACTATGCAGATAAATCACGTGATAAAATTCAGTACCCATTTTTGATATAAATATCTCAGCAAACTAGGTGTAGAGGGAACATTTTCAGTCTGATAAAGGGCATCTATGTAAAACCTCTAGCTAACCTTGTATTTAATGTTAAATACTGAATGTTTCCCCTTAAGATGAAAAACAAAAGGATAGTCACTCTCATCAGTTCAATAAAACAGTGTGCTGAATTCCTAGTGAATGAATAAAAGGCAAGAAAAAAATTAAAGATAGAAAAATAAGTGGAACTTCTATTTTAAGATGGCATTATTGTCCATGTAGCTGCAAAACAACTACTGAAATTCATAAGTGAACTTAGCACTGTTGCAGGTAGAATTTGAGCACACACAAATACACTTCCTGTATATTTGTCACAATCAAAAATAGAAATAAAAATAAAATTTACAATAGCATCATAATTACAAATTACTTACAGTTAAAAAATTTTTTAAATGTACAAGATTTTTGTAATGAAAATTACAAAACATTGTTAAGAGAAATGAAAAAAAACCCTAAGTAAATAGAGTGATATATCATGTTGATATATTGGAAGAACCAGTGTGGTTAATACTTCAATTTTCACGCAACTTACTTGTGGACTTAATGAAATCTAAATAATGATCCTTTCAGGCTTTTAATCTATTTAAAGAAATTTACAAGTAGAGTCTAACATTTTTATTTCAAGGCAAAAGACCTAGAACAGCCAGAATAATTTTGAGCAAAGTTGGAAGATTTACATTACCTGACCTCAGTATGAATCATAAAGTTGTGGTGGTTAAAACCATGCAATATTGGAATAATAATAAATTAGTAGTTCAAGATAACATATATATATATCTCAACTCTATGCTAAATGTATTCAATTTAAAAGAGAAAAATTATAGTCATAATTAATAGGTGGGGAATCTCAGCCAAGAAATATTTCACAAAAGTCAGTGAACTTTAAGACAGGTCAAAAGTAATTGTCCAGCTGAAAAACACAGAGGAAAAAGGAATTGAAAATGATAAACAGAACTTCCATCATGTGTGGAATAAGAAGTATTCTAATATATGTGTAACTAGACTCCTGGAAGCTGAGGAGGGAGAGAAAAAACAGATGATAGGCAAAATAAGGCAGAAGTACTATTTGAAGAAATAATGACTGAAAAGTCAATTTGGTGGAAAAAATATAATCTTACAAATTCAAAGCATTCAGTAAGTACTAACCCATATAAAATTAAAATCTCACATAGGAAACTGCTGAAAACAAATGATAAAGAGAAAATCTTAGAAGCAACTAGGAAAAAAACTGGCACATTTCCTATAGAGACTAGCTATATGAGTGATGGCTGACTTTTCAACAGAAACAATGAAACTTAAAGACAATGGAGAGTTGTGTTTAAAGTTCAAAGAGAAAACTTAAAACAGAAGGGTCAGCATAGAATTCTATTTCCATTGAAAATGTCTTTAACAAGTGAAAGTGAAATAAAAACATTTTTAGATAAAGGAAAAGAGGGAATTAATCACTGGGAAACTTATCCTACAATATATACTAAAGATTCTTGAGGCTGAAGGGAAATTACATTAGTTAGAACTTGGATCTATGGGAAGGAATAAAGAAGAGCAGAAATGGTAAATCAGTGGTAAATATAAAATATTCTATTCTATACAGAATGATGTAAATGTATACAGTCATCCTTTGACATCCACAGTTGATTAGTTCCAGATTCCTCTGCAGATAACAATTGATAATTCCAAATCCTGATAGATATATTATGAGAGAAAAAAATATTAAGCCAATATCCCTCAAGAGCATAGATTAAAATAGACTTAGAAATGCACAAGTAATTAGAGTTCAGTAGCATATAAAATGGTTAAGGCATCATGAACAATTGGTTATTTATCAAAGAGCTGCATTTTCTACAGAAACTTATATTGACTGAATAAAGGAAAAATATCTTATGATTGCTTTAAACTATGCAGATAAATCACGTGATAAAATTCAGTACCCATTTTTGATATAAATATCTCAGCAAACTAGGTGTAGAGGGAACATTTTCAGTCTGATAAAGGGCATCTATGTAAAACCTCTAGCTAACCTTGTATTTAATGTTAAATACTGAATGTTTCCCCTTAAGATGAAAAACAAAAGGATAGTCACTCTCATCAGTTCAATAAAACAGTGTGCTGAATTCCTAGTGAATGAATAAAAGGCAAGAAAAAAATTAAAGATAGAAAAATAAGTGGAACTTCTATTTTAAGATGGCATTATTGTCCATGTAGCTGCAAAACAACTACTGAAATTCATAAGTGAACTTAGCACTGTTGCAGGTAGAATTTGAGCACACACAAATACACTTCCTGTATATTTGTCACAATCAAAAATAGAAATAAAAATAAAATTTACAATAGCATCATAATTACAAATTACTTACAGTTAAAAAATTTTTTAAATGTACAAGATTTTTGTAATGAAAATTACAAAACATTGTTAAGAGAAATGAAAAAAAACCCTAAGTAAATAGAGTGATATATCATGTTGATATATTGGAAGAACCAGTGTGGTTAATACTTCAATTTTCACGCAACTTACTTGTGGACTTAATGAAATCTAAATAATGATCCTTTCAGGCTTTTAATCTATTTAAAGAAATTTACAAGTAGAGTCTAACATTTTTATTTCAAGGCAAAAGACCTAGAACAGCCAGAATAATTTTGAGCAAAGTTGGAAGATTTACATTACCTGACCTCAGTATGAATCATAAAGTTGTGGTGGTTAAAACCATGCAATATTGGAATAATAATAAATTAGTAGTTCAAGATAACAGAATACAGAGTCCAGAAATAGGTGCACAATGGGAACCAGCAGTTAGCATAATGGCTATGTCGCTGGACTCCCACGTAGTCGACTGCGGTTCGTGTCCCGGACCCGGTGGCTTAAAACTCACGCCGGGCGCGTGTGCGTGCATGCCCAAGATCCCAAGAGGAGAATGGAGGAGAAGGGATTGCGGCGTGACCATCCCCCCTGGGGGGTGATTTCTCGCTTTCTGTCTCTATGTCTCTCTCTGTCAGTCTGGCGAGCGCACGCGCCCTACAGTGAAAATCTCTCAAAAAAAAAAAAAAGAAATAGGTGCACAATTTAATGGGCAATTGATTTTTTTATTACGATATCAAGAGAATTTAATTATAGGTGGAAAATATGTTCAACAAGTGGCTTAATCTCTGTTTCATGCTATCTATGAATATTGATTCATACTAAGCATAGAGTTAAACATAGAACCTCAAACTTCTGAGAAAGTATAGGAGAGTATACTAATCTGGGGGTAATCAAAGATTTCTTTAATAAGATATAGACACCAATCATTTAAAATAACATTAAAAATTAGACTTCATCAACTTAAAGAAATCTTTCATTAAAAAACACCATTAAGAAAATGCAAAGTTAGAAACAAAGTGAGGAAAAATATTTGCAAAAGATATGTCTGACAATGCACTTGTAATAATAGTACATAAAGAACTGCTACAAAGTACAGAAGTAAAAAGACAATTCAATTTTTAAAGTGGACCTAAACTTGAACAGAAACATGGCCAATAAACACATCATTATCATCAGGGAAAGACAAATTAAAACTATAAGGAGATCAGGACCAGCAGTTGACGTAATGGCTATGTTGCTGGACTCCCATGTAGCCAAACGCAGTTCGAGTCCTAGACCCGATGGCTTAAACTCACATGGGGCAGATGTGTGTGCATGCCCAAGATTCCGAGAGGAGAATGGAGGAGAAGGGATTGCGGCGTGGCCATCCCCCCTGGGGGGTGATTTCTCGCTTTCTGTCTCTACGTCTCTCTCTGTCTGGCGAGCGCATGCGCCCTATAGCAAAAACCTCTCCAAAAAAACAAACAACAGCACACACACACACACACACACAAAAAAAAAACGACAAGGAGATGCCAGTTTTCACCCACTTGAATGGTTAACTTTAAAAAGCAATCACACCAAATATTGTGTAGAGTGCAGTGCATGTAGGATACTCATACACTGCTGGTTGGAATTTAAAATGGTGTAACAACTTTGGAAAATTTTTTTATAAAAATCCTATTTCTATAAATAGAAATATTTCTATTTCTATAAAAATAGTCATTTCTATAAAACAGAGCATGCACTTACTCTATTACAGCAATCATACTTAACAACTTGGATGAATCTTACAGATGTTATGTTGAATAAAAGAAGCCAGACGCGAAAGACTTTATGCAGTATGATTCCATTTATGTGAAGTTCAGGAAAAGATAAAACCAATTTAACTTGTGAGAAACTCAGGTTCTGATTGCACCTGGGACAGATGCAGGATTGATTGAGAAAGGTCATGAGGAAAATTTCTAAGGTAATGGGTATGATGGGGTGTTGATCATATGGGAACAAACATTTGTCAAAAATTACGAAATTGTACATTTATGTACTTCACTGTATGTAAATTTTACCTCGAGGAGAAAAAAACTGCAATGAATATTTTGCTTTTTACGGGAATGTAATAATCAGTTACCAAACTATTTTCTGTGTGTTCTAAGCTTGAGCAAATGGACAAATATATTGAGAATAATGGGAACCAGATTTTCACTATTAAAGAAAGGAGTTAAATATACACAAGGGGAAAATTTAACGGGACCTTGCGGTGCTAAAATAAAATTGGAAGTATCAGCATCAGTTTATGGTATCTATATGAGGGGTCTTAAAAAACGTATGAAAAAATGCATAAATGTAAAAACTATGTATGGATTTCAATTTTTTTTTCTTTTTTTTCTTGGAGAGGTTTTTGCTATAGGGTGTGTGCGCTCGCCAGACAGACAGAGAGAGACAGAGAGACAGAAAGCGAGAAATCACCCCCCAGGGGGGATAGCCATGCCGCAATCCCTTCTCCTCCATTCTCCTCTCGGGATCTTGGGCATGCACGCATACACGCCCAGCGTGAGTTTAAGCCACTGGGTCTGGAACTCGAACCGCGGTCGACTATATGGAAGTCCAGCGACATAGCCATTACGCTAACTGCTGGTCCCTGGACTTCAATTTTTTTCCACCAAAAATTAACTTGTACTTTAATTCCATTTTCCATGAACTTTTGAAGTTAGGCATACAAATATATAAGTAAATATATATATATATATATTTAATACACACATTTATTTCTGAGTTTTGTAAGCCAGAAGGTTCTAGAAGCAAAGATATACTAGAAATCATGAGAAACCTTGCACTCAGATCTTAATGTCTAGATACTCTTTTCCATGAAAAAGGAGTTGGTGCTCCTTAAAGAAATGGCTATTTTCACAGCAGAGCCAGAATAAATAGAAGATAGACCTCGAAGTGTCAGGAAGTGAGGAGGTACTACGGGTGTGGGTGTGGGAGAAGACCTAGGGCAGTCTCACCCCATATGTAAGGGTATTGGAGGCTGTTGCTTTCTTCCTCAAAACAAACAATAGCTGGATAAACTGATAATTGGTGAGTTTCCTTGAACCTGTCAGAGAGCTGTGGCCACAGGGCAACCCTCACCTTGAAAGTCCAAGAGTCTGATACCTCCAGAAAGATAATTACCGAGGTCTGCCCCCCTGGAAAAGAAAACACTGGAACCACAGAGAGACAGGAACAGTGAAATAGCACTGCTGATGACCTGCTGGAGCCACGTGTACTAGTGCAAAGCCAAAACTCCATTTTGGGTTGACTTTTGTGCTTCATAAATGTATAGGATTATGATGTGTCAATTAATGATAACATCAACAAAAAGATAAACATTAATGAGAGGATACTAGAAGAATGCGAAGTGTCTGGTGAGTGTAGGCGCAGCATTGAACATGACCCAACTCCTAGCCAACTTAACAGAATCTTCCAACTAAGTCCTATTTACTAAGTTATGTTATCCAAAGCAACATGTTTGTCTTTAAAAAATGATGAAGCATGACAAAAGGCAAGAAAAAGTCACATTTTGAAATGGCAAAATAGTCATCCATCCAAGATCCATAAGACACAGTGAGTGGAATTATCACCCTGAGAAAATAACTATGATTAGGGTGCCGAAGGCATTAATGGAAAGTGTAGACAGCATGTAAGAACAGATGGGTAAATGTAAGCAGAGAGGTGGGAACTCTATGAAAGGATCATAAGAAAGTGCTAGAAATACACACACACACACACACATGCTCTCATTAACAAAAATGAATGGTGCTTCTGTGGGACATATCGGTAGACCGGACATGGCTGAAGAATCAATCAGCGACCATGAAGTGAGGTCAATAGCAACTTCCTGTTGAGACACAGTGGATGAAAGAAAAGAAATCCAGAAACAGGGACAGTATTGAAACGCATGACCTGTGTAATTAGAATATCAGCAGGAGAAGGGGAGAATGAGCAGAAGATACAGTTGGTGTAATGATGTTTGAGGAATGGTCAGAGGGAAACCCAGGAACAGGTGTTTGAAGGAATCAGGATCATTGCTCAGGAGAAAGCCATGGCTGTGTATCTCACATCCATGAGTACCGAGCACGGGCTGAGCTTCTGGACACAGTTTGGTGCTGTCTGACTGTCGCCCTGTAAACTGGTTGCAGAGAAACTCTTCTCCGGCCTCTGCCTCTCATTTTGTTGACTGCAAGAAGAAACTGGTAGACTTAGTTTGCAGGTAATGGTTCTGGGACTATAAATACCCCGTTACCTCCTGCCATGGCTTACCAGCGAGTACTCAGAATCACATCAGAGGTGTCCCTGCCAAAAATCAATGATCTGAATTGAATCATGAGGAAATATCAGACAAACCCTAATTAAGAATGGTTTTAGTTTTCTTAAAAACACCGAACTCAAATAGAAAAAAAAAAGAAAAGAAAAGAAAAACGGAGTAAAAGGTTACAGGTTCGTATTAGAGAACAATGACAGTTGATAGCAATATGTGTTTTAGATCGCATTCTGGTCTGAAAAATAGCTATTAAATATATTATTGTGATAAATCATAGCATTTATGTGTATACTAATTAATTAGATGATATTATATGTTAGATGTCCTGATTTTGATCATTGTACTGTGGTTATGTAAGAGAATGTCCTATTCTTTTCTTCAAGGGTCAGTTTGACTCTCACCTCATCCATGAAGACTCCCCTGAACTCCTTGAACACCTAAGCTTCCATAGCACCATCAGTCCTTAGCTATGATTTGATCTTTTGCCTTTTCTTGCATGTTACTTCTCTTTGTGAGCACTAATGGGTGTGTCTTCTCTGCAATATGGACCAGATTTTATGCACTAGAATCTGATCTCTATGATCTTTATTACAATTTTCTCCAAAGTGTGGTGTTAACCCTCTAGAGTGTGTTGAAGAAAAGAACATTATGAAAGACAAAAAAAAGAAAAATCAGAAATTCTGGTTATTTATAAAAAAAGAGAAAGACAGTCTATTTTTATTAATATTTTATAGATTGACAGAATATATATGATTTGCAGTTTCAGAAAGCATATTGAAGATGTATACTCAAAACTCTTTGTTGCTATAGGTATGTAATTTTGAACGTTTGGAGACAATCGCTTTAGAACTCTATAGAGACTATTCAATATATATTTTACTTATTCCATTTGGTAGTGAAGGGAAAGTAGTGGCAATGAGTGTGTGGGGTAATAACCCCCATTTCAGCCATGCTGGGTTTAGAGACTAACCTGTTCTTCCTGGCTAGGTACGTGGTTCTAGGACGAGCGTTAGCTGATGGGTCAGAATTACTGGAATAAATTAGGGTTCATTTCTGCTGCTTATCCCAGTGGTTCCTTATTTGATTCAGATGTTGAGCACCCCAGGGCATGCTGACATTGGATAATCACACACGCACACAGCCTCGCAGATTTTAGGGTCATAAGGGATAATAACTGTATTTTTCTGTAAAATCTCTACCCTGTTTCGTATTTAATCTATAAAAATGCTAGCTCTTACAAATAATACTAGGTCTCAAATTCTATGAAATCATGTTTGATGAAGTCCTGCTCTATACAGCTCTTGACTAATGTACATAAAGCAAAACTTCAACCTCATTCCTGAAGTCTAAAGAGCCTTCGGTGGAAGAGAGTGAAGTGGCCACTCCGAATGATGATTTTTTAAATGTTTTATTACTACAAGACACAAAGTAACTCATACTAGTTCTAATTTTGAAGTGGAAATCCATTTTTGGAATATCAACAAATCGTGTTATTTGCACATGAATATGTAGTTTTAAAAAGTTAAAACCTATAGTTCTTTTTAAGTAGACATTGTAAGTCAACATAGTTTTAGGCTGTTATCACATTTACATCCACTGTTGATTCTTAGCACATTTCGTAAACTAAATTTAAAGTTACAATTAAGTTAATAATTTATAGAAAATAGTATGCAATGATCCCAGAACCTAATGGGTATGGTCATTCTTTTCCTTTCTTTATGAGGCGGGGGTATTTCTTGACAGGGCCTCACCAAGCCCTGCCCCAGCCTTCTGGCTGGTTAGGATCCCAGGTGCTCATTGTCCCCCAGCCTGTTTAAGTTGGCACAACAGGATGCCAGCCTCACACCTACTGCTTAGTGCCACGGTGGACGGTGGTGAGAGGAAGTTTTGTCTTGTCAGCCCAACCTGAGAGTCCTACCTGCTTCTTAATTAAGTCCCTCCAATATTTTCTGGAATAGTTTTTGTGTAGTTTCTCTCAATCCCCTACATTACCATCATTAAAAATAAGACATATGTGTGCACACATGCACACACACACGCACACGCACTGCCTCCATTCATGCTTCACTTTTCCTTCTCATATTCCACTCGCATTGACCCTGTCTTAGTTCGGAAGCTGTCATCTTTCTCCCAGACTCTATGGGAGCTTTCGGACCAGTCTCCGCATCCAGGTGTGCTCTGACCCGCCGTATCGGCCCTGAGGTGCCCGGTGCTCACCTGGCTCTCTGCCTCTAAGGTGAGGTCAGACTCTGCGATCTCTGCCTCTAAGGTGAGGTCAGACCCTGTGGTCCCTCTCCTCTAAGGTGAGGTCAGACCCTGCGGTCCCTCTCCTCTAAGGTGAGGTCAGACCCTACAGCCTCTCTGCCTCTACGGTGAGGTCAGACCTCGA
>NW_006159808.1:2365625-2372628 GCF_000334495.1 Tupaia belangeri chinensis | reverse complement strand
ACCTGGCTCTCTGCCTCTAAGGTGAGGTCAGACTCTGCGATCTCTGCCTCTAAGGTGAGGTCAGACCCTGTGGTCCCTCTCCTCTAAGGTGAGGTCAGACCCTGCGGTCCCTCTCCTCTAAGGTGAGGTCAGACCCTACAGCCTCTCTGCCTCTAAGGTGAGGGCAGACTCTGCGGTCTCTCTCCTCTAAGGTGAGGTCAGACCCTGCGTCTCTCTCCTCTAAGGTGAGGTCAGACCCTACAGCCTCTCTGCCTCTAAGGTGAGGTCAGACTCTGCAGCCTGCTCTACAGAGCATGGCACGACCTAGCTCCTGTCTAGTTCCCAGACTCACCTTCTCCAATTCTATTTTTTTCCAAACGAAAGCTGCCATGAACCTGCTATAAGATTGCATTAACATAAGTAGAGCTGCCTCTATAAGTCATATCCACGTGTTGTCACACCAGGAGTTTCTGAGGTGGTGTATATCAGGGCGGCCTTCTCACGTGGCTCACCTGGATTTGCACGCACCTCTTCAGAGATCTGAGTGATGGTGCAGCCTGTACCTCAGGGTCTCGCCCTTTTATTCCCCAAGCCGGCTCAGCCGCGTAAGGAAAGATCTTTCTCCCAGACCTTGTTCTAAGACATAGCTCTTTCTGCATTTCTTACTTTCAGCTAACAATGTTATAAACTTTATATTTTATTTACTTTGAAAGGTTCATGTAGTTAGTTCACGGGTGAGAGAGACAGAGACAGCACCCCCAGTGGGTCTTGGTGCTGCAGTCCCCCGGCGCGGCAGCCGGTCCCGGATCGTGCGCTCACGTGCACCCGGTGTCTTCAGGAGGAGCTCTGGGTGGGAACCGGCGCGCTTCATGGGGGTGAGCCCCACGGAACGCTGAGTTTGCCGCTGCTGCATCACCTGGCCCTCAGCGCCCTCCCATATAAAGAGCTCCCAGAGACTGATAAAAAGAAAAGGAGCCTTTCTAGTGAAAAAAATGGACACTGGATATGAACAAACTATTTCCATATAAGGAAGTACACATGGCTCATAAATGTTAAGACATGCACTCCTTAAAGCCGCGCTGAGGCGGCACGTGTCACCTGCAACATGTATGGAGCTCAGATGCTCAGTACGGGCCCTGTGCCAAGTGGAAATTCGTAAACCTCTGTAGAGGGCAGTTTGGTTATAGATATTCACTTAGAAGATTACTGCACGTTGATCGAGCAGTCCACTTCTGGAAATTCGTTCTATACATACTGACACATGTTAGAAATTTTATATAGATATTAATTATGTATAAATATATATTATTTACAAAGATAATTATATATACATATAATATATAATATATATTATATTGTATTTATTATATATAATATATGATATATATAATTTATATATAATTTCTATATAGTGGGTATAAATATATATAGACAATGTATATATAATGTATGTGTATACACACACATACTAATAGAAGTATAGAGACTCACTGTATAAATTTACACTTGAAATATTTACTAATATTTACAAATTAGAAACCTCATACATGTGTTATCTGTTAAAAATTAAATTGTAATATTGTATCCATGTACTCCATCAGGCAGTTCACTTTATTTACAAGTGATTTAAGTTGATCACACCACTGTTAATATGTATCAAATTCCTCCACTCTAAAGTTACTTTTTTTGGTATTGAATGGTCTGTAGTGGGAAATCCTTTGAGAGGAGGCAAACCCTTTTCCTCCTCAGACTTTTGCCCACTGATTTTAGCATCCCCTGATGGATCTTGTCTGCAACAGTCATTACTATGGCGTTTGCTAATGTCAATTCTTCGTTTCCCCTTCCTAATTCGTTAAGTGAAATTTTCTTGCTAGAGTCATTCCTTCTTCAATCTGTTTATTTCCTCCATTATTTATATCCTATATATTCATGAATATTGTATTTTGCAGGTGAAATTCAGATACCATCATTAGTTGTTGCATAAATTGATCCAGCTTGGTCATTAGGACTATTTGGTGATCAGCTCATAGGTCCGTTGGCTCCCGTGTCTGTTCAGAAGCCTCCCGTCTTTTGTATAAGCATCTTCGTACCTTCCTACACCAGCAGATATTGCGGGCTTCCCTTGTATTTCCCCCGTCCCAACCTGGAACCAACCGCTTCTCAAAGCATCCCTAAGGGTGCCGTTTTTGTGGCTTTCGTGCCCGAAGTAGTCTCATTCTGAGCAGGAGGAGACATTAAAGAGAGGCATGTAAGGGAAATTCTTTAGACATCTGATTCGTTCTCTTCCAATGTCAAGGTTGTGGAGAACTAGGAAATACCGAGAAAGAGGGGATCCTGGGTAGAATCCTGGAAAAGAGAAAGAATATTAGGGGGAAGTTGGCTAAAGTTAAAATAATGCCGGTGGTTGAACTGATCATTTCTAACAGTGTGCGTCCTGTTTTTGTTAATTATACTGTAGTTATATAACCTGTTAACATTATGAAAAGTACAGTGAAAAATCTAAGAAAGCTTTTGTATTAGTTTTGCATTTGTTCTATATCTAAAATAAATTCAAATAAAAGGTAAAAACTATTGGGCCAGCTCCATGAGGCAGGGGTTAAGAGCTGCATATAGAAAGCTGAATCCTGCAGGGACCAGCAGTTAGCATAATGGCTGTTTCACTGGACTCCCATGTAGTCAACCGTGGTTCAAGAGTCAGACCTGGTGGCTTAAACTCACGCCAGGCACGTGTGCGTGCGTGCCCAAGATCCCGAGAGGAGAACGGAGGAGAAGGGATTGTGGTGTGGCCATCCCCCTGGGGGGTGATTTCTCGCTTTCGGCCTCTATCTCTCTGTCTCTGGTGAGCGCACATGCCCTATAGCAAAAACTCTCCCCCCTCCCCCCGAAAAAGAAAGAAAGCTGAGTCCTGCTACAGCTCCAAACCCAGCCTGACTGCTGAAAAATATGCCAGGTACGTGTGTGCCCCCAAATCCTGATAGGATGGTGAAATGGAGGAAGAATTATTAGTGTAACCGTGCACCTTTGCGAAGTGCTTTCTTTCTCTGGGAAAACACACATGTTCTTTGCCAATAAAAAAACTTAAAAACACTAAAAAGAGAAAAATACACTAAGGTATCTGGAAAGCTTTCTAAAAGCTATTTTAAGTCTGAGGACAAAAGTTCACCAGTCGTACATGTGTGTGGAAATGTATGTGTTTGTGTACGCGTTTAACATCTTTGCGATGACACGCAGGAAACTGGGTATTTGTAAGCTCCCTGGGGATATTGGGAGACAGTGATGGAAACACTTTTATTGTTTGTTTGTTTTTTTCTCTTGTTTTTAAATCACGTGCATGCATCAGCTAGACAAAAAGGCAAAATAAAAAAATTAAGTGGCATTATATTGCTAAAGTAAGTGTATGACTTATAGGTTTAATTTAAAATAGGAAGATTATTATTTAACCATATAATTACATACATGGTGATATTTTATCTTATCAATAAAAATAATTCATACATATTAATATCAAAAGTTTACTGAAATTCATTTACTCTGGTGGCTGTAATTTTTTTTTTGAGAGGTTTTTTTTTACTATAGGGCGCGTGTGCTCGCCAGACAGACAGAGAGAGACAGAGAGACAGAAAGCAGGAAATCACCCCCCAGGGGGGATGGCCACGCCGCAATCCCTTCTCCTCCATTCTCCCCTCGGGATCTTGGGCACGCACGCACACATGCCCGGCGTGAGTTTTAAGCCACCGGGTCCGGGACTCGAACCGCGGTCGACTACGTGGGAGTCCAGCGACATAGCCATTACGCTAACTGCTGGTCCCATAATTTTTTAATGACTTTTTTCTAGGGAGAGGAAATGGTTGTTCTAGAGGAATATAGGCCTTGGACTCCACCCGAGTGAACTACAACGTTTAGCACGTGTGATTACCATTGCGCTAACGCTCTGCTTTCTCTTAATAATTGATTCTTCTCTGCAGCAGTTCTCTTGCTCAGAATGCCTTTCTGACTTTCCCTATCGGCCTCTCTCTTTTTCTAAGAAGCTCTTCTTAGATGTTATCTTCTCCAGAAAGCTGTTCCAGAGGTCGAACCCTCCGGTTTACGTTGGACACCAATCCGATATGCTTCCGCCACTCCATGTGCTGATCTCCATCGGAACTTCCACTTTCATCGTGATTTACTTTATCTTTCTTAGATAATGTTCTATTTAAGGAAAGAGATTGGGTCTTTTATGTTTCTATCATTTTTACTTCAGAGAATGACAAATCTTGATCTAATACACATATACATGATAATAATTAAAATAAACCTAAACTATAAATACAGACATCTCATTCCTCTTGGCATGAGCCTGATAGATCCACGCAGAATTCAGTCGCCTCAGGGTGAGGTCAGATGTTCTAAGCTCTGGAAACATTACCCAGACTTTAAAGGGAGTGGTAGCACCAGCCGGAATCTTAGAGATGAACTGTGAGCCCACTTTGTACACACGCAAGGGAAAGGTAGAGTAACTTGGGTTTTCCCGACTTGAAGAAGCAGATTCAATCTGCAAAGGGAGTGTTCACTTAACATTCACTGGGGCCGACATGGGGGTGAGCAGTGTGTGCAAATTAGGAAGACCCGGCTGGACAGACTGGCCTGCCGAGCTCCAGGCCACTGTCACACAAAACGCTGTCCGTGTCACTGCTGTCTTCCGCCTGGCCCATGACCCTCACCGACATTCACTGTGGTCCTGACAGTCTCCCGGGATCCCAGAGCTACGTACATCTGGGAGGTTGGTCCCGAACCCACTGCAGGAGGGGGAGCCTCGCGTAGGCATCCTGGTCAGCCGACCTTCCTGAGCTTTGCTAACGATCCTGCTGGATGGCTCCTCTCAGATGGTCTTTCTCATGTGTCTGTTTCTGCTCCTGTTGCTAATAGACTGCTTCTATTCTGTGTACTAAAATAAAAATAAACAAAACCCCCAAAACAAACAAACCAGGACAGAAAACGTTACCTGAGAACTTGTTCTAAGTAAACTCCATGATTTATCCTAACTCTGACTCTAAGGGTCCCTTACGGCCTCCATTTGGAGTTTCCTTTGTTTTTCTTTTTAAAGATTTATTTTATTTACTTTATTTATTTATGTATTTATTTAACTTTGACCAGAGAGGGACAGAGAGAGAGAGAGAGAGAAAGTGAGAAAGCAAACTGCCAGGTTCAGGACTCGAACTGGAGTCAACCATGTGGAAATCCAGTGCCCTTAACCACCATGCCACCTGCCAGTCCCTTGGAGTTTCTTTTCATGGTTTTTATTATTTTTTTCAGCTTTGGTTCTTACTACCCATTTTCTCTTTATTTTTCAATTTAGTTTCTGGAGATAGTGTGACTGTCTCTGCTCATTTATCTCCTGTGTGTGTGTGTGTGTGTGTGTGTGTGTGTGTGTGTGTGGTGTCTGGGTTATAGATTTTCTGACTGTTTTATGAGATAGCTGCTTTTAGATGGGAGCCGCCTGCAGCTGTAGTTGGAAGACAGGGCTGGAAGGTGGGAAGGAGCTCCTTTCGTTCAAAACGACACCTCCTAAAGGTACTGTGTTACTGATTCGAGACCTGGGAAAGGCAGTATGCGGGCAAAATGAAGAAATGAAGATAACAGTTCTTCACGTTCTGTTGGTCTGTTAATAAAACTGAGTTGGAAATAAGACCAAAATATAATATTAGAGTTTAAAAAGTCAGTTTAAGTGGGTGTTGCACTTATTTCTTCATATATAAGTAAAATAAGATCCTGGGAGTCAAGACCCGCTGTGGACGTATACACAATGGACATCCCGCCAAGGTCGAGTGCACGAGAACAACTGGAGGCGTGCCACGAGACGCCTGTTTCTTTTCCTATTGGCGTTCTCAAGCTTTTCTTAGAATACTTGTTTGAATGAATGTTCCAGATCAATTTCTAGAATGCCAAATCATATCTGCAGACATATTCTGATAGATACAGAGCATGTGTGTGTGTGTGTGTGTGTGTGTGTGAGAGAGAGAGAGAGGGAGAGGGTGAAGGAGAGCACTAAGAGCAGGGTGCACAAGATCTGGTCATACCGTGATCCCCTTCCTCCAGTTCTCCAGCTCACGTGTCCAGCATGTCCCACATCAGCCAGGCTGACAATCTGTATTTCCTTTTTTTTGGAGAGGTTTTTTGCTATAGGGCAGGTGCGCTCGCCAGACAGACAGACAGAGACAGAGAGAAAGAAAGTGAGAAATCACCCCCCGAGGGGGGATGGCCACACTGCAATCTCTTCTCCTCCATTCTCCTCTCAGGATCTTGGGCACACATGCACATGCGCCTGGTGTGAGTTTAAGTTGCTGAGTCCGGGATGCGAACTGCGGTCGACAACGTGGGAGTCCAGCGACATAGCCATTACGCTAACTGCTAGTCCCTGTATTTCCTTTTTTTTAAGATAGATTTTTGCTATAGGGAACATATGCTCACCAGAGGAACAGAAAGAGAGAGAGAGAGAGAGAGAAAGAGAGACAGAGACAGACAGACAGACAGACTGAGAAATTACCCCCAGGGGGGATGGCCATGCAGCAATCCCTTCTTCTCCATTCTCCTCTCAGGATTTTGGGTATGCACGCACATGTGCCTGAAATGAGTTTTAAGCTGCTGGATCTAGGATTAGAACTGTGGTCGACTAGGTGGGAATTCAGTGACAAAACCATTACACCATCTACTGGTAGTGGCAGTCTCTATTTTCAACCCAACTTGTTTTCCTCAGCTCCAGACCCATATTCCCAAATTCTGACTAGTCATTTCCATTTAGATATTCAACAGAGTATCACCAACTTAGCTTTACCTCCCTTCAAAATATTTTGTAAGTATAATTTTTTCTATCCATTTTTATGTCTAGCCCTATTAATCAAGCAAGCAATATCTGTCACTTAAAATATCTTAAACTATTACTATTATCCCCACTGAACCACTGCGAGTATTATCGCTGACTTCATTTTTGCAGTTCTTTCTCCTCTGAAGCCAAGTTGGTTTTTGGGCGGTGTGAACCTGGGTCTTT
>NW_006159808.1:2364032-2365594 GCF_000334495.1 Tupaia belangeri chinensis | reverse complement strand
CGGCTGACTGTAACAGCATCCCTGTCCTCCCACCTCCTGTACCCCAGCCTTCCTGACCCCTTCTGCTTTGCTGAAAGAGCACACTTACCCTCTTTGCTCTAGGCCCATGCCCTTTTCGGCCAGCTTGCCTGAGAACCACTGTCTCGGCTTCTTGGACAAATTCTTACCACTATCTGTTTTGAAGTGGAGTCCTTTGGGAAGAATTCTTCAGCTTCCCAAGGTTAACTATTCCCCCAGGAACCTCCAGTGCACTCTGTATTTCCTCTGTCCTAATATCCGGAATTAAAATTGCTTGTTTGGTTAGGTTCTACACTGTACGAGGGTGGAAACTATGTCTACCTTTCTCACCCTCAGAACTCCAACGTGTATGAGGATTTGGGGCCTAGGTATCAATAAATGCTTATTAAATGAGTAATTTTTTTTTTTTAGAGGTTTTCGCTATAGGGCGCGTGTGCTCGCCAGACAGACAGAGAGAAACATAGAGACAGAAAGCGAGAAATCACCCCCCAGGGGGGATGGCCACGCTGCAATCCCTTCTCCTCCATTCTCCTCTCGGGATCTTGGGCACGCACGCACACGCGCCTGGCGTGAGTTTTAAGCCACCGGGTCTGGGACACGAACCGCGGTCGACTACGTGGGAGTCCAGCGACATAGCCATTACGCTAACTGCTGGTTCCCTAAATGAGTAAATGAAATGCTCTGATTTGACTTCTGAAAATTCGTAATTGTACGTTGCCCCAACCTCACGTTTAATTGATCCTCACATAACAGAAGCCTTCCCATAATTGGTACAGAGAGGACCCTCTTTCACAATGCAGGTGGTTCTCCCCGTGAGGTGGCCCTTTCACATCAAGGTCATGGCCTCTCGCCCTAACCTGACGTGCTTCTCTGGGGAGAACGACTGAATACCAATGGGGGCCTCGTGGACCCTCGCATTGCCACTCTAATATTGCTGCAATTTAGGCTGTTTCCTTCCTTTCTTCATTTAGGGAAGATGAGTTCTTCCCCTTGAGTGAGTTTTAGAAACAGAAAGTAGGCATTCGGAAGTTTTTGTCTATATCCTCGCTAGAGCGAGCACCTCGTGTTGAAGCTGGACTGGCGAGTATGTGACGGTCACGTTGTACTGACGAGTCTCGAGTGTGTACAGTTCAGTTTGAAAATACTCTATTGCTCATTGTAGGAGACTAGTTTATTCTTCCATTTTCCTCACTCCTCCTAATTCTCCTAGAATTAGAATAAATAATAGACATTAGAATAAACTGTTCTCGGGACTTCTAAATATCTTTAACATCATACCCCATCTTCAATTAATTTAATTTGTACTTAAAGAATGTCTACAACTACATTTAAGCCAAAACAGTTTCCATGGTAACATCATAGACTTTCTAAATTCAGGCTATGATGTAATCATGCCCAATCGACAGCATCTCTGAGTCAAATCTACTGGGCCGCACACAGACTTTCCACATCCGAATTTAACTGGGAGGTATAGGACTCTTTGTTACTGCTTCTATTGCAGAAATTTGTGTTTGATTTCACAGGATTAAGGAATTCACATTCCT